>NC_140588.1:1086865226-1087277726 GCF_964204655.1 Triturus cristatus | reverse complement strand
GACCAAGGATGAGATGGAGAAGAGTTAGGTGGACTAGAAGGACCAGGATAAACAGGACCAGGAACACGGCTAGGAGGGCATGGGAGCAAGAAACAGGAGGACCAGGACCTGGAGTACCAAGTGGAACAGAAGGAGAAAGACCTGAGGGAGAAGGGTCAGGATTATGTGGATCAAGGGATCAGAACAACCAAAGCCAGGAGTACCAATGGGACCACACCAGGACCAAGATGACCTGGCCCAGCCCAAGAGAACCCAATAAAGGGCCTAGTGGACGCAGTATCGGGTGGAACAAGAGGATATGGACCAGAGCCAGATGGATCATAATGACCCAAACCAGGAGGGGTAGTAGTGCCAGATCCAGAACACCACAACAAGAAGGCCAGCTGGAGAAGGACCCAACAAACCAGTAGGATGAGGGTGTGAGGATCAGAGGGACAAGGACGAAGGGGACTGGGATGTCCAGGGAGGGCCAATAGAAGGAAGGGCCAGAACATGCCAGAAAGGAATAGGACCAGGAAGACCAGAAAGAGCTAGAACCAGGAACATCAGATTCATGAAACTAGTTCCGGGGTAACCAGGGCCAGGGGGAACAAAGGCCAGGGGAACAAGGGCCAGGGGAACACGGGCAAGGGAAATACCAAACAAAACAACCCAGAAAAGGAGGACTTGGCACAAAAGGACTAGGAGGAGAAAGAAGAAGACGGAGAGGAGGAAGAGACATAAATGATTCTAGGCTGCACGTACTAGGATATTCTGCTTGTAAACGGTTCTTATTTATGCTTCATATGCGGTCACCCACAAGATGCCCCCACCTTTTTTATCCAACTTATAGGATTTACCATGGACTAAGACAGCCTACTGCTGGTGGACTACCAACTTGTGAAACACACACCCGGCCTAAATGTACCCCGCCATCACGTAGTATCAGTAACCCACACATACTGAGCTTCCATACATGGCAAAGGCAGAGGAACACAGGACTAGCCAGAAGAACTAACAGGGTTTGGTGGTATGGCATTTCCAAGCCATGCATGGAAATGTCCTCCCTTTATTTAGTTAAGATTTTCTACTCTTGGGAGGGCAATGAAAGAACGAATCAAAAAAGCACACTCCTAAACTCCCTCAGCCTCAACCTCTCATGATGATTATTTTGAGAACATTTAAAACTTTTCTATAAGTTTCCCTAATACATTTTTTCTTCATGTTAGACCTGTCATATATTTCCGTGTTTCCTCTGTCCTTTTGCTTACAGACCTCCTGGTTTTGACTCTGTTTTTGCTGGTTTAATGTCTCTGTGCACTTCCTCACTGCTGTTCAGTGTTAAAGTACAAGTGTGTGTTAAAGTGCAAGTGCTCTTGTTGTAAATTGTGTTATGGATTGGTGTTTCCATGATTGGCATATTTGATTTACTACTGAGTCCCTAGTAAAGTGCACTGAGAGTGCCAGGGGCTTAAAATCAAATGCTGCTAGTGGGCGTGCAGCACCGAATGGGCCACCCACACAGGCAGCCCTGAAAAGGGTTCTCAGACGTGCCACTGCAGTGTCTGCACGCAGTTTGTAACTGCCATGTCGACTTGGCAAATGCACCTTCTTACCAAGTCCTAATCTTCCTTTTTCTTACATGTACGTCACCCCTACGGTAGGCCCAAGGTACCCCTGTGGGCAGGGATGCTGTGTATGTTAAAGGTAGGAAATGTACTGGTGTGTGTGACATGTCCTGGTAGTGAAAATTTAGTTTTTCACTATGGAAAGGCTACTGTCCCGTAGGGCAGAGTGGGAGTTTCCTTATAACATCTTATAAGCATTATTTCCCATTGGGACCAGATAGGGAAATGGAGTTTAGTATGCCTGGACTCATGTAAAAATGCATCTTTTAGTAAAGATGGTTTTTATGTTCTGTGTTTGAAAATACCACTTTTCGAAAGTAGGTATTTTCTTACTTAGCCATTGGGTGCCTCTGATGGGTTTGTGGATTGACTGTCTGGCTTTGGAGTGACAGGGGCTGGGGGTGCGCATTCTCTTCAGACAGCCACTCGGGCAGGTCGAGGTGTGTCCTACCTTTCCTGGATGAGTCAGGGCTGGGCTGAATAGACCTGGGCTGCATTTAGAGTAGTGGGAGGAGATTTCCTTGCTCCTGAATGTGCCTGCTTTAGACAATGCTGTCTCCACCTCCTGCCGTGAAGCTGGGCCAGTGAGGACCAAAACAGTTTGGACTAGGTACAGACACACTCTGCCTAAGAGACAAAAGAGAAATGGAGTATAAATATGGGGGCCGGATCCCAGAACTTTAGAACTCGCTGGAATCAAGTAACCTGCCAAGAAGAAGAGCTGGAAGAACTGTTAGGAGGAGTACTGCCCCTTTGCTGTTTTGTTGGTTTGCTGGGTTGGCCTGTAGTTGCTGCTTCTGCCTTGGGAAGTAAAAAGGACTGGACGGAAATTTCTACGCTTGTGTTGAGTATCTCCAAGGGCTTGAAACTGAGCTTGCATCCTGTTCACGATGTCTCAGGAACAGCAACGACTTCACCGACCTCTAGGTACCGCTCCTGGAATCGTTATTTCAGTTCCTATTGGGGTGGGGGGGGAAGCAGGCGACTCCGTCACCGAGTCCGTCGCTGGCTCTGTGTCTTGAAGACACCGCAGAGTGTACTGTCCCCATCTCACACCGCAACCCTGGTCTCACCGACAATGACGACCAACGCTGCCGCCACCGAGCCGCTAATTGCACCGTGACCTGTGGGCACTGCACTCTGCACCGCCTCGCTTCACTTTGCTGCCCAGGTCTTCCCGACACCATCGCTGCACACTGACCGCAACTTCCGTGACTGCATTGTGGCTTGGGGGCAGCGCTCGTAAGTCTCACGATGCCCTGCCCCGGCTCACACCGCAGTCCAGACCGACCAACGCCAGCTCCCTGAAACCGGCTCTGTCACCTGCACCATGACCTGTCAGCACTGAATCGAGCACCGCAGCCCTGGCCTCACCAACGCAGCTGGATGACTGTCACCGAGCCTGCCTGCATCGCGACTTGAGTGCACCGCACGCCACACCACTCCGCTTCACTCCGCAACTGCGACGGTTGCCATGATCGGCCCACACCAACTTGTCGGCCACAACACAAAAGATACTGTTTACGAGTCTGCCGACTCCCCTGACCGACGCGTTCAGACGGAACTGTTGGATTCTGTTGGTTTCAGTACTGTGGTAGCACTAGACGGAGCTACCAAATTCAAGGAACTGCATTTTTAAAGTATTCTTGCAAAGTGCATATTTTTAAGTAACTGTATGTTGTATTTTTATTGTTTTGGTCTTGTTTTAAAATATATAAAGTATTGGATATTTTTCTAAACTGGTGTGGTGTCCTTGTGAAGTGTTTTCACTGTATTACTGTTGGTTTTGTGCAAATGCTTTACACACTGCCTCTAAGTTAAGCTTGACTGCTCGTGCCAAGCTATCAAGGGGTGAGCAGGGATTATATCAATAGTGTATCCCCTTATCCTGACTAGACGGAAGGGCCCCTATGTGGACAAAGGTGCAAACCATTGCCAACTAGAGACTCACATTTCTAACAGTTAATATCACAAGTACCACAACAGTGGAATAACTAATGAAGAATCATTCCATTGTCAGTCTATGGGACAGAGAGAGCAGTCTGTTGAAATACTGCCTGCATCTTATTTACATGCAGAACATAAGAGATGCTGAGACTCAACAGCAGCGCATCTATGTGGCTATACTTGTTGACTGTGCAGTCCGAATACTGCCGTATGAAATCAGCTCTACGCTATTTCCTAGTAACAACTATAAAGTTTTTAACAAGTTGATAATCAAAGCCCATGGGTTAGGATGATCAACTGTGTCAACAGGCCTATAACTGCGACGCATAGAGGATGCATTTTAGGAATCACATATTTGGAAAACTGATTACACAGGATCGGCCATTGATCCGCTGTCCCTGACACTTCTTTTTAAAGGAATTGGACTTGAATGCTGAAGTCCTTACCAACCACATACTCATGTAGTCGTATTTAATATTTGCTTGCTGAACACAGCTATGAAAGCATCTGACAAAAACATTGACTGACATTTATCTAGGTACATATATACTACACGTTTTTTAAAGATATTGTTTTTCTTCCTTCTGTCATGAGATTGGAATGAAGCCTCTCAATTATACTGTGTTGGTGACTTGCATTAAAGCCCCTCTTTAATTCTTTCTATTTCAAAAAGGATCCCCCTAGATGTCAGGCGGCACTGTGTCACGAGATGGAACTTTTCAGTGTCGGCCTTTGCTTTTACAAATCATTGTCTCCAGGTGCTTTAGTCTGAAAAGGAATTACCTACTCCAGAATGTAATGACTTGTTGCGTGAAAGCCCAAGGCAGAGCCGCTGGAGTTCTGTTAACACTGAGCCTCCTGATAATCCTATAGCTGCCTCCGGTGCATTCCCATGACTTCCAAGGAGCAAGCACACAGCTGCAGAAGAGCAAACAGCTGCACCTAGTCTTGCAAAGGCTCTAATCTTTGTTATCATCAGCCACCTCTTCAGGTAAACGTAGGAGCAGCAGCATTTGTGGAGTGCGTCACAGCTCCGTATGGGCCCTCCCCAGTCGCTGCATCTCAACCCTTAGTGGTGGACCTGGCATCCTGGCTGTGGTTTCCCCTAACTTTCTGCCTTCTGACCTCCTGTTTTTGACTGAACTTCGTTTTTGCTGGTTGTAGAACTCTGTGCACTTTGTCACTGATGACCAGTGCTAAAGTGCATGTGCTCTGTATCTAAAATGTGATAACAATTGGTTTATCCCTGATTGGCATATTTGATTTACCTATGAATCCCTAGTACAGTTCACTACACGTGCCCAATGCCTATACATCAAATGCAACTGGTGTGCCAGCAGCACTGATTGTGCCACCCATGAGTAGCCCTTGAAACATGTTTCAGGCCTGCCACTGCAGAGCCTGTATGTGCAGTCTTACACTGCGATGTCGCCCTGGCAAGTTAACCTACTTTCCAGGCTTAAACCTTTATTTTTATTACACATAAGTCACTCCCTAGAGTATGTGCTGGACAGCTCAAGGGCACGGCGCAGTGTACTGAAAAGACTGGACATGTTCTTTTAAGTTTTAGATGTCCTGGTTGTGAATACTCTTACATTTGTGCTTCACGACTGCAACGGCCTATCCCGCCCATGGAATAACATTGGAGCTGCCTTGTAACCTATTATAAGTGTAGCTTCTAATTGGGAAAAGATAGGAAAAACAAATGTGGTGTCTCTGGACTCACAATTTAAAAACACATTTTTTAGTGAACTAGGCTTTTAGATTGCAGTTCTGAAAAGGCCACTGCTAAAAAGTTACTTAAATCATTTGGTGCATTCTGCCTGTCTCTGGAATACCCGTCTGGGGTGAGTTATGTATTCTTTCTAGACAGCCACACCCAAATGATGGGTAGGCGTGCCTCAGTGGTTATCTGCATGTTAATGGGTCTGCCTGAGCAGGATGAGGGGGGGAAGCTGATTCTTTTATCCTGAAAGGGCTGTGTCGTGTCCCCACACAAGGGGTTGCATATCCCCCTGTAGTAAGTCTCGGTCCAGGGCAAAGTCTCCCTACTTCGAAGCCTAAAATGGGTATAAGTACTGGACCTCTGACACCATGGATTCAGAGCCCTGCTGAAACAAAGGACCTTCTGCCAGGAAGAAGAGCTGCTGTGCTCTAGGAGGGACTGCCTTCTTTGCTACCTGCTTTGCTGTGTTGGCCTGCTGCCTGCTGATTGCTGTGCTGTGGGAGGGACTGCCTTCTTTGCTACCTGCTTTGTTGTGTTGGCCTGCTGCCTGCCGATTGCTGTGCTCTAGGAGGGACTGCCTTCTTTGCTACCTGCTTTGTTGTGTTGGCCTGCTGCCTGCTGATTGCTGTGCTGTAGGAGGGACTGCCTTCTTTGCTACCTGCTTTGTTGTGTTGGCCTGCTGCCTGCTGATTGCTGTGCTGTAGGAGGGACTGCCTTCTTTGCTACCTGCTTTGATGTGTTGGCCTGCTGCCTGCTGATTGCTGTGCTGTAGGAGGGACTGCCTTCTTTGCTACCTGCTTTGTTGGGTTGGCCTGCTGCCTGCTGGTTGCTGTGCTGTAGGAGGGACTGCCTTCTTTGCTACCTGCTTTGTTGTGTTGGCCTGCTGCCTGCTGATTGCTGTGCTCTAGGTGGGACTGCCTTCTTTGCTACCTGCTTTGTTGTGTTGGCCTGCTGCCTGCTGATTGCTGTTCTGTAGGAGGGAATGCCTTCTCTGCTACCTGCTTTGTTGTGTTGGCCTGCTGCCTGCTGATTGCTGTGCTGTAGGAGGGACTGCCTTCTTTGCTACCTGCTTTGTTGTGTTGGCCTGCTGCCTGCTGATTGCTGTGCTCTAGGTGGGTCTGCCTTCTTTGCTACCTGCTTTGTTGTGTTGGCCTGCTGCCTGCTGATTGCTGTTCTGTAGGTGGGACTGCCTTCTCTGCTACCTGCTTTGTTGTGTTGGCCTGCTGCCTGCTGATTGCTGTGCTCTAGGTGGGACTGCCTTCTCTGCTACCTGCTTTGTTGTGTTGGCCTGCTGCCTGCTGATTGCTGTGCTCTAGTTGGGACAGCCTTCTTTGCTACCTGCTTTGCTGTGTTGGCCTGCTGCCTGCTGATTGCTGTGCTCTAGGTGGGAATGCCTTCTTTGCTACCTGCTTTGTTGTGTTGGCCTGCTGACTGCTGATTGCTGTGCTCTAGGAGGGACTGCCTTCTTTGCTACCTGCTTTGGTGTGTTGGCCTGCTGCCTGCTGATTGCTGTGCTCTAGTTGGGACAGCCTTCTTTGCTACCTGCTTTGCTGTGTTGGCCTGCTGCCTGCTGATTGCTGTGCTGTAGGAGGGACTGCCTTCTTTGCTACCTGCTTTGTTGTGTTGGCCTGCTGCCTGCTGATTGCTGTGCTGTAAGAGGGACTGCCTTCTTTGCTACCTGCTTTGTTGTGTTGGGCTGCTGCCTGCTGATTGCTGTGCTGTAGGTGGGACTGCCTTCTCTGCTACCTGCTTTGTTGTGTTGGCCTGCTGCCTGCTGGTTGCTGTGCTGTAGGAGGGACTGCCTTCTTTGCTACCTGCTTTGTTGTGTTGGCCTGCTGCCTGCTGATTGCTGTGCTGTAGGAGGGACTGCCTTCTTTGCTACCTGCTTTGTTGTGTTGGCCTGCTGCCTGCTGATTGCTGTGGGAGGGACTGCCTTCTTTGCTACCTGCTTTGTTGTGTTGGCCTGCTGCCTGCCGATTGCTGTGCTCTAGGAGGGACTGCCTTCTTTGCTACCTGCTTTGTTGTGTTGGCCTGCTGCCTGCTGATTGCTGTGCTGTAGGAGGGACTGCCTTCTTTGCTACCTGCTTTGTTGTGTTGGCCTGCTGCCTGCTGATTGCTGTGCTGTAGGAGGGACTGCCTTCTTTGCTACCTGCTTTGATGTGTTGGCCTGCTGCCTGCTGATTGCTGTGCTGTAGGAGGGACTGCCTTCTTTGCTACCTGCTTTGTTGGGTTGGCCTGCTGCCTGCTGGTTGCTGTGCTGTAGGAGGGACTGCCTTCTTTGCTACCTGCTTTGTTGTGTTGGCCTGCTGCCTGCTGATTGCTGTGCTCTAGGTGGGACTGCCTTCTTTGCTACCTGCTTTGTTGTGTTGGCCTGCTGCTTGCTGATTGCTGTTCTGTAGGAGGGAATGCCTTCTCTGCTACCTGCTTTGTTGTGTTGGCCTGCTGCCTGCTGATTGCTGTGCTGTAGGAGGGACTGCCTTCTTTGCTACCTGCTTTGTTGTGTTGGCCTGCTGCCTGCTGATTGCTGTGCTCTAGGTGGGTCTGCCTTCTTTGCTACCTGCTTTGTTGTGTTGGCCTGCTGCCTGCTGATTGCTGTTCTGTAGGTGGGACTGCCTTCTCTGCTACCTGCTTTGTTGTGTTGGCCTGCTGCCTGCTGATTGCTGTGCTCTAGGTGGGACTGCCTTCTCTGCTACCTGCTTTGTTGTGTTGGCCTGCTGCCTGCTGATTGCTGTGCTCTAGTTGGGACAGCCTTCTTTGCTACCTGCTTTGCTGTGTTGGCCTGCTGCCTGCTGATTGCTGTGCTCTAGGTGGGAATGCCTTCTTTGCTACCTGCTTTGTTGTGTTGGCCTGCTGACTGCTGATTGCTGTGCTCTAGGAGGGACTGCCTTCTTTGCTACCTGCTTTGGTGTGTTGGCCTGCTGCCTGCTGATTGCTGTGCTCTAGTTGGGACAGCCTTCTTTGCTACCTGCTTTGCTGTGTTGGCCTGCTGCCTGCTGATTGCTGTGCTGTAGGAGGGACTGCCTTCTTTGCTACCTGCTTTGTTGTGTTGGCCTGCTGCCTGCTGATTGCTGTGCTGTAAGAGGGACTGCCTTCTTTGCTACCTGCTTTGTTGTGTTGGGCTGCTGCCTGCTGATTGCTGTGCTGTAGGTGGGACTGCCTTCTCTGCTACCTGCTTTGTTGTGTTGGCCTGCTGCCTGCTGGTTGCTGTGCTGTAGGAGGGACTGCCTTCTTTGCTACCTGCTTTGTTGTGTTGGCCTGCTGCCTGCTGATTGCTGTGCTGTAGGAGGGACTGCCTTCTTTGCTACCTGCTTTGTTGTGTTGGCCTGCTGCCTGCTGATTGCTGTGCTCTAGGAGGGACTGCCTTCTTTGCTACCTGCTTTGTTGTGTTGGCCTGCTGCCTGCTGATTGCTGTGCTGTAGGAGGGACTGCCTTCTTTGCTACCTGCTTTGTTGTGTTGGCCTGCTGCCTGCTGATTGCTGTGCTGTAGGAGGGACCGCCTTCTTTGCTACCTGCTTTGTTGTGTTGGACTGCTGCCTGCTGATTGCTGTGTTGTACGAGGGACTGCCTTCTTTGCTACCTGCTTTGTTGTGTTGACCTGCTGCCTGCTGATTGCTGTGCTCTAGGAGGGACTGCCTTCTTTGCTACCTGCTTTGTTGTGTTGGCCTGCTGCCTGCTGATTGCTGTGCTCTAGGTGGGTCTGCCTTCTTTACTACCTGCTTTGTTGTGTTGGCCTGCTGCCGCTGATTGCTGTGCTGTAGGATTGACTGCCTTCTTTGCTACCTGCTTTGTTGTGTTGGCCTGCTGCCTGCTGATTGCTGTGCTGTAGGAGGGACTGCCTTCTTTGCTACCTGCTTTGTTGTGTTGGCCTGCTGCCTGCTGATTGCTGTGCTGTAGGAGGGACTGCCTTCTTTGCTACCTGCTTTGTTGTGTTGGCCTGCTGCCTGCTGATTGCTGTTCTGTAGGTGGGAATGCCTTCTTTGCTACCTGGTTTGTTGTGTTGGTCTGCTGCCTGCTGATTGCTGTGCTGTAGGAGGGACTGCCTTCTTTGCTACCTGCTTTGTTGGGTTGGCCTGCTGCCTGCTGGTTGCTGTGCTGTAGGAGGGACTGCCTTCTTTGCTACCTGCTTTGTTGTGTTGGCCTGCTGCCTGCTGATTGCTGTGCTCTAGGTGGGACTGCCTTCTTTGCTACCTGCTTTGTTGTGTTGGCCTGCTGCCTGCTGATTGCTGTGCTCTAGGTGGGACTGCCTTCTTTGCTACCTGCTTTGTTGTGTTGGCCTGCTGCCTGCTGATTGCTGTTCTGTAGGTGGGAATGCCTTCTCTGCTACCTGCTTTGTTGTGTTGGCCTGCTGCCTGCTGATTGCTGTGTTCTAGGTGGGACTGCTTTCTCTGCTACCTGCTTTGTTGTGTTGGCCTGCTGACTGCTGACTGCTGATTGCTGTGCTGTAGGAGGGAATGCCTTCTTTGCTACCTGCTTTGTTGTGTTGGCCTGCTGCCTGCTGATTGCTGTGCTGAAGGAGGGACTGCCTTCTTTGCTACCTGCTTTGTTGGGTTGGCCTGCTGCCTGCTGATTGCTGTGCTCTAGGTGGGACTGCCTTCTTTGCTACCTGCTTTGTTGTGTTGGTCTGCTGCCTGCTGATTGCTGTGCTGAAGGAGGGACTGCCTTCTTTGCTACCTGCTTTGTTGTGTTGGCCTGCTGCCTGCTGATTGCTGTGCTCTAGGTGGGACTGCCTTCTTTGCTACCTGCTTTGTTGTGTTGGTCTGCTGCCTGCTGATTGCTGTGCTGAAGGAGGGACTGCCTTCTTTGCTACCTGCTTTGTTGGGTTGGCCTGCTGCCTGCTGATTGCTGTGCTCTAGGTGGGACTGCCTTCTCTGCTACCTGCTTTGTTGTGTTGACCTGCTGCCTGCTGATTGCTGTGCTCTAGTTGGGACAGCCTTCTTTGCTACCTGCTTTGCTGTGTTGGCCTGCTGCCTGCTGATTGCTGTGCTGAAGGAGGGACTGCCTTCTTTGCTACCTGCTTTGTTGTGTTGGCCTGCTGCCTGCTGATTGCTGTGCTGTAGGAGGGAATGCCTTCTCTGCTACCTGCTTTGTTGGGTTGGCCTGCTGCCTGCTGATTGCTGTGCTCTAGGAGGGACTGCCTTCTTTGCTACCTGCTTTGTTGTGTTGGCCTGCTGCCTGCTGATTGCTGTGCTGTAGGAGGGAATGCCTTCTCTGCTACCTGCTTTGTTGTGTTGGCCTGCTGCCTGCTGATTGCTGTGCTGTAGGAGGGACTGCCTTCTTTGCTACCTGCTTTGTTGTGTTGGCCTGCTGCCTGCTGATTGCTGTGCTGTAGGAGGGACTGCCTTCTTTGCTACCTGCTTTGTTGTGTTGGACTGCTGCCTGCTGATTGCTGTGTTGTACGAGGGACTGCCTTCTTTGCTACCTGCTTTGTTGTGTTGACCTGCTGCCTGCTGATTGCTGTGCTCTAGGAGGGACTGCCTTCTTTGCTACCTGCTTTGTTGTGTTGGCCTGCTGCCTGCTGATTGCTGTGCTCTAGGTGGGTCTGCCTTCTTTACTACCTGCTTTGTTGTGTTGGCCTGCTGCCGCTGATTGCTGTGCTGTAGGATTGACTGCCTTCTTTGCTACCTGCTTTGTTGTGTTGGTCTGCTGCCTGCTGATTGCTGTGCTCTAGGTGGGACTGCCTTCTCTGCTACCTGCTTTGTTGTGTGGGCCTGCTGCCTGCTGATTGCTGTGCTGTAGGAGGGAATGCCTTCTTTGCTACCTGGTTTGTTGTGTTGGCCTGCTGACTGCTGACTGCTGATTGCTGTGCTGTAGGAGGGAATGCCTTCTTTGCTACCTGCTTTGTTGTGTTGGCCTGCTGCCTGCTGATTGCTGTGCTGAAGGAGGGACTGCCTTCTTTGCTACCTGCTTTGTTGTGTTGGCCTGCTTCCTGCTGATTGCTGTGCTGTAGGAGGGACTGCCTTCTTTGCTACCTGCTTTGTTGTGTTGGCCTGCTGCCTGCTGATTGCTGTGCTGTAAGAGGGACTGCCTTCTTTGCTACCTGCTTTGTTGTGTTGGGCTGCTGCCTGCTGATTGCTGTGCTGTAGGTGGGACTGCCTTCTCTGCTACCTGCTTTGTTGTGTTGGCCTGCTGCCTGCTGGTTGCTGTGCTGTAGGAGGGACTGCCTTCTTTGCTACCTGCTTTGTTGTGTTGGCCTGCTGCCTGCTGATTGCTGTGCTGTAGGAGGGACTGCCTTCTTTGCTACCTGCTTTGTTGTGTTGGCCTGCTGCCTGCTGATTGCTGTGCTCTAGGAGGGACTGCCTTCTTTGCTACCTGCTTTGTTGTGTTGGCCTGCTGCCTGCTGATTGCTGTGCTGTAGGAGGGACTGCCTTCTTTGCTACCTGCTTTGTTGTGTTGGCCTGCTGCCTGCTGATTGCTGTGCTGTAGGAGGGACTGCCTTCTTTGCTACCTGCTTTGTTGTGTTGGACTGCTGCCTGCTGATTGCTGTGTTGTACGAGGGACTGCCTTCTTTGCTACCTGCTTTGTTGTGTTGACCTGCTGCCTGCTGATTGCTGTGCTCTAGGAGGGACTGCCTTCTTTGCTACCTGCTTTGTTGTGTTGGCCTGCTGCCTGCTGATTGCTGTGCTCTAGGTGGGTCTGCCTTCTTTACTACCTGCTTTGTTGTGTTGGCCTGCTGCCGCTGATTGCTGTGCTGTAGGATTGACTGCCTTCTTTGCTACCTGCTTTGTTGTGTTGGCCTGCTGCCTGCTGATTGCTGTGCTGTAGGAGGGACTGCCTTCTTTGCTACCTGCTTTGTTGTGTTGGCCTGCTGCCTGCTGATTGCTGTGCTGTAGGAGGGACTGCCTTCTTTGCTACCTGCTTTGTTGTGTTGGCCTGCTGCCTGCTGATTGCTGTTCTGTAGGTGGGAATGCCTTCTTTGCTACCTGGTTTGTTGTGTTGGTCTGCTGCCTGCTGATTGCTGTGCTCTAGGTGGGACTGCCTTCTCTGCTACCTGCTTTGTTGTGTGGGCCTGCTGCCTGCTGATTGCTGTGCTGTAGGAGGGAATGCCTTCTCTGCTACCTGCTTTGTTGGGTTGGCCTGCTGCCTGCTGATTGCTGTGCTCTAGGAGGGACTGCATTCTTTGCTACCTGCTTTGTTGTGTTGGCCTGCTGCCTGCTGATTGCTGTGCTCTAGGTGGGACTGCCTTCTTTGCTACCTGCTTTGTTGTGTTGGCCTGCTACCTGCTGATTCCTGTGCTGTAGGAGGGACTGCCTACCTTGCTACCTGTTTTGCTGTGTTGCGTTGCTGCTTCTGGCCTGAGAGTTAAAAGATCTGGACCTGCTCTCTACATCCCAAGGACTTACGTTTCTCCAAGGGCTGGTTGGCTTGCCATCTGTTGCTGAAATCCCAGGGATATTAAAGACTTCACCTTTCCAACTTCATCCCCGCACCTGGGGCCCGATTCACAGAACAAACTTAAGACAAAATCCTAAACTTAGTACCATTTTGGTATTCACAGAATGCACTTACTACTTCTGGTATTCACAGAATGAACTTACTACTTTTGCGATTCACAGAATAAACTTACTACTTTTGCTATTCACAGAATGGATTTATGACTCCTAACTTTACGTCCGCACTCGGGCCGGAAATTTCGGCCCGGAGGCGGAGCTTCCGGCCCGGAGGTGGGGATTCCGGCCAGTGGCGGAGATCCGCCACTGGCCGGAATCCCCACCTCCGGGCCGGAAGCTCCGCCTCCGGCCCGGAAACCCCGCCTCCGGCCGGAAGCCCCGCCTCCGGGCCGGAAGCTCCGCCTCCGGGCCGGAATTTCCGGCCCGAGTGAGGACGTAAAGTTAGGAGTCGTAAATCCATTCTGTGAATAGCAAAAGTAGTAAGTTTATTCTGTGAATCGCAAAAATAGTAAGTTCATTCTGTGAATACCAGAAGTAGTAAGTGCATTCTGTGAATACCAAAATGGTACTAAGTTTAGGATTTTGTCTTAAGTTTGTTCTGTGAATCGGGCCCCTGGACTTTACTTGCTGTAGGTCGTGCTCTGCCAAGTTTTGCCAATCCAGTCTAGGGCCCTTGGATGTGAGTTTAAAGTGCTGCATCTGTCAGAACCTGTGCTTCGACATCCCTGCACTGATGTATCGCCTGCTGTGACATCGGGATCAATGCATCACCACCGATGCGAGGTCTGGACCTGGCGTACAGCACTCAGAAGCACCGCAGCGCTTCCAGAAGCACTGCCTCAGGCATCAGCGCATCACCACCGATGCAAGGTCTGGACCTGGCGTACTGCACTCAGAAGCACCGCAGCGCTTCCAGAATCACTGCCTCAGGGATCAATGCATCACCACCGATGCGAGGTCTGGACCTGGCGTACTGCACTCAGAAGCACCGCAGCGCTTCCAGAATCACTGCCTCAGGCATCAACGCATCACCACCGATGCAAGGTCTGGACCTGGCGTACAGCACTCAGAAGCACCGCAGCGCTTCCAGAATCACTGCCTCAGGCATCAACGCACCACCACCGATGCGAGGTCTGGACCTGGCGTACTGCAATCAGAAGCACCGCAGCGCTTCCAGAATCACTGCCTCAGGCATCAACGCATCACCACCGATGCGAGGTCTGGACCTGGCGTACTGTACTCAGAAGCACCGCAGCGCTTCCAGAATCACTGCCTCAGGCATCAACGCATCACCACCGATGCGAGGTCTGGGCCTGGCGTACTGCACTCAGAAGCACCGCAGCGCTTCCAGAATCACTGCCTCAGGCATCAACGCATCACCACCGATGCGAGGTCTGGACCTGGCGTACTGCACTCAGAAGCACCGCAGCGCTTCCAGAAGCACTGCCTCAGGGATCAATGCATCACCACCGATGCGAGGTGTGGACCTGGTGTACTGCACTCAGAAGCACCGCAGCGCTTCCAGAATCACTGCCTCAGGCATCAACGCATCACCACCGATGCGAGGTCTGGACCTGGCGTACTGCACTCAGAAGCACCGCAGCGCTTCCAGAAGCACTGCCTCAGGCATCAACGCATCACCACCGATGCGAGGTCTGGACCTGGCGTACTGTACTCAGAAGCACCGCAGCGCTTCCAGAATCACTGCCTCAGGCATCAACGCATCACCACCGATGCGAGGTCTGGGCCTGGCGTACTGCACTCAGAAGCACCGCAGCGCTTCCGGAATCACTGCCTCAGGCATCAACGCATCACCACCGATGCGAGGTCTGGGCCTGGCGTACTGCACTCAGAAGCACCGCAGCGCTTCCAGAATCACTGCCTCAGGCATCAACGCATCACCACCGATGCGAGGTCTGGACCTGGCGTACTGCACTCAGAAGCACCGCAGCGCTTCCAGAATCACTGCCTCAGGGATCAACGCATCACCACCGATGCGAGGTCTGGACCTGGCGTACTGCACTCAGAAGCACCGCAGCGCTTCCAGAATCACTGCCTCAGGCATCAACGCATCACCACCGATGCGAGGTCTGGACCTGGCGTACTGCACTCAGAAGCACCGCAGCGCTTCCAGAATCACTGCCTCAGGCATCAACGCATCACCACCGATGCGAGGTCTGGACCTGGCGTACTGCACTCAGAAGCACCGCAGCGCTTCCAGAAGCACTGCCTCAGGCATCAACGCATCACCACCGATGCAAGGTCTGGACCTGGCGTACTGCACTCAGAAGCACCGCAGCGCTTCCAGAATCACTGCCTCAGGGATCAATGCATCACCACCGATGCGAGGTCTGGACCTGGCGTACTGCACTCAGAAGCACCGCAGCGCTTCCAGAATCACTGCCTCAGGCATCAACGCATCACCACCGATGCAAGGTCTGGACCTGGCGTACAGCACTCAGAAGCACCGCAGCGCTTCCAGAATCACTGCCTCAGGCATCAACGCATCACCACCGATGCGAGGTCTGGACCTGGCGTACTGCACTCAGAAGCACCGCAGCGCTTCCAGAATCACTGCCTCAGGCATCAACGCATCACCACCGATGCGAGGTCTGGACCTGGCGTACTGCACTCAGAACCACCGCAGCGCTCCAGAATCACTGCCTCAGGCATCAACGCATCACCACCGATGCGAGGTCTGGACCTGGCGTACTGCACTCAGAACCACCGCAGCGCTCCAGAATCACTGCCTCAGGCATCAACGCATCACCACCGATGCGAGGTCTGGACCTGGCGTACTGCACTCAGAAGCACCGCAGCGCTTCCAGAATCACTGCCTCAGGGATCAACGCATCACCACCGATGCGAGGTCTGGACCTGGCGTACTGCACTCAGAAGCACCGCAGCGCTTCCAGAATCACTGCCTCAGGGATCAACGCATCACCACCGATGCGAGGTCTGGACCTGGCGTACTGCACTCAGAAGCACCGCAGCGCTTCCAGAATCACTGCCTCAGGCATCAACGCATCACCACCGATGCGAGGTCTGGACCTGGCGTACTGCACTCAGAAGCACCGCAGCGCTTCCAGAATCACTGCCTCAGGCATCAACGCATCACCACCGATGCGAGGTCTGGACCTGGCGTACTGCAATCAGAAGCACCGCAGCGCTTCCAGAAGCACTGCCTCAGGCATCAACGCATCACCACCGATGCGAGGTCTGGACCTGGCGTACTGCACTCAGAAGCACCGCAGCGCTTCCAGAATCACTGCCTCAGGCATCAACGCATCACCACCGATGCGAGGTCTGGGCCTGGCGTACTGCACTCAGAAGCACCGCAGCGCTTCCAGAATCACTGCCTCAGGCATCAACGCATCACCACCGATGCGAGGTCTGGGCCTGGCGTACTGCACTCAGAAGCACCGCAGCGCTTCCAGAATCACTGCCTCAGGCATCAACGCATCACCACCGATGCGAGGTCTGGACCTGGCGTACTGCACTCAGAAGCACCGCAGCGCTTCCAGAATCACTGCCTCAGGGATCAACGCATCACCACCGATGCGAGGTCTGGACCTGGCGTACTGCACTCAGAAGCACCGCAGCGCTTCCAGAATCACTGCCTCAGGCATCAACGCATCACCACCGATGCGAGGTCTGGACCTGGCGTACTGCAGTCAGAAGCACCGCAGCGCTTCCAGAATCACTGCCTCAGGCATCAACGCATCACCACCGATGCGAGGTCTGGACCTGGCGTACTGCACTCAGAAGCACCGCAGCGCTTCCAGAATCACTGCCTCAGGCATCAACGCATCACCACCGATGCGAGGTCTGGACCTGGCGTACTGCACTCAGAAGCACCGCAGCGCTTCCAGAAGCACTGCCTCAGGCATCAACGCATCACCACCGATGCGAGGTCTGGACCTGGCGTACTGCACTCAGAAGCACCGCAGCGCTTCCAGAATCACTGCCTCAGGCATCAACGCATCACCACCGATGCAAGGTCTGGTCCTGGCGTACTGCACTCAGAACCACCGCAGCGCTCCAGAATCACTGCCTCAGGCATCAACGCATCGGCCCCAACGTGTGCAGAAGATCAACACATTGGTGCATTGCCCTCGTGTACCGGACAAGGCGTTTCATTCACAGAACCACCACTTTGCCACTATAGCATTTTGCTCTGTGACAAGGGTTAAGGTCAGTAGCGGTCATTACTAAGTGTGGGTGGTGGGGACTGGGGAGAGCGGGAGTGTAAATACAAAAAATAAAATTAAACTGACTTAACTTGGTGCCACCAGGTGCTGCCGATTCTGTTCCATCTTCTCTGTTCCGCTACAGGAAGCTCCAAGCCTCCCAGAAT
The DNA here is from genome assembly GCF_964204655.1 of Triturus cristatus. Lineage (NCBI taxonomy): Eukaryota > Metazoa > Chordata > Amphibia > Caudata > Salamandridae > Triturus > Triturus cristatus. The sequence continues at coordinate 1,087,260,701 of NC_140588.1, read as the reverse complement.
CCCCTGTCCAACCACAACTCTGCCTTAAGCGGCGTTGTGATTGGTCTGAGCGCCATGGATCCGCGCTCAGACAGGGGCTTGGAGTCCTTGCATGTTCCTCAGCAGGCTGTGTAATGCAGCCTGATGGGGAAGATGTGAAGTGAGGCCGGCCAAACCGTCATGCCCACTTTAGAGTGTGCTTTACACTCCTCCCCCTGCATTGGCCAGCCCAGCCCTCCCGCCCCGCCCTGCACCCGAGCAGAAAGGAAAACTCAAACGATAATAACATCAGTTATTATTTTCTTTTTACACTGCTCGCAGAGCAGTGGGGCGATGCTCTTCCGCCTTAGCGGAGAAGCCGCTGCTGATTGAGGTACTTTGCTCAATGGGCTTTGCGTTGGTCCTGTAACTGGTCTGTGCTCCGTTGTGGGCGGCCAGAACGTTTGACTTTGTCCCAGTTCAGCGTGACCTACAGTTACCCCCAAAGAAGTATTTACTTCTCAGGGCTATTTTTCACTTATTCTTTAAAAATTCATATCTTGACTTGCACCATTTTGATTTTTGTTATTTTGGTCTTTTTTATTTAGAATATAGTAATCTATTTTCTTCTAAAATGGTGTGGAGTTTTTTTGTGGTGTCTTCACTGTGTTGCTGTGTGTGCACAAATACTTTACACATTGCGTCTTTAGATGAGCCTGACTGCTCTTCGCCATGCTACCTGACCGTGAGCACAGGTGATCTTGTAGCCTGTACCTCACTTACCCTGACTCCGTTTGTGGTTCCTGCTTGGACAGGGTGCACACCTCTGCCAACCAGAAACCCAGCCTCTAAGACTTACTATGGTGGAGTGGCACCTTGTGCCTTGTCTTCCAAATTAACTTGGCAACTTTCAAACATTCACTCCCATGGCTATTAGGAGTTAGGGCTATTTGGGTATTTGAGTGCAAATTGCATTTAAGTCAGTTTTACCACTAACCTTTATAAGGGGATGGGCGTCGATTGTGTTTACTCCTTGTCTGCTGTGCTACCTGGTAGTGAGCGCCTTTTGAAATCCACGACAGGTGTAATGATTCATAATTGCAGCTGTTTAGACAGGAGCCGGGTAAACAGGGGAAATCCTCCGCTGTTTGCACGCCTACTGACCACTTTGTCCATACTGTCTGCTCTTTAGCCAGCGGCCAGTGAATAATGACGTTTCTTTGAGATTTGTGTGGCCGCTTGCCAAAAAGTACATTATGTCTGCTTTAAGCCAGTGACAGGTTAAATAATTACCTTTTTTTGTTATTTGCAAGGCTACCATCCTAATAAGACATAATCTATGCTATTTAGCAGTAGCCGGGCAGATAGTGAAATTCCTTCTTGATTTGCACGGCCAACAACCAAATAGTAAATAATTTCTGCTTTTAGCCAGCAGCCGGGTAAATAATGAAGTTTATTTTCTATTTACATGGCCCCCACCCAACTTGTTTTAAGAAAAACAAGGGTACCCCAATACGTGAACCTGGGGTGAAATACGCGGTAAAAAAATAATGGTTCGGGTGTGGCCAAAAGGTCCAATAATAAAGTGATCCTAAGGAGAGCACTTATGGTTAGAGAGCTGAAGATTAATTATTTTAAAGGAGCAAAAAAGTTAACAATGTACTTGAGAAAAAAGTCAGTTCATGTGAAACATTTATTTCCACAACAATAGAATTCAGGAGCTCCCACAATAAGTGAAAGAGGCGTGATGTGCAGAGTGATGGTAAAGTTTAAAATAACGGCATCGCATTGACAACAATAGTGTGAAACTCCTCAAGCAACTTTATAGAATAGGAAGAGTTTTGTTGTAAAGGGTCAACGGCGTTTCGATCTCAACTGTTGGAGATCATCATCAGGACATATAACGGGCGAGCAAGCTGAACTGAAGCAATTATTCGTAGAGCAAGGAAGAGAAATTGAGGGCTTCAGGAAACAGCTGAGGGTGGACGAGTTCACCCAGATTAATTCGCTGAAGGTACGAGCGTGAGAATATCACGTGTGTGTAAACTTGAAAGGCAGGGTCAGCTGTATCAATTGCGCTTAATGATTTGCTGCCAATAAGTTCAGTTAAAGTCACTCCCAGTTCAGATTTGGAAAGTCTTGGGAGAGGAGCTCAGCGCGTCATGCTGCTTGGGCTGTTCGCGTTTAGCCACGCAACTTGGACATAGCAGCTTGTATTTTTCCAGCAGTTGGGAAAAGAGTGAAGATTCTTGGCGATTCGCTCGACCGCTGGGGAGATAGTGCTGGATTTTTACTATTTTGTCATTGGTTGGGTGAATAGTGACGTTTATTTGGCATGTGTTTGACTGTCAGCCAAGCAGTACATAATGTTTGCTATTGAACCACAGACCAAGCAAATAGTAAAGTTGTTTTTGATATTTGCATGGCTGATAGCCAGCTAGGACATAATGTCTGCTATTTAGCCCCAGGCCAGATAAACAGTAATGTTTCTTTCCTGTGTGCATGGCTTCTGGCCAAACCGTGCACAATCTCTGCTATGTAGCCAGCAGCCAGGTAAGTAGCGAAGTTTTCTTGATATCTGCACATCCGCTGCACAAAACGCACGGAATATCGACTATTTAGCCAGCAGCCGGGTAAACAGGGAAGTGTCTCTGCTATTTGCAAGGCTACTGGCCAAATATCAAACCATCTCTCCTACCGAGCCCCAGGTCTGCAGTGACCCTCCAAAGAGCATCTGTTTCTCAGTTACGTCAGATGCAGAACGAGGAACGGTCCATCTCCTCTCCTGGATGCTGAGTCACCACATTTACATTTTTATTTACATAGTTTTGTAACCTGTGAATCAGGGCTCTGGGGCAACCGTGGACTACACACAGAGGATAAACACAACATTGTGTACAGACTCCTGGTGCCACAACGGTGCAAGAGCACAATAGTCAAGCATAGTACAATTTATGATAAAGAACGCAGCACCTCTGGAATCGATGCACAATACATGGGGCACTAGTGATATAGATGCACAATACATGGATTACAGGTGCCCACCATGTACAATACATGGAGTACTGTGAAATAGATACACAATACATGGAATACAGGTGCAAGACGTAAAATACATGGGGCAATGGTGATATAGATGCACAATACATTGATTACAAGTGCACGCCATGTACAATACATGGAGTACTGTAAAATAGATGCACAATACATGGATTACAGGTGCAAACCATGTACAATACATGGAGTACTGTGAAATAGATGCACAATACATGGATTACAGGTGCAAGACGTACAATACATGGGGCACTGGTGATATAGATGCACAATACATGGATTACAGGTGCAAGCCATGTACAATACACGGAGTACTGAGATATAGATGCACAATACATGGATTACAGGTGCAAGACGTAAAATACATGGAGCACTGGTGATATAGATGCACAATACATGGATTACAAGTGCACGCCATTTACAAAACATGGAGTACTGTGAAATAGATGCACAATACATGGATTACAGATGCAAGACGTAAAATACATGGGGCACTGGTGATATAGATGCACAATACATGGATTACAGGTGCAAGATGTACAATACTTGGAGTACTGGTGATATAGATGCACAATACATGGATTACAGATGCAAGATGTAAAATACATGGGGCACTGGTGATATAGATGCACAATACATGGATTACAGGTGCAAGACGTACAATACTTGGAGTACTGGTGATATAGATGCACAATACATGGATTACAGGTGCAAGACGTACAATACATGGGGCACTGGTGATATAGATGCACAATACATGGATTACAGGTGCAAGACATACAATACATGGGGCACTGGTGATATAGATGCACAATACATGGATTACAGGTGCTAGCTATATAAAATACATGGAGTACTGTGATATAGATGCACAATACATGGAATACAGGTGCAAGACATACAATACATAGGGTACTGGTGATATAGATGCACAATACGTGGACTACAGGTGCATTATGTACAATACATGGGGCACTGTGAAATAGATGCGCAATACATGGATTACAGGTGCAAGATGTACAATACATGGAGTACTGGTGATATAGATGCACAATACATGGAGTACTGGTGATATAGATGCACAATACATGGATTACAGGTGCAAGCCATGATCAATACATGGAGTACTGTGATAGAGATGCGCAATACATGGATTACAGGTGCGAGACGTACAATAAATGGGGCACTGGTGATATAGGTGCACAATACATGGATTACAGGTGGAAGACATACAATACATGGGGCCCTGGTGATATAGATGCATAATACATGGATTACAGGAGCAAGACGTACAATACATGGGGCACTGGTGATATAGATGCATAATACATGGATTACAGGTGCAAGCCATGTACAATACATGGAGTACTGTGATATAGATGCACAATACATGGACTACAGTTGCAAGACATACAATACATGGGGTACTGGTGATATAGATGCACAATACATGGATTACAGGTGCAAGACATACAATACACGGGGCACTGGTGATATAGATGCACAATAAATGGATTACAGGCACTAGAGATGTACAAGGCATGAATTACAGGTGCAATAGAGGTACATTACATGAACTACAGGTACAATACATGAACTACAAGTGTAATGCAGGTACAATACATGTATTACAAGAGCAATACATGTGAAATTCAGGTACAATACATGGACTACAGGTGCAATAGATTAACAATACATGGATTACAGGAGCAAAAGATGTACAATACATGGATTACATGTGCAATAGATGTTCAAGGCATGGATTACAGTTGCACTCCATGTACACTCCATGTACAATACATGGAGGACAGGTGCCATACAAGTACAACACATGGTTTACAGGTGCGAGACATGTACAATACATAGATTTCAGGGGCAATCTGTGTACAATACATGGATTACGGGTACAATACAGGTACAATACATGAACTACCGGCACAATACAGGTACAATATATGAACTGGTACAATACAAGTACAGCACATGAACTACAGGTGTAATAAAGGTACAATACATGTCTTACAAGAGTAATTCATATGCAATTAAGGTACAATGCATGGATTACATGTGCAATAGATGTACAATACATGGATTACAGGTGCAGTACAGGCACAATACATGTATTACAAGTGCAATACATTTACAATACATGGACTACAGGTGAGGTAGGTGTACAATGAATGGATTACATGTGTAATACAGGTTCAATACATGTATTACAAGTACAATGCATGTACAATTCATGAATTACAGGTGCAATACAGGTACAATACATAGATTACAGGTGCAATACATGGATTGAGAGATGCAATAGAGGAACAATACATGGTGGTTTAAGGGTCTAATACATGCAAAATACATGGATTACAGATGCAATACAGGCACAATACATGGATTATATGTGCAATACAGGCACAATACATGGTTTAAGGGCCTAATACATGTACAATACATGGATTACGGGGGTGCAATACAGGAGCAATACATGGATTGATTTCTACAACACAGGGAGCCATAGTACATTGAGTACGTTTGTAAATTCATGTTTCGGAAGGCAGCACAATAAACACAATTATAGCATGCCTGCTGCATGTCTGCTGCATGTCTGCCGCATGGCTGCCGCATGTCTGCTGCATGTCTAATGTTATGTAGTAAAGTAAAGAATTTTTAACAAAATGTTAATCATGAGACTTTACACGACCCATAAATGGGCTTCAGTAACAGGTGCAGAAAAATGCTGGTTGTGAGTTTTTCTTGCTAACATAACCTTCCCCAGTGAGACTCTCTAAAGTAGGTAGGGTTTGAGTACCCACCAAAATTGGTAGTGGAGGTGACATCCCATGCTCTTTGACCCATGATGACATCATAGGGTTGGTGCCTTGCTCCTCCCCCCCTCCCCCTCTTAATCGTCGAGGGGCTTGTGGGAAGGACAAGGGCTGGGGCCCTGTTTACCTCCTGCTGCTGCCTTCATGACCTCTGAGACCAGGTGTAGCAAGGGCAGTCGTAATACAAATAGAGTGGGGGACCGGGAGCATAATTAGAAAAAGGTCCAGTACCCGTGCTCCCTCAGAATACAGTATATATACTAGGAGGGTAACTGTTCCTCAGAGAATGAAAAATGTGCCAAGGAGTTAGTACGTGTGCTTATCACGCGGTTGGGTCAAAGTGAGTGTGGGGGAATTTCTTCTTTAGAATGTAGTGCCCTCACACACCCTTTTGAGTGCTAATGGATCCCTTATGGACCAGCAGAACAGCGCGAAACATGTTGACCCCATTTCTGTAGGACTTCCACTCACCTACACTACACCCATCCTGAGAGCAGCAGTAAGTAAAACATCTGCCCTCAACCATTTTTTCCAAAGAGGAGCTCCAGGATTATTTTTAACCTTTGCTATACGGAACCCGTGAATAAAAACTTTGGTTCTGGGCTCCGCATAGCAATTTTAACTCACTACTTCACTTCCCTTTTTTAGAGGCCCACACACCCCCATGCACAACTGCGGCGTCTCCATAAAAGATCTCCGATAAAGAGCCCTCTCGCGGGGCCCGTGAGGGACAGCAGCGCCACCCCCACGAGGAGCAACGCCCGATGAAGAAGCATGACACTCGAAAGGGTGTGTGAGGGCACTACATTCTAAAGGAGAAATTCCCCCACACTCACTTTGACCCAACCGCGTGATAAGCACACGTACCAACCCCTTGGCACATTTTTCATTCTCTGAGGAACAGTTACCCTCCTAGTATATATACTGTAGCAAGGGCAGTGCCAGGGCCGTCAAAGAGGAGGTCAGGAAGCAAACATGCAGGCAAAGGACAAGAGGTTAAGGGTGCTGCCTGTTTGGCCTGCCAAGGCCCGGATAGGGCCAGCATCGCTGCCTCTCCACCTTCAAACCCCTTGTTAAACAACCACTTGCCAGTGCCGAGGGGGGAGCATACTGCTGACATCTCAACAAAAGTTCCCCATTGCATTCTGGTAAATGCAGTTCCTGATGATTTCAGTAACTCACAAGTAAGGAAGTATGCTCCTCAGTTGGTGGTCAGCAGTGTGCTCTTTGCCCCCTGGACAACTTGCCAGTGCAGGCAATATCTACTATCTGATGACCGAGACCAATACTCTGAAGCAACCCCCCTCCTCCAATGCAACCACAGGGTGAGGATAACTGCTACTGAACCATAGGTGACTATCACATCCAACCACTGCCCCCTACTGGGTAACTTGGTAACTGGTTAATTTTACAGATACATCAACCAGTCAGAACGTCATACCAGATGCAACCGACACCCAATGTCAAATGGAGAAAACTCACCCCCCCCAGACCAGCAGCACCTAGGCCTACACACTACTTTCTCAGCAGACATGGCTAGCCACCCCTGATCTACTAACCAACACCTCGCAAACAACTGAAGTACTCACACCATCACAAGGTCACCCACCTAGCGTCATCCACAGTGAATTCAACCTCTCACACGTAAATCACACCACTTAGCAAAGCATAAACCAACCACTGAAAGACGTCAACCCAAAGAACTCACACACACAGTGCCACTTGCGAGGAAGAAGACATGAATGAAAGGAAGGCGTGCATGCATGGTCAATAGGTTTCCAGGTCACGCTGTCTCTCCTTAACCCCTGAGGAGCTCAACGAAGGGATGGATGAATGCTTGAACTAATCTCAGACACTGGTAATTACTGGGGCTGCATACCAGTCCACGTTTTGTTTGCTCACCATGCCACCTTAATTTGGACCCAGCTATATGCAAATCAGTCTTGGCCCTGCTCTAGTGGGAACAGTCAAGCACGAACTGCCAGGCCAGATCCTCCCTGATCCAGAAGCAAGCATCCTGGGACCGGTGTTAGACTAGTTGGGTCTCTTCAGTCGAGCACAGCTTGGTTCCAGTGGCACAGTGAGCACAGGACCCATGTATCGGCATGCCCGTCGCACTTGGGCCATTGCACGGAGGAATACAAAAAGGTGATGGATGGAATGCTGAAACTCATCTCAGGAACTGGTAATTTCTCGCCCTTACTCCCAATCGATGGTCTTTGTGCCCATCATGCTGCTCCAGATTAGACCCAGCCTTGTGCAAATGAGCCTTGGTTCTGCTCCAGTAGGAACAGTCCAGCCCAAGCTGAGAGCCCTGGTGCTCTTTAAACCTGAGCCCAAGCAACCCAACACCCTGACCCCTACGCACCTTATTCACTCACTGTGCAGTCTAACATCTACAGCTAGGCCGCCCCGACAAATCATCCCCACAACCACACCCACCTGTCAAACCATCTGAATTCTTTAACCCATCCTCCATCTGCACCTCAAACCACAGCCAGGCTACCCACCAACTCACCTACATCCTCTACACCCCTACTCCTCCTCCTATACTAGGCCACAGATGCTCAAAGTAACATCACATTAAGAGGACACCAACCCAGTGCTTCTCAGCGCAAGGTCCATCAAGTACAAAACACTTCAACACATTTTATCAGACCTCACCTTCATTACTAAATGTGGCTTAGCGATGACTCCTCACCCACAAGCCACAAAACCATCCCACACGAATATTGCATCATGAAGAAAAATCATACTCGCAAAATTGGAGGAGGCCTAGCAGTCATCTACAGAAAAGCAATACAAATAACACACATGAAAAACTTCTCCACAAATGACTACGACACCTTGCTGGTAAGATGTCGCCCCACACCTACACTTGGTTGTCCCTTCCTTTTTCTATACAGGCCACTACCCAGCGATGCAAAATGTAAAGATGTCTTACTAGATATTGTGCCCACGACTCATTGGACTCATCCCAACCTATACATTCTAGGAGACCTCAACATCTGATTTGATAAGAAGAATCGAACTGCAACCACAGCTATCACATCCACCCATGAGTTATTTATCCTGCAACATATTGTTTCTGTCTCAACTCACTCTGTCGGACACATGTTGGACATCATATCTCACCGCCTTGGACAGGTCACAGTGACTGACAACTCCCCTCACTAACCTGGAGCGACCACGACCTCATAACCTTCAGAATCAACATGCCCATCCATAAGAACATTTCCAAGACAGTGTCAATCAACAACAACTGTTCATATCGACAAGGGAAAAAACTAGACCTCACAGTACTCAACGTCCATCTGAAAAGAACCCCATACATGTGCGACCTCAAGACATACAGAACGTCCACAGCTGGATCGCCACTGCATTAGATAACAAGATGCAGATAAAGACCACATCTGGGGTTAACCATAGGAAGAAGGTACCTGGATTAATGACAACATCAAAAGAATGAAAACACAATTCAGCAAACCACAACACAAGTGGAGGAAATCAGTGGGTGAAAAAGAAAAAAGTCCTACTACACCAGTATTACAGAGCCCACAAAACAACCATCAAAACCACAAAAGACAATATTAGCCCACAGGCATAACTGGCGTGGACTGCCCATCTAAGGAACTACAGGGGAGTCTAGAAGAATTCTAACATCCAGAGTGCCAAATATAGAAACATCAAGGTGACAAGCCCACTGGGACAAAGTCCTCTTATAGAGAACACAACTAACACTCCCTACTCATGACTTAACCACCACAGAGAGGGATCACGCCGATCTTCTGCCACTTATTTGATTCTCTCTCATAAAAGAATTCTACAGCTTTACCATCAGAAGCAGACCCTCGGGATGAGCTTCCCACCCAGCACCTCCAGTAATATGTCAAAGGATCCTCCATAGAACCTGCGAGGGGCAGGCAGCGAGAAGCTCACGCAATAAATCCTTCGCAATAAGTTCTTTACCACCTTTGACGTCTTCTCAAAAAGAAGAACCTCAATCTACCCAACCCAGCAAACCACAGACCAATGTCCACCCAACCCAGCAAACCACAGACCAATGTCCACCCAATCCAGCAAACCACAGACCAATGTCTCATGGCTCGTTCGATGGTGAATCATTTGAAAGAGCAGGTCTGGCTCAGCCTTCAAAGGGCAGGTGAGTTATGGAGGGCTGGCCGGCATCCAGCGTGGAGACACTTGCCACATAGGGTCAAAGCAAAGACAATATCCTTCCAACCCTACATAGCATAGCGTGCTGCCCATGTAGCCAAATGCTTAAAACACCACAGATAGGGGTAGGAAACGCTATATAGGTGTTGCGACATTATAAAATGCAATGCCTGTGATGCAGCGCGAGAAAGAAGGGGGCAAATTTACATATCCTCCCTACGTCACAGACCTGTCGTCACTCTAACTCATTCACACACGCATTCATAGGTGGGGCCCATAACACCAGCACTCATACTTTCTCTCACAAGTCTGCACACAGGAGGAATGATGCGCTGGACATGTGGGGGGGGGGGGTACCTTATTACCTATAGGGAAGAAAAGTTATATTACAGAATATACATATTTACATCACCACCTATAGGATCCTAACCTTAACATCAAGGCACTCCACCACTTGGTGACGGACCAATTAGTTGGACTGGTTGATGGTGATTTAGAGCCGGCTAAAACACATTTAAGCTTCTGAATCCTCTAGTCACCTTAATTGAAAAACCACAGACTCATAATTTTTGTTAATCAAATTATTGTTTATCTAAATCTTGTTTGCAATTATATAATTAGCATTTCGGCCAATCAAATTTGAATTTTAGTCAATCAACACAAATTGCATGACATTTTATATTTACCTATTCTTGCTATCGGGGTCTTTTCTAATTCAATTGGCTCTGCATAAACCAAACTCTCTGCTCAATTGTCCCAATAGAAAGCAGGCCAAGACTCAAAGTCCGGGAAAGTTCCTTGCTCAGCACGACACAGTCCCAAAGATCTCTAAAGGACCAAAAATCGTGCAAGCATATAGCTCATCCGTCATCGCCTGTGGGGTGAAAGGGGTGCGTGGTGGCTCCTCCCTATTCTACTACCCTTTTTATAATAAAATTCTGGGTAACATGAAACATTTCTTTGGCAATAATGAATTTTGATTGGTCCATTTGAAGAAAATGTTAACATCATCCGACTTTCCCAGAGACTTTGGTTCTCAGAGGCGTGCTGGGTCACTTCCTCGGTTTATGTCATAATCATGCAACATTGTTGTTTCCTGGTTGTCGAAGATCATTGTTTCCTGCGCTGATTTTCCCTGACTGAAGCTTGGCAGTCCTCCATGTTCCTATCCTTGACCAGGAACACTGTGCTCTGAACTGAGGACGCCTGGAGATCTACGGTGCCATCCGAGTCCGCGCAGTAGACGTCGCGCTCACAAGACGGTGGCCACTTCCGAACTCCATTTTGAATGTCATGGCTTGGTAGGCCCGAATGCCAACTTAAGCAAAACAAACACAAAAGAGTAATTAATGTGCGGAAATGAAGATTCTAATGTTAAACCCTCACTAATCCCTTTATGTATTAGTATTTTCCTAGCTTATAGCGACATTTAAAGCGATAAAAACTCACCATTCGGTCCTCACAGGAACGCAAACGTCACCAAAGCAACATAAATCATGCAATATTCTATCGCCGCACGTGCTACTGTTAATGGGCGTAGCACAGTCAGCTATTAGAGTCATTCTGCCGTGCAATAGCAATGAGCCCCGCGTGTAACTTGTGTTTACCAAAAATGCAAATTGTTGGTTAGTATAACACAGCACCCACTTAATTAAAGTTATAATATAAAACGATTATGTAATTAGTATTTTCATGCAAAATAGAGAAGGTATACAAAAGTTTGCTTTCCCTGCTCCGTCACCTGCACCATTGTCTTCTTTTGAAGCCTGTTACCTTGATGTGTTGGTAGTTGGTATAGGAAGCATAAGTGTTAGGGAGCTGGGAGTCCACCGGCTGTCTCTCGTCAACCCCAGACGCTTTAAGCACAAACGGAAGACGTTTTCCAGTGATAAAAAGTGCATTTCAGAACAGCAAGACCTGGGGATTGAAACTGAGGGCAGCAGCTACAGGGACAACCAGTCTGTACTTTATTCCGTGCGTTTATTGGTACTAACGAAAGAGGGGGCGTCATGAGCTCTGGTACTCGCTGAAGGAAAGTTCTGTCTGATTCTTGGTGGTCACCTCTGCATCAGACTCTAAGCCAAAGATTGACTAGCCATTTGTGATGTATCTATAGCCATCTTCGCTGGTAGCGGGCTCTATTGCATGGACCTTCTAAACAATGACCTGTCTTGATTGACAGTCAGCCCTCCCCACAGTACTGGAGACAGTTCAAGAATGAGGCTGGTAATGTATGGGGGATGGGGCACAGGGGTCCTCAGTGCATGCGTGGGGTCACTCTCCGAGTCTAGCATAAGAGGGTGAGTGGGGAGAGGACATTGAAGTATGAGGGTACTCGTTCTGAGTCCTGTTTTTTTGTGGCTATATCACACCCAGCGAGCACTGATCCCATGTTGTGTGAAGTGCACGCGGTGCAATGTTCCCACCACATTCTGACGTAGGCACCTCCGTAGAGGGGACACAATGGTCATATCACAATTGTCCCGATTTGTGAAGTGCAGGGATTCAGAATGCCACGAACGTCCCTGCAGAGGGTGTCAGGATTCACTGTGAGGTCAATCGAGCAGGACTGAGCATGTGGGGGGTCATCGCACTGAACTCTTGAATCCCGGACTGAGATCCGGCAGGAGTGAGACTGAAAACCTCAGGTCGGCTCCGGAGGCAGGTCAGTGCCCTGGAGAGTCTCTGTGAAGGGATAACCGTCTGTGACGGACACGTGACCTCTTCCCTCCATGAGCAAACACTTTATGTAAATGATTCCTTTTCTATGTCCTTAAGTGCCATTGTTTGTAATGAAAGTGTTATTGGTCAATTAAAGTCATGGATTGTTTGGGGATAGTCTTGGATAGTGGGGGAAAGAAAATGTCTTATTTTTTCACTATATAAGTGTTTGAGTAGCGAGCTGGCAACATTCCTGAATGTGTTTATTGTTTACTAGAGACATCAACGTGACCTCCGGCCACAAATGTGCATCCGGACAGGGCTGTCTCAGTACTTTATCATTCAAAGGGCAATGCACTGAGGAAATTCTATTGAGTAATAGTAAAACCTGTAATTTAGAGTGCTAAAAACAGCATAATTGTGGTAGAAAGTGTTATGTGAAGAAAAGTTATTATTAATGAAACATAGCGAAAGGAGCGGGACGCCGCGAGCCGTGGGAGTTTCTTGATGTTTCGGATGGAAGCTATGAGCGGTGCCACTATCGAACTCTGCTGTTCTACTTGAAAAGGCTTGTAAAGACACCCGACACTCTCTGGGGGCGGCGCCATTCCATGCTGTTCCTCTACCTGGATTTTAATTTATTTTTAAATAAAGGAATCATGTTTTTTAGTTATCCCTGACTTGTCACCTTATTGATTGGAGTCAATTTTCTGGCACCTTCCAATTTGCTGATGTGATCAGTGCCAACCATGGCATGCTTTGCCAGTTGTTTTATGTTTGGCATCTGATATAGTAAATGCTACCAGGCACCTGCTACCCCTGGCTGCCACCCTCCAGGAGCACCCATCGGCAGGCTTACTGACCCTCTAACACCCTCAGCCGCCATATCTTTAACGCACCCTAAGGAACCCACAGGAGCCACTACCCTGCCGGAGCCCCCTGCCATCTAGAGCCCCCTCCCACTGGTGAATCCTAGACATGATGATCAGAAACATGTGGATGAGCCCAGTGGCAGCTTTCCTTAACTGTCCACACTGAGCCCTGTGTGCCACCTGCTTTCAGTGAATCTTTCTCAGCAGTTGACTTCCAAGCACTCTGCTCGCAGCCTCAAAAGGTTACTTATTGTGGCTCGCGGTGTAACTCATTCCATTTATGGAACTGCCAAGCACCCTGGGTGGTGTTTCCTCCTGTAGGTTGAAATCTAGTTTATTTTCGCTCCTTCCTTTACTGCAGTGCCACCCTTCGAGTCCTGTGTGATCGTGTCCAGCTGGAACTTTCTTTCTGCCATCCTGCACTCTATGTTGTCTAATGTTTATTGAATATGTAAATAAATACAATACATTCCATTTGAACAATAAGACACCCACCACTGATTGCAGTTTTGTGGGTGTGGTTTTATACTTTCCATAATAGGGACGCTGTCTCTAACAATACACTGCCGCCCTTGGTCCCTTCGGATTTACAGGGCTCCCTTGTTCTTGTTTCACATGCTTCGCAGTGGAAGGCCCTTCACAAAGGTTGGCTGATCAATTGTCAGTTGCTTCTTGTTGAGTTTGAGTCTTACACTAGTACTAATGGGATGAAACCTTTGCCCAGACAGTATTGACACAAGTAAAAAGAACAAAAAGATGAAGTAATACTATCAGAAAATGTGCAAGGATTATAAAAACAAAAATAAACTAAAATGCGAAACCCAGAATGCGCAAAGGCGTCTTCCTTCATTGATAACTGAGAATGCTCAGTCTCTGTATACTGTCACGTGCACAAACGAGTAACTTCACATTCATTCATTGTATCTCCAGACTCATACTTCTGTGCAGTGCTTTAAATGAGCCGGTACTCTCCAGTACTGAGTACCGGCACTTCTTGGATTTATCACTCTGAGTACCGGCACTTCTTGGATTTATCACTCTGAGTACCGGCACTTCTTAGATTTATCACTCTGAGTACCGGCACTTCTTAGATTTATCACTCTGAGTACCGGCACTTCTCTTCTGCCGAGGAGAGTACCGGTACTCATGGAAGGGTAGGCTCCTTGGCTGTGAGTGCTGGTGAGCAGGAGTGGAACGTGTCTCTGGCAGCCAAGGCGCCCCTTCTGTAGCCCCGATCTGAGCCCCAGTGGAGCTATTCAGCAGGGCTCATTTGAATAATGTTGGACTGCTCGCCATCACGCTGTGTTTGACAGGGCAGGGTCCGTTCAGGCCCAGTGCTGTCAATCACAGTCACGCTATCCTGGGCATTGTGCAAACACAGGATTGATGGCAGTGCCCTGGCAGTGGCAACTAAAAAAGCCATGGTAGGTGAAGAGTATAAAATGTCTTTTATCATACCCAAATCTTTTGTGTGTCTGCTTATGTTTGTGTGTTTGCCTGCATTTGTTTGCCTGTTTTTTTGTAAGAAAAAAAACAAGAGAGAGAGAATCAAGACACTCTTGGGAATTATTGTAAAGAAAATGGGTGGCACTTTGTCTTACATGTCTGCTCGGCGACAAAGGTTCATAAATAACGGAAAAGGGAGGATTGGTGGGTGGGTGGTTGAGTGAGTAAAAGGGTGGATGGATGGGTGAGTGAAAGGGTGGATGTATAGATGGATGAATGGATGAGTGAAAGAATGGATGGGTGAAAGAGGGTGGATGATTGGATAAAAGGGCAGATGGTGGGTGGATAAGTGAAAGATTGGATGGATGAATGAAAGGGAGGGAGGATGGATGAAAGGGTGGATGTTGGATGAGTGAAAGGGATGATTGAGTGAAAGGGTGGATAGAATGATGGAGTGAAAGGGTTGATGGATAGATGAGCGAAAGGATTGATGAATGAGCGAAAGGGTGGATAAAGAGATGGATGAGTGAAAGGATGAACGGATAGGTTTGGAGATGGATGGATGGATAGGTTTGGATATGAAGGGTGGACAGACGGAATGGTGAAAAACTGAATGATGTATGAAAGACTGAATAGACGACAGAATGTAAAGGTTAAATGGTGGACATCAGCAGGTAAATGGTAGAATGAAAGGATGAATGGATAGATCGATGGAAGAGACAAGAGATATTTTCTGGGGAGGGTCATGATGATTTGCTTCATTTGGTTGGTGCCATGAGAGCTTTGGTTCAAAGTGGGGGTATTTTCAGTTTCTTCCTACTCATGTGCTCAAAAATATATAGTATTGTGCCAAACAGCAGCAATCAACAGAATGGCATTAACAAGGTGCAACTATTGCAAAACAAGGAAATGTGAACATATTATCGCATTTGTCTTTCATTTTGTGTAATGGGTTAACCTGCTTTGTTTATATAAACACATTTCTCATGTGTTCTGGTGTGTGCTGCAACTATTATAGAAGCCTTTAAGTATCATCATGTCTTGCCCTTAGCCCCGCCCCTAGCCCCACCCACTCACTACACCTCTAGCTCATTTTATTGAGTGCCTGCACTTCTTTTTTCTTACATAAAGCACTGTTTCTGTGTATTAAAAATCGTCCATTAGTACTGAGCCCGATAACTCTGAGCGTCTCGCACATCCAGCTGTACGCGCATGCGTGGATGACGCTGGGAGATGCTTTACGGAGCTGTGACGCCATCACGGGCCCTTTGGATGCCGCTATAAATCCTTAAATATGTGTAAAGTGCTGAAGGATGACTTCCTGCAGCCTGGCTGACATTGCCTGCTGGAAGCTCAGATCCAGACCTCTCCAGGCTGCTGCTAGGTTACTATCGAAGAGAGGTGCTGCTGTGAACCCCGAGGCATCGTCCGCGCTTTCACAACCTTCCTCTCTCACATCTCTCGCCTTGTTTAGGGGGCTGGAGAGAGGGGGGGTGGTTAATGAAGTGTAATGGTATTTCGCTAAAGAAAAAAATGAAATCTAAAATAATAATAATAACAACCTTTCTTTCTTTCGCCACCGTCCCCCGCATCCGAAAGAGTGACCTGCGGCGGCAGATCATTCTCCCACCTCGCCGCCAAGACATGGAACACTCTCCCCATCTGCCTACGGCAGACCGAAGACCTTCAGACCTTCAGAAGACTCTCAAGACCTGGAACACCCTCCCCATCTGCCTGCAGCAGACCAAAGACCGTCTGACCTTCAGAAGACTCCTCAAGACCTGGAACACCCTCCCCATCCGCCTGCGGCAGACCGAAGACCTTCTGACCTTTAGAAGACTCCTCAAGACCTGGAACACCCTCCCCATCCGCCTGCGGCAGACCGAAGACCTTCTGCCCTTCAGAAGACTTCTCAAGACCTGGAACACCCTCCCCATCCGCCTGCGGCAGACCGAAGACCTTCTGACCTTCAGAAGACTCCTCAAGACCTGGAACACCCTCCCCATCCGCCTGCAGCAGACCAAAGACCGTCTGACCTTCAGAAGACTCCTCAAGACCTGGAACACCCTCCCCATTCGCCTGCGGCAGACCAAAGACCTTCTGACCTTCAGAAGACTCCTCAAGACCTGGCACACCCTCCCCATCCGCCTGCAGCAGACCAAAGACCTTCTGCCCTTCAAAAGACTTCTCAAGACCTGGAACACCCTCCCCATCCGCCTGCGGCAGACCGAAGACCTTTCGACTTTCAGAAGACTCCTCAAGACCTGGCACAGCCTCCCCATCCGCCTGCGGCAGACCGAAGACCTTCTGACCTTCAGAAGACTCCTCAAGACCTGGCTCACCTTCCCCATCCGCCTGCGGCAGACCGAAGACCTTCTGACCTTCAGAAGACTCCTCAAGACCTGGCACACCCTCCCCATCCGCCTGCGGCAGACCAAAGACCTTCTGACCTTCAGAAGACTCCTCAAGACCTGGCACACCCTCCCCATCCGCCTGCAGCAGACCAAAGACCTTCTGACCTTCAGAAGACTCCTCAAGACCTGGAACACCCTCCCCATCCGCCTGCGGCAGACCAAAGACCTTCTGACCTTCAGAAGACTCCTCAAGACCTGGAACACCCTCCCCATCCGCCTGCAGCAGACCGAAGACCTTCTGACCTTCAGAAGACTCCTCAAGACCTGGCACACCCTCCCCATCCGCATGCGGCAGACCACAGACCTTCTGCCCTTCAGAAGAATCCTCAAATCCTCATGACCTGGCTCTTCGATCAGTAGCAGCACCCTCCCCCCCCCCAGCACCTTGAGACCCTCGCGGGTATGTAGTGCGCTTTACAAATGCCATGATTGATTGATTGATTCGCATCTCTCCTAGTTTAGGGGGTGGGAAGGTTGGGGGATGGGACAAGTTAATGTACTGTAATTTAATTTAGTTGTTTTCTTTTTTAAAGAAAAAATCATTAAACCTAAAAATAAATAATAATAAGAATAATAAAAACCTTTCTTCTTCTAGGAAATGCTGAAAAACACAAAGATGTCATTGGTGGATGTGGCATAGCCCACTAGCCACTGATATGCTAATAAAATGTTCATCCCACGTTGGGGGCGCTCCTGAAGGAGAAAGGTCGCCTAAAGCAGCCCGTTCCAGGTTAAGAGCCTCGGCACTAGTTTGGTATGGGTGACCGCTCCCCGCTGAGAGGGTCACACAGCTGCATCACCCCTGATGGCATTAATAATGCAGTTTCGCTCGACCACAGACATCTATTTGAACTTGGGATAGGCGCACTTCTGTGGTGTTTTTCTTCAAAAATGACAGTTCTTCAAAAGTGGTAAAATAGTTTTGGGCTTCAAACCACCTGTCATGTGCTGTAGCCCGGGTAGTGGAAGTGTGCACTGGGCTACTGTACTTTGCAGGCCATCCAAACGCCTTTGAAGAGAGGACGAGGCTTTGCTTTTTTAGGTTTTGCCTGCACATCGCTTGTCTGTGCTTGTGAAATCTCTTGTGTTTAATATATCTTTAAAGGGGGCTCTTATCAGTTCCCAATGCTAATTACTGTGTTCATTCACTTTTATGTGGATCTTTTTTTTGTTAACATCCCCTAGCTGCAGCATTTACAATACTTTTACTAAAGCTGTTCACACGGTTTAAGCCCCACTCACTGTCAAGATAAGATCTCTTCCCACAGAAAAGGTAGACAGCTTCTAACAGTAAGCTGGAATGCTTGCTTTTTATTGTTTAGTTGTGTAAAGCAGATGCTTTAGCCGTAGAATGTTTGTGGCGTTTCCTACTCATGCCTCAGTACCTTTCTTTGCACTATGTAGGCGTTATCAGATCAATTATTCCAACTTAATCTATTTCATCAGTATGATCAAATTTTAAATGTTGTAATAAACATTGCAAGTTATAAATAAAATGAATATATAACAGCTATGCTATATATTACTACTAAACAGGCAGTCACAAGTGCAGTTACCTTGCAGACAATAGGGTCACGATTTGAATGGGGCAGCAGAACCATGTAACACTAAAGAGGGAGGGACAGGGAGTATATTAGTAAAAGCTAGGTCCAGTACCATTACTCCCAAGAGCTACCAATTTATCACTGTGTGGTAACGGTTCCTAAAAGTCGAAGAAATGACTAATTTGGTCACAGAGATAAAGAGAAAAGGAAAAAGTCTCTATAAATGGTGTCCCTTGTAAATGCAGGTGGGGGAATTTCTCCTTCGAATTTTAGTGCCCTCACACACCCTTGCCCAGCAGGTGCAGCAGCACCGGGCCCAAACATTGTCAGAACTCCTCTAAGCACCTAAAATTGCTACATACTACTACTAAACAGGCAGACACAAGTGCAGTTATCTTGCAGGCAACGTGGTCAATATTTGAATTGTGCAGCAGGTGCATTTGCACCGGGCCCAAAAGTTATCAGAACTCCTCTAAACACCTAATATTGCTTTATTTCACAACTAAACAGGCAATTATGAGTGAAGTTATCTAGCAAGCGCTAGGGCCATGATTTCAATAGTGCAGCAAGTGCAGTGGCACCAGGACCAAAGTTCCAGGCACCCCACTAAACACCGATTATTCCTTTATTTTACAACTAAACAGGCAGTCACAAGTGTAATTATCTTTCTGGCACTAGGGTCATGAATTGAATGGTGCAGAACTACTCTAAACACATAGGGCCTCATTCACAATATATTTTTTAAAAGAATTTTTATTATTTTTTGAAAGAACAACAAAACCTCCAGCAGGTCCATCTCACATATTATCCTTCCAGGACAGTAGGAAACAGTCACAATTCGTACGGATACAGAATTTGCGCCATTACACTTCTTCTTCGTGGCCCTTGTGTTACCTTCTCTCTCCTACTTTAGGTGAATACCAAGTTCCCCAAATATTCATGTATTCAAAATAGTGAGCCCTCTGCCATTATGTAACTTTGTGTGGATTATATTGCATCGGTTTCCTCCTCCTCCATCTCCAAGTTGTAATAACTCAGCCATGGCTGCCAGACCTTCCAGAATTTTCTGGGGCACCCCCTTGCTTTGTATACTGTTTCCTCTGCACCCATGTACATATCCATGCCAGTCCACCGTTCTTTCATGTTGGGGAGTTCTGCTCTGCCCCAGTATCTAGCTATATCTCGCTTTGCCACTACAAGTCCTAAGTTAGTAGAAGCTTATATCTAGGGATGTCAACGTCTGTGTGAACGCCTAAAAGATCATACTTGGGGTCCATCAGGATTTGTGTTTGTAGTATGTTATTTAGTTCTTGAAATATCCTTGTCCAATATCTGTGTATTGGTTGGCACTACCATAAAATGTGTATGAAAGATCTACGCTCAGTCCTGCCCCGCAGGCAATGTGGCGACCGCGCCCTGCCCATTACGTGTTGTCGCACTCTGTCGTACTACACCCTGTGTAATATCGTAAACTGTACTAGTCGTAGTCTGAGCTTGATCGCCACCTCTCCAGGGTGCGTTAAGGCAGTTTCCCAGTCTATATCTTCTAGTGTACCTACTACATCCTCCCATTTACCTCTAAGTGTTAGTAAGTTATCGGACATGTTATTTATAAGGGTTTTATAGGTCCAGGAGACCACTTTCTCTGGTATCTCTTCCTGTATCAGCTGGCCTTCTATTTTTTTTCCAACAAAATTTGTATTATTTTACAAAATATAGCAATACAAGCACTGCCAAGGTATCGCGGCAAGGAGATCCACACAGCATTATAGCATGATTATAACGAGTGACATAACCATAATAGATATATGCCAAGGTCCCTTTGTCACTCCCAGGATGTCACATGTCAATGAAACCATCAGTAAGTAGAAAAAACTATCAACATCCGCATTACATGAAGGAAAAAAACAATAATAAACCCCCCATACAGTGACAGTGCAAAGCAAATCAGCCGTCCCTCCCACTTATTCCACCCTCCCCCCGGCGTGTCACGCAATAATATAGCCTTATAGCCCGCCGTAGCGGGCTATACCGGCTGTTAAAGGCCCGCTGCATCGTTAAAGGCCCGAGCCGAAGGCGAGGGACTTTAACAAAGCAGAGGGACTTTAAAAGCCGGTATAGCCCTGCTACGAAGGGCTATAAGGCTATTAGAACATTCTGCCACTAGAGGGCAGAATGTTCTAACAAAACAAAGCCTTCAGGGAGCGCGAGGGGATTCAAATCCCCTCAGGCTCCCTGAAGTCTTTGTTCACAGCCAGAGCTGTGAACAAAGACACATTGGAATGTTGGCGCTGCGGGCTTATACCAGCCATTATGAGCCCGGAGCACTCCATTGTTTTCAATGCAGCTCCCAACATTCCAATGTTCTAATAATAATTATACCAACATCCAGATTTGTTACAGGCAAACACAATCCAATGAAACATTATTATTCGTCAGGGAAGATCCTCCGTAGTATAAGCAAGGGAATCCGTGAATGTAGAGGCCATATGCAACAAGCCATAGAGTGGGCAGTGGTCAGGTAGCATCGGTAGGGGTCGCAACCACTGGGCCTTCGTCTAGGTCAGAGACCGGGATTTTCAACAGAGCTACCAAGGTTTCCCGGGCCCTAGTTGCTTCCAGAGTTTTCTCATTATTTGTGTGCTTGGCTAGTTGCATTCTGGCGGTACCCTCACATTCCGCCCATTTAAGTAACCCAGTCCTCCATCTTTTAACATTTAGGCCCTTCTTTATTTCCAGTGTGTTGTGATTTCTCCTTTGGCCAAGAGAAGGCCTAGATCCAAAAATGTACTAGTGACCTTATTTTTAGATGTATGGGGGAACCAGTGCAACAAACAGGGGCCTATATTGGGTTCTAAGTCTCTATCAGTGATTTCATTCAAAAGCGTGACCACCTCCTCCCAATAAGCCTCCAACGAGGGGCAATCCCACAACATGTGATGAAAATTTGCTCCCTCCTCATTACAACGCAGGCACAATGCCGAGCTAGTATCAAAATATTTATTAATTTTGGCTGGGGTCAGGTAGATCCTATGAAGGATATAAAAATGCACTGGTTGAAAGCGGGCATTTAGCAGCCGGCCTTCAAGTGGGGCATACTCAGGAATCTCTGCGATATCGGGTTCTTGCGTCTGCCAGGCGTGCCGGAGTTGAATGTATTTATAGTGCTTCCTATCTGTTAAGTTATATTCTGTTTGGAGATCTGCAAATGTTATCAGGTTACCCTGTCTTATTATATCCCCCAGAACAGTAATCCGGATATCATCCCATCCTTTAAACCCATGTAGTTTCACCAGTTCAGGCAGGCGTTTACCCTCCCATAGGGGTGTTGACCTAGCTAGTCTTTTTTCCCCATTTCATCTGCCGTTCTGCCTCTTTCCATACCTCGATCACCCTCGGAGTTGCTGGCAGCAGGCTCCTTGCTCCGTGACCCCATATATGTAGTGTAAGTAGGAATGTTTTTGGGACTGGAGTCTCTCAAGGGCGTATGTGGGATAATCTCTGGGTGCGTGTCCCCATTGATTGATGACTGTAAGGTGTGCAGCTCTATAATACGCCCGAATATCTGGTAGCGCTATTCCCCCATTATATTGGCTGTGTTGCAGCGTCTGTAGCGCTACTCGGGGTTGGCCTCCATCCCATAATAATGTTCGCACTTCGTTGTTTATCTCCCTGAAAGTTGCCTCCTGTATCTTACAATATGTATTTTGGAGAATTTACAATAGTTTAGGTAAGGTAATCATTTTGAACATGGCGGCTCTTCCGAGTAATGTCAAAGGAAGACGTCGCCATCTGACCACGTCTTCTTGGAATTCTAATAGGACACGCAGAATATTATGGGTGAGACAGTCTATCACGTTTGTGGCGATGAAGAGTTCCAGATATTTGAAACTCCCTTCAGCGATGAGAAGATGTACCGGCACGGAATGTGTGTCAAAGTGACCCCCATTGGGGTATATATTTGACTTCCCCCAGTTTATTTGTATCCTGCCTGCTTGCCATACTTTTCAACCCCTTAGAATATGAGTGGGAGCGACGTGTCAGGACTGGATATATACAGTAAGATGTCGTCTGCGTAAAGCGAGATTCGTTCATCCATCAACTGTCCCTCAGGGTCCTGGAACCCTTTTAAGTCTGGGTGCGCTCTAATTACACATGCTAGTGGCTCTGGTACGAGTGCAAAAAGGAGGGGGGGACAGCTGGCAGCCCTGCCTGGTCCCCCGCCGGATGGGAAACTCATCAGATTTAACTCCATTAACCTTGACTCTTGCTCCGGGATTCGTGTATAAAATGTCGATCAATGTCCGTAGGTTTCGCCCGAAGCCTAACTTCGCCAGCACCAGACTTATGAACGGCCAGTGAACGTGTCAAAGATCTTTTCGGCGTCGAGTGACAGAAGTATTTGGGGCGATCTTCCTCTCTTTTGCCATATCCAGCCAGTTACCTAGCCTATGGAGGTTAAGGCGTGTGGCCAGCTTGGGCATAAAGCCCGACTGGTCCCTATGCACTAGAGATGTGATGACCGTCAGTAGCCGCGTGGCTAGTACGGAGGCTAGCACCTTGGTTTAAACATTGAGGAGTGAGATTGGGCGGTAGGACCCGCAGTTTTCTGGGGGCTATCTTGGTTTTGGTATGACCACCACCGTGGCCTGGCATAGATCTGGGGGCAGCATCCCCTTGTCTTTTGCCGCTAAGAACATATTTAGTAGGCGGGCGCAAGTATGTTACTGTTCCGTTTAAAGAATTCCCCTGGTAGCCTCTTGGGGCCTGGGATCTTCCCTGATTTTTGTTTAGCTATGGTGGCCTGTACCTCTTCTATAGTGAGCTCTGCTTCCAGGGCCTCTGCCTCCCTGCCGCGCAGGATGGGCATGTCTAGGGCCCAAAGATAGTTATCTATGTTGTCCTCAGCCCACATCAGACGAGCCTCATAGAGTCTAGAATGGTAACGTGCGAGTGCTGCCGCAATTGTGGGCACCGTTGTATGTCATGCTCCCTCCTCGTCTATCTGATTTACCCAGTTTGCTTCCCTTTCCTTCCAGCTTACCCAAGCTAGGAGTTTCCCCGCTGTGTCCCCTGACTCGTATATTCTGTGCTGCGTAGCCTGGATTTGAGTTTGGACTTCTCTCTACGCTAGAGCTCGGAGTTCCCTACGTGTGACCTCTAACTATCTGAGCATCGCTGCCTTGTTGTTCAGGACTATTTTGCTTTCAAGTTCTAATAGTCTACTTTCTAGGTTTTCTATGTGAAGCGTTTCCTCCCTATGCCTCGGTGCTAGTATATCCTGTACTCTACTTCTGAGGACTGTCTTGTAGGACTCCTAGAGGGTGGCCTCCGAGGACACTGGGTCTTCATTATCTTGGAAGAAAACTTTTGTCTCAGTGGCAATTGCCTCTATTACTGTCTGGTCACGCAGTTCCCATGCGCGTAGCCTCCAGTCCGCTCTAGGTCTGCACTCCGTACCCCCTTAACTTCAAAGGTCAGTGATCTGAGATGCCCCTTGCCAGGTAGTCTGCTTCCTTTATGACCTGAATCTCCCCTGCTGGAGCAAAGAGGTAATCAATCCTGGAAAAAGTTTTGTGTGCCCCTGAGAAATAAGAGTAGCTACGATCTAGTGGATGATGTCAGTGCCAAAAGGTCCGTCAGACCCATTGATCTCACAAAATCTGCCATTGGGGTAGGCGTATTGGTGCTGCTCGTTGTATGTGATCTATCTAGGCTTGAATTCACTACATCGTTAAAGTCTCCCCCAATAATGTGAATTGAGGATTCCGAGTCCAATAGTATCTTAGCAACTGCATTTAACATCTGGGGCTGCAATCCGGGCAGTTCATAGATACTGACCAGTGTAACCTCTCGTCGTCCCCACATTCGCCGGACCGCTGCATACATTCCACCCGGGTCTAGCCAGGTCTTAGCTATACGAAAGGGCTGGGCTTTCTTAACGAGGACAGCCACTCTACGAGCCCCAGGAGAAAATCTGGCGAGTGCCAGCATGAAGTAGGCCCCCCTCCCTATAAGCGCACATTGGGTACCCCGAAGATGGGTTTTCTGCAGAAACAACACATCGGGCTTAGTTCTCCTAATGTACCTATTTACTAGTCCCCTCTTAATCTTGCTTCCCAGTCCATTGACATTCCCTGTCAACACGGTATATGGTGTGTTATGTATTACGTTTTTGGCGTATGTATTTCACAAGAAGAGTAGCACGCTCAGTGGGAATAGATTTCTCCCTTGCCAATCCCCGCCTCCCCTGTTTTGGCCATGTATCCTGAGATGCCCAGTTGCTGTCTGGATTAAGATTTTAGAGAACCTGAAAAAAACTCCCAACTTCCTTCCCAGCCCTAGTACCCCCACCCCACTTCCTCCCTCACCCTTAGCTTACCCCACTAACTGTCAACATGACAACCAAGCATATGCTCCGTTCAAGAAGTCTGTCGATCCCACCCGTCGTCCCCCATCCACCCACCCCTAGATAACATCTAACTCAATAAAGGATATAGTCTTTTTCAACAACAAAAGATGTTTCGCTTAGTCTCTTCTAAGCAGAGATAAGTTCAAGAGGGGGGGCCTCTTTACATGCGATCTGTCTCCGATCTGCTCCTGTGGCGGGCCCATTTTTCAGTCCTCTTCACCAGCTTTTCTTCCCTGTTACTGGTGAACATGTTGGGTCTCTGCATCTCTGGTCCCAGCTCTTCTGCGTTATTAATAGCTTTTAGTAGTGGGTGATCGCTGTCTGTGTCTTCTTGGGAGTCTTTATCAGAGTGGTCTGTGTGGGTACTCTCCCCTCGGTTAGAGTCTCTGTTGATGGCTCGGGCCTGGCTCGATTCCTCTCCTCCGATATGGGCTTCCCACCTGTGTACTCCCTGTAGGCTTCCTAGGTCTTCCAGTACGCCGCCTCTTCAGCTTTATTCTCTGGGGTCTGGGCTCCCACTTTGGTGGTTTCTCTCTGGGTCGCGTCTCGTTATTATTCGCCTCTATCCGTGGTCTAGGGCGTTCTTCTATCCACGACCAGGCCTCTTCTGGAGTGTGGAAAAATTGAGTTGAGCCTTGGAAGATAACTTTGAGCTTGGCCGGAAAGAGGAGCATGTATGGAATTTGCATAGCTCTGAGCTTGAACTTAACTGGATCAAAGGTTCTTCACAGCTTTTGTACCTCTCTAGAGTAGTCCAGAAAGATCATAATTTTGGCGTTGGCCAGTTTGAGTTCTCCCAACCTCTGTGAGTCCCTGAGTATTATGTCTCTATCTTGATAGTTCAGAAATTTTGCTATCAGGGGGCGCGGAGGGGTTTCCGGCAGAGGCCTCACGTTTAGCATTCTGTGCGCCCACTCAACAATAAAGAAGGTGGAAAATTTCACTCCTGGGAAGGCTTCCCGCAGCCACATCATTAGGAAGGTGATGGGATCAGCATTCTCCTGTCCTTCAGGTATCCCGATAAAGCGGAGGTTGTTTCTCCTGGCTCTATTTTCTGCATCATCAACCTTCCAGACCACATCCCTCATAGTTGCTTGGAGCTCTTTGATATCAGATTGAAATTTGTGAATTGTGCCTTCCACTTCCGAAATGCGAGTTTCCGCTTGGGTTACTCGGTCTGCAATGTTGCATTAATCTTGCCTCAAGAGGGACATCTCTGATCTGATCTCTGCCATTTTGCCTTCAATGGCCTCTCTCGAGGCGTGGATGGCTTGGAGGATGGCTGCATTATCCGGGGGGACCGAGGACTCTCTTTCCAGTTCCGTCTGTGGCGGGAGCACTTTTGTGTATTTATCCATCTTTCCCTGTTTTTTTGTCTTAGGTTCTTTATCTCTGGCCATTATAGGACCTGACAGGAGTATGTTGTCTGCCGTATCGCCGGAAATTGCACCCAATTAGACTTTAGCTCATGGTTGTTCCCCCGGGGGGATGCGTCTCTCCTAGGAATGCTTCTGCAATTTTAGTGCCTTTTCATCATAAATGTGGACCAGTTCTTGTCTGAACTAGCACCCTCTGGCAGTCGTTTCAGGGGTTATGATGAATCTTCCCGGCCCCAGGCTATGTAGTATGTTCTGGTCCTCTGTGAATGGACACAGATGTCTCCCGTTTCGTGCATGACGGGCG
Organism: Triturus cristatus; assembly: GCF_964204655.1. NCBI lineage: Eukaryota > Metazoa > Chordata > Amphibia > Caudata > Salamandridae > Triturus > Triturus cristatus. The sequence continues at coordinate 1,087,233,656 of NC_140588.1, read as the reverse complement.
CTTCTTCCTGTGTCGCAGCTGCTCAGAGGACAACCCCGCCGGTGCGTCTCTTGCCCCTGCTAAGAGCAGTGGGGTCGAAGCTTTTACGGATAAGCCAGCTATGGGTCCCTTCTCCTTACTGGCCCATGCTCCTTATCTGTTTCAATGGTGCCCTGTATGTTTCACTCCTCTCACTACGGGAAGATGTGTCAGACTCACAGCTCCACTCCCAATGATATATTCATGGTCCGAATACCCGGGCTCCGCATACCCACCCCCGGATTTCTTATGGAAGCCTATGCGGCATGGGTGACTCTACTTTAGTCACTGTAGGACTCCTCCGAATGGGGCCCCCGGGAACTCAGCTGGCAGGTATGGCACTTCTCTTGGGGTCCCCACCAGTCATACACAGCTCCACAAGACGTCCGCCCTCCGCTCTCCCTAGCCCAGTCCTTCTCACCTGCGCTCTGGCTGGGCTATCTGACTGTGGGGTTGCTCCCTCGGGGGTCCCTCGCATGTGGAGTTTCCACCTCAGAGTCAGGGGACTGCACTTCTAGCAGTTTTCTACTCTGGGTCTTTTTTCTCCCTCGCATCAAGAAGTCTTGCTAAGTCTAACGGTCCCCTTCGTGACTGGGTGCACTGCCATGATCGTCCAGACCGGTCTCCAGAAACAGCACCGGCTCCACTACTCAAGTGTAACCAGGGGGAATAAGCACCCAGAGCCCGAGTCCCACAGCAAGGGGGGGAGGGGAAGGACAATATTTCCCCACTCCTCTCCTCAGTTCGTTGGTTCTTAAGTGTCTCTGGCCTCTTTGCAGTCCCTGTAGTCGGACTTCGGGCCACTCCGGCTCTGATACCAGCCCTCAAAGGGTCGACTGCGGCAGTTGACTGCCCATCTTGGCCCGCGGATGATGTTGATGTCCACGCCTGCCAGGTGACCGTTCTGGTTTGCGGCCTGGGCGCAGCCGGGGGTGATCTTCGGTTCTGAGACCCCACACCGAGTTGGGGTGAGAGGAAGGAAGGGGGGGGTGATACTCCCTCCCTGTTCTCCAGTTACAATGACTCTACGTCCGTAGCAGGTTACCACATTCTCCGGGCTGCAGATGTAGCACTTCACCGCACTTCAGTCAGCCAGTTATGAGTCTCCGGGCAGTCGCCAGTTTAGTCTTGCACAGCTAGGGGGTCCCTACGGCCATCTTAGGTGCCTCGGCTTGCCTCCGTCTCCACGTCTCTTTTGCAGCGGCCTTCCCCAGAACTACTCTGGTCACACGCCTGGAATGTCGGAATTCATTCACACCCGAAATGGTTCATAGATGCAGGCTTCGAGGACAGGATCACTGCAAGGTTCAAATACGGGCGGCCGGAGCTCCGGAAGACGCGTCCAGTCAGCCATGTTGCTGGCCATGCCCCCCCCATTCACAATATTTGTATGCGTGGCAGCGCAGCAAGCCTTCCTGCTGCGCTGCCATGCGTCGAAATAAAAAGGCATGAATGCACCATATCGACAAGATATGGCGCATTCATGTCCTTCTCCCTTGCACCGGCGCACAAACAGCAGACATTTGCCAGTGCAGGCACCATTGCGCCATTTTACAAGGGTGCCTGCACTGAGGGGATGATTGTTTTTGTGAAGGAATGGACACCTTCCTGCACAAAAACAATCACTAAAGGTGTTTTCCTCTTTCTATGCATGCTGCAGAATGCACTGCAGCACACATAGGGATCTTCGCTCAGCCCCACCCTCTTCAACGTCTGCATGAGCCCCCTCGCGGTCATCGCACGTCAACACAACCTCAACATCATCTCCTACGCCGACGACACCCAGCTGATCCTCTCCCTCAGCAACGACCCCGCCACCGCCAGAACAAGCCTACACGAAGGGATGAAAGACGTCGCCGAGTGGATGAAGAACAGCCGCCTGAAACTAAACTCAGACAAGACGGAAGTCCTCATCCTGGGATCATCGCCCTCCGCCTGGGACGACTCCTGGTGGCCCCCTGCCCTGGGCACCACCCCCAAGCCAACGGACCACGCACGTAACCTGGGCTTCATCCTGGACTCCTCCCTCTCGATGACCAGACAAGTCAACGCCGTCTCATCATCGTGCTTCAACACCCTGCGCATGCTCCGAAAGATTTTCCGATGGATCCCCACCGAAACTAGGAAGATGGTTACCCAGGCACTCGTCACCAGGCGACTGGACTACGGAAACACCCTCTACACCGGAACAACAGCCAAACTTCAGAAAAGACTCCAACGCATCCAGAACGCCGCCGCACGACTCGTCCTGGACATCCCCCGACACAGCCACATCACCGGCCACCTGAGAGACCTGCACTGGCTCCCCGTCAGCAAGAGGATCACGTTCAGACTCCTCACCCACGCACACAAGGCTCTTCACGACTTGGGCCCCAAGTACCTCAACAGCCGCCTGACCTTCTACACGCCCAATCGCCAGCTACTGTCGACCAGCCTCGCCCTCGCCGCCGTCCCACGCATCCGCAGAGCCACCGCCGGAGGAAGATCCTTCTCCTACCTGGCAGCCAAGACATGGAACTCCCTCCCCATCCACCTTCGGCTAACCCAGGAACACCTCTCCTTCAGGAAGCAACTCAAGACCTGGCTTTTGGAGCAGTAACGGAACCCTCTCCCCCAGCGCCTTGAGACCCTTCCGGGTGAGTAGCGCGCTATACAAATGTCATGATTGATTGATTGATTGATTGACATAGAAAGAGGAAAGGGCAAGGAAAAAAAACAGAATTTCTCCTCGTTGCGCCTCCCTACTCCTCCCCTGGGGAGGCGTAGGATTCTGATGCCTTCACAGGTTTGCAAAATATTGTAAATCTGGGAATACATCTCACTCCATTGATGTTGTGTGGGAACACCCAGAGAAACACCCATGGAATGCCCCTTTCATGCAGAGTCATGCATGAAAGGGAAACATATTTACATGGCCACGTAAATATGGGGAAGTCCACTGCTCTGCCGGTGCATCAATAAAAGTGACACTCCGGCAGGCCAAAGGGCTTGTCAATAAGTCCCACAATAACGCTATATTTTACTATTAAACAGGCAGTCACAAGTGCAGTTACCTTGCAGTTGAAAAGGGCCTGATTTAAAGGGTGCATCAAGTGCAGCAACACCGCCCAAATGTTGTAGGAACTCCTATAAATGCCTAATATTGCTATATTTTACAACTAAACAGGCAGTCACAAGTGCAGTTACCTAGCAAGCACTAGGGTTATCATTTCAATAGTGCAGTAGGTGCAGTGGCACCAGGACTGAAAGCTCCAGGCACCCTACAAAAAAACACCTAATATTGCTATATTTTACAACTAAACAGGCAGTCACAAGTGCAGTTATCTTTCAGGCACTAGGGTCAGGCATTGAATGGTGCAGCAGGTGCAGTAGCACCGGGCCCAAATGTTGTCAGAACTCCTCTAAAGACATAATATTGCTATATTTAACAACTAAACAGGCAGTCACAAGTGCAGTTACCTAGCAAGCACTAGGGTTATCATTTCACTAGTGCAGGAGGTACAGTGGCACAAGGACTGAAAGCTCCAGGCACCCAACTAAACTCCTAATATTGCTATATTTTATTCCTAAACAGGCAATCACAAGTGCAGTTACCTTGCAGACAACAGGGTCATGCTTTGAATGGTGCAGCAGGTGCAGTAGCACTGGGCCCAAAAGCTCCAGGCACCCCATTAAACACCAAATATTGCTATACTTTACAACTAAAGAGACAGTCAAAAGTGCAGTTATCTTTCCGGCACTAGGGTCATGCTTTGAATGGTGCAGCAGGTGCAGTAGCACCGGGCCCAAAAGTTGTCAGAACTCCTCTAAACACATAATATTGCTATATTTGACTGCTAAACAGGTACTCACAATTGCAGTTACCTTGCAGTTAAAAGGGACTTGATTTAAATGATGCATCAGGTGCAATGGCACTGGTGCCAAAAGCTCTAGGGGTCCCTCTAAACCCAGATTATTGATACAGTTTTACTACTAAACAAGACACTCACAAGTGCATGTATCTAGCGGGCAATAGGGTCATGATTTCAATAGTGCAGTAGGTGCAGTGGCACCGGGACCAAAAGCTCTAGGCACCCCCCTTAACACCTAATATTGCTATATTTTACTACTAAACAGGGAGTGCAGTTAACTTGCAGGCATCTGGGTCATGATTAGAATGGAGCAGCAGGTGCAGCGACACCGGTTTCAAAAGTTCTCAGAAGTTCTCTAAATACCCAATATTGCTATATTTTACTACTATACAGGCAGACACAATTACAGTTATCTTGCAGTTAAAAGGGGCTTAATTTGAATGGTGCAGCGTGTGCAGTGGCACCAGGACCAAAAGTTCCTGGGACCTCACTAAACGCAGAATATTGCTAAATTTTACTACTAAACAGGCAGTCCCAAGTGCAGTTATTAGGCAGGCAATAGGGGCTGATTTGAATGGTGCAGCAGGCGCAGTGGCACCGGGGCCAAAAGTTGTCAGAACTCCTCTAAACACCACATATTGCTATATTTAACTACTAAATAAGCAGTCACAAGTGCAGTTACCTTGCAAGCACTAGGGTAATGGTTTCAATGGTGCAGCAGGTGCAGTGGCACCGGGCCCAAAAGTTGTACGAACTCCTCTAAACACATAATATTGGTATTACATCAATGAATTATATTATTTCCCTCTTTCATTTAATTTTTCAACATTTTGCTATTACTTACCCTCACAATACCATAAGTAACTGCACAATATACTGCCTTTTTGTACATAAACCAGTCATAACACTTTAACCCTTTCGCCGCGGCGGGAATTCCGCCGCGGCGCTGGGGGGTGCGGGGGGGCAGCGCGGTGGCGCTGTGCTCATGACGGAGCCGCTCCGTCATGAGCCACGGTTGAGCTGTGCTCATGACGGAACGGTTCCGTCATGACTCCGCCCATTTGCGTTGTCCCCCCGCACAGGCGGGGAAACAGCGCCGCGTAGGCGGAGCGGCCGCCAACGGCCGTGACATGACGGAACCGTTCCGTCATGAGCACACGGCAACCGTGGCTCATGACGGAGCGGCTCCGTCATGAGCGGGGAAGGGGTTAACAGACTTTTTGTAACTGATATTGTACAACTGCTCAGCAAGCTACAACAACAAACAAGCACTTGCAATGCATTAGGTCTCGCTTTTACGCGAGTTTGAGCTATTGACATTGCAAATTACAATGCCAATTGGCATTGTCAATTACAATGCCAATAGCTTTAACTCGTGTAACTGCGAGACCTATTGCATTGCAAATGCTTGTTTTATTTGTGGTATGCTTGTGTGGCATTTAAAGACACGTGGTTTTGACTTTATTTCTATGGATTTATATTGATAATGTTGTATTCTGTTGAGATGGTTTGATATAACTACATGGAACTGTGCATCCTATTTGTTTCTAATATAAAGGCTTTTTGGAGGTTGGAAAGTGAGTGTGTAGGCACATTGTTTGCGTGAATTGTTTCTGATCGGGGAAGAGAGACGCTGCCAGCATGCAAGCTGTTCGGAAAGGCTGAGTGAGATCTTATTGTATTGGAAGTGAGAAGGGTGCGACAAGGGGGATGGGAGGGGGGGCTGGATGACAGCTAAATACTTTCTGGTTGTGTTGTGAAACCACACGCATAGCTATAAAGATTGCTATCACTCTCGTGAGCTGCATATGGCTCTTGTTTGGCAATGTATCCCTTCAGGGAATTGTCCGAAATTACAGGATGGGAAGCTTCCCTCGAGATATGACCCTAGTTTACCAGCTGCAAATAAGTTTGATGTAGCTACAAAACCACGTCTGGTGTGTTGTACAAATATTTTAGTTTCTACAGAGTAAATAGTCGTGTTTTGGTGGAAAATGTGCGTTTAGAGCATCTAAAAGGCAGCGCTATTTTTAGTTCTTATTTATGTTTTTTAATTGCAAACGTTGGATACATAGACAAGCACATTATTTGAACAGTATTCCTATAAACACAGTATTTTCAATTTCAAAACATAAATTTGAAAGAAAAGACACAACTTTTCAGATGCCTCTAAAAACAATTGTAAAAGACACAGCCTTTTAATTCGCATAAATGCAGCGATAAACATCAAATTCTGAATAATTAAGTACATACTTTTTAATAAACCACAAACACGACGTAGAATAAAATACTGTAGCAGTTTAGCAAACGAGAGAAGGAGGCGCTGTTTTTCTATTCGCAGGCGCTTTGTGTCGCATAAAAAGGCAGCGTGTCTCTCCTTTGCTAAACTTTTACAGTATTTTAAGCTAGGTCGCATTTAATCCTAATGAAAAGTATCAGCTTTTTTAGTTGTGACTTTGGACAAATTGAAAGGGAATGGGAGGCAGTTGCAGTTGGGGCTGTTTAAAAGTACGATGGAATGTCTGAAAGAAAATGGTCTACCCAAAATTGGGCTACTGAGGAAAAAATACGAGCGACATGCAAATAGAGGTCAAAATACTAAGCACAACTCTGAGCATAAGAAGGAAGGAGGCGGGGAAATGTGTTGGGAGATGTCGGGAGCACGACCGAAGGCCTGAATGGAGGAAAGAGGCGCAGATAGCTAAGAAGGCACAGAAACCGGCACAAAAACTGGTGAAAGAGGAGATGCGGAAGGGCGAAAAAGCAAACGAAAGGCAAGAGTGAAAAAAAGTGAAAAGAGGCTCAGAGGGGATAGAAAAACGTAGAAAAGGAGTAGATGAGAGGCAAGCGCTCCGATACCTTCAGTTCGCGTTGGCGCTTAGTAAAATGACTTTAAAAAAAAGAAAGTACAGCAGGAGTGGGAGGAGATAGGAAGCACAAGCAGAGGGATGGGTAAAGCAGCACGAAGGAGCCAGAGGGCATGGAGAGTGTAAGCCCAAAAAAACAAGCAGGAAGTGCGATAAGGGAGGGGCTGGCAAATGGTGATCACTTTCGCGGCCGCTTTGATGTTCTCAGTGGCCGCGCGGCTCACTGAGAACATCAAAGCGGCCGCGAAAGTGATCAGCAGGCTGACAAATGGTGCGCGCGCCCGGCGCACATGCACTGTAGTTGGCGGCCCGAAAAGCACTAGTTTGCACTTCCAAAACCCGTTTTCTAAAGCTCTCGCCAGAGCAGCGCTAAAGCGCTGGCTCAGGCGAGACGTAAAAACAGGTTATTATTAATCACATAGGCGAAACCGAATGCATTTACCAATGCTTGTTCATTTCTTCTTGTGCTCCCTGCAGTCCTTCTCTCTCAGCAGACCACTTTAAGGGGTAAAAGACTTGGAACAGGTAAATGGATGAAAGCTACCTTAGCATATCTCTCCCCGCTGACAAATACACTGCAGTGGTACCTTGACACAGCTTAAGTTCTAAAAAGGGGCGATACATAGCATTCCTTTAAAATGCAATTGAGCAAGCCTGCTCTATTGTCATTCTTATAGTGGCCCAAGGCGCTTTTACATCAGAAACAATTTAAGAAGGATTTTGCTTTCCAATTTAAAGTAAAAGAAATGTTTATAATATTAAAATATAAATATTATGGAACGTTTATCTTTTTCTTTGTGCCTTGAAACCATTCCTAACATAAGGCGCTACTTACATAGAATCTTGAATAAAAAAACATTGCATTCTGTCATGAGGTTCTAACAATGATTTTAATTAATGGCCCAGCCCACCACGTCGCTCCGTTCTTCTACAGTGCTTGGGTGAAGTGAGAAGTGTATCTGGCAGTTTCCTTCCTCAGGAAACTGCTTTGGGGGTGATTGGTTAAACTTCCAAGCCCGTTTACTGCTTGAATCACTGTCTTTGCAGCTCTGAAGGACAGAACCTTTCATCTCATACCCAAAGATTCCACACATAGGCCACAATGAACTCACCCACTTCTATCCATCCATACATACATTAGAATCGGGCAAGTGTACCTATTACACATTTCTTTTGAGTTTAAATTCATGCATAACAGCAGCAACAAAACATGGGAAGAGCACAACTCTGACCATCACGCACAACATATACACAACCTCAGAAGGCCGTGTGACACACACGCTCAATGCAAAGCACTCTCACAGAGCAGCGAACTTCAGCGTCTCGTAAGGAGAACTGAGCCTTATAGGAATACGATTAAAATGCAGTACAACATACCTAAACCCCTAAGCACTATAGGGCGTAGTAATCACAACTCAGAGATAGCGAAATTTTTGTTAACATAAACTATCCCTGCTTTCTATAACTTGACAGACGTTATTTATGTTCAAAAGGTTTTATTGAGTTTTTGTAATAACCTCTTCTGTGCCCATGACGAGATAGTCTCGTCATGGAGCACGGTCGCGCTGTGCCCATGACGAGACTATCTCGTCATGAACCCCACCCGCGTGTGAAACGCCCGGCACAGGAGGGGGAAAGGGCGTGGCACCGAAGGGGTTAAGCAAAACATAAAGACAATACAGAAAAATATTATTGAGCGAAAATACCTAATCACAATATAGAGATACAAAAGCAGCAAATGGATTGCAGTAGGTAACAGCAATACAATTACTCAATAAAAAATTAAGAAGGGAAAGGAAACAATTAGAAAACTATTGCATTAACTAGCAAATATAGAGCTACTACAGCGAAAACATTTGTCTATTATAATTGCGAATAAATCTAGATATAAATATATTAATTAAGAAGATAGATATATATCAACAGGTTTCCAAAAAGAATGATAAGAGTTCGAATTATGACCAATACCGGATAAAGATAACTGAGCTCCTCTTCTTGTAAAAATCACCCATGAACACCAAGCATGTACTGATAAGAACGAAACATCTTTCCAACAGAATGTAATGGATTTTAAAGCAGCTGATATTAGAAAAACAAAATGTTTACCTTCTAAGTCATTCAATTTGTGTGTCAAAACAGCAGATTAGCATATTACCATTTTAAATGAAACATCATCATGAATAGTTAATATCTTTTTTATAATATCCCAAACGTCTGTCCAAAATTTAGCAACTAAAGGACAATCAAAAAGCATATGTTTTAATGAACCCGGATGTAATTTACAGCGCCAACAAGTTGAAGATTGGAGAAGTTTAGCTTGAAATAAACGTAATGGAGTCCATAAACAGTTAAATAAAATAAAAGAATTAGTTTGATAAAGTGAGACAGGTAACCAACCAGAAATATTACTAAGCCAAATATCGTTCCAACAGATGAGGAGAGCGGAAGTTCATTCTTCCAAAAGACTGAAATCATATTAATGTTGGTTCCTAGAGAATTAGATAATTTTTTATATAAAATAGAAACACCATGAGACGATGTGGAAACAGTTTGACTATAAATTGATAAGTCAGCTTTAACATTATAAGGCATAACATGGGGAAATGAATTTAGAATTGAATTACATAAATATTCATATTTGGTAATATCAGATTGAGGTAAACTAAATTTTGTTTGTAGAGCATCAAATGATATGAATGCATCGTTTTAATAGACATCTTTAAGATAAAAATACCAGCATTAATCCATGAAGACCAAAAACTTTTCTATTTAATTTAATGACTGTGCTATACCATAATGACATGTCTTCTGTAGTAATCATGGGAGATTGAAAAATTGAGTCTAAATCATTAAAAATCAATTTAGTGGATTTAAGAATAACAGATTTATGAAAAAATTGTGATTTATTAGACATGATTAACAAAGTGGGTAGTGGAAATGGAGTTTCTATTGACTTCTCGATAAGAAGCCACTTAGGTGGATTATTTAAAGAGGAATGGTTAAACCATATGGAACTTTGTTTCAAAATGAAAGCTTTGTGATAATGAAAAAAGTCAGGTAAACCAAAACCTGCATTACATTTGGGTATTTTTAATTTTATATAACTAATACGAGGTGATTTTTTATTCCAAAGAAATTTGGAGAGAAGTTTATCAACATCTTTGTAAAATGTAATGAAAATTGAGTAGAAATCATAGCTAGAGTGTAGAAAATTTTGGGTGCAATAGTCATTTTAATAGAATCCATTTTTCCCCACCATGAAAGGTGAAGTGAAGACCATTTGGATGTTTTATCTTTAATATAATTTAAGATAATGTCACAGTTCAATGTTATTGTAGACTTTATGGATGACGAGAACAGAATAACAAGATACTTAGATTTATCTTGTTGCCAAATAATTTCATTCATAGGTAACATATCAGGAGTACAATATATATTCAAAGGAAAAAATTCAGTTTTATTAGTATTCAATTTGTAGCCAGATACTGTGGAATATTTCGAAATAATCTCTAATAGGGGAGGGAATGAGGAAAAAGGATCACTATTAAATAAAAGTAAATCATCAGCATATGCTAAGGTTTTAATAATGACGTCTTTAAAATTGATTCCCTTAATATTATCATAATTTCTTATAGAAGTAAGTAAAGGTTGAATACCTATAAGGAACAAATGTGGGGAAAGGGGGCAACCTTGTCTTGTACCTCTAAAAAGGGAAAATTGGTTTGATATTTGGCAATTGATAAATAAACGAGCAGCCGGATCAGAATACAGAGCAGAAATCATGCGAATAAATGTGTCACCAAAGTTAAATGATAATAACGTATGGAATAAGAATTGCCAGTGAATTTTATAAAAAGCTTTCTCAGCATCTAATGCGAGAATTCCGGATGGTAGAGATATATTGGAAGCTTGTTCAATGACATGTAACAGAGTTCTTGTATTATTAGCAGAATATCTATTCTTCATAAAACCAGACTGGTCTGGATGAATAATAGAATCTAACACAGGGGACAATCTAGAAGCAAGTATTTTAGCATATAATTTACAATCTTGATTAATTAAAGAGATAGGGCGATAATTTGATACAAGTGTGGGATCTTTATCAGGTTTGGGAAGTACAATAATTAAAGCCTCAGTAAAATAACCTGAAGTAATTTCTGTAGAACTAAAAAAGGTAAAAAGTTGAAATAAAAAAGGAATAAGCTGTAATTGAAATTCTTTGTAAAACTCAGCAGGAATACCATCGGGACCAGGAGACTTATTTTTTTAAAGAGATTTTATGGCTGATAGAATTTCATCTTTAGTAACGGGAGAGTCAAGCCCTCTTTTATCTGATTGTGAAATCTTGGGTAAACCACACTTAGTTAAAAAGGAATCAATCAAGGAAACATCACTAAAATTGGGTTTATTATAGAGGGTAGAATAAAAATAAAAAAATTCATTAATGACATCATTGTGTGATAAAGCAATTTTACCATTAGGCCCATGAATTGAATTGATTTGAGTTTTATCTTTTTTTATACGCAAATAATTAGCTAAAAGTCTGCCGGACCTATTGGCATTGAAATGATACTTGGCTTTAGAATTAGAAATCTGAATACCAGCTCTTTTGCTAAGGATTGAATTAAACTCATATCGAAGTTTTTGTAATTTGATTCTATATTGAGAGTCATTAGATGTAATAAAAAGTCTCTAAACTTTTGCTATTTGCTTTTCCAAGTGTTTAATATTTGCATTAAAGGTTTTATTTTCGTGTGCCATAAGAGAAATAGTTACACCTCTAATATAAGCTTTAAAAGCGTCCCCTCTATTAACCATAGAGGTAGAACCCTCAGGGTTATGAAGGAAGTATTCCTGAATGGTATTTAAGAGCTTAGGTTTATTACGCTCATTAAGAACAATGTCGCTATTCATTCACCATCTAGATTGCTTTGTAAAGGAAGAATTTAAATTCATAACAAAAGAAATCAACGCATGATCCGAAATATCAATGTTACCAATCATAGGAGTAATGACGGAGTTAATTAATTGCTTAGAGATTAATAAATAATCTAGCCTAGAATGAGAATTATGTGGATTAGAAAAGAATGTAAAACTTTTTTCTGTAGGGAAATGTAGTCACCAAATATGTACTAACTGTGTGGTTTGAATAAATGATTTAAAAGCATAAAAAACCTTAGGAGGCCGAAAATTAGTAAGAGATAATCTATCTAATAAAGGATCAAATATAACATTAAAATCACCTCCAACAATTAGAGGAACTTTTCCCAACTTTAAAACTGCAGTTGTGAGAGTAGACCAAAAAGCAGGACCATCTGCAGTAGGACCATAAACATTTAGTAAAAATATAACTGAATCATGAACTTTAATTTTAACTATGACATATCTCCCGTCAGTATCTGAAAATGTACTCAAAATTTGGCAATGTAATTTTTTTGAAAAAAGAATAGCTACACCATTTGTTTTGCCAACTGCAGGAGAAGAGACCATATTATCAACCCACTTTTTTTCATATATTCTAAAATGCTGTCATCAATATGGGTTTCCTGTATAAAACACATATCTGCCTTGCAACTACCTAAGTAGTCTAAAAATGTTGTACCTTTAACTTGATGACATAAACCTTTAACATTTAATGAGACTACTTTAATGTTATGAACATTAGCCATGATAAAAGAGAAAGAGAAAAAAGGTCAAGAAGAGGAAAGTAAGAAGTAAGGAAAGAACATGAAGAATAGTAGCTCCAGAACAGGCGGAAAGGAAAGGGTAGGAAAAGAATGTATAGACTAACACTCAAAAGACGACAACAAAAATGACAAACACAGAGAAACATCAATAACAGATGCAAAACGCACACGCACTCAACAAGCATGACCATACCGTTGGAGCCCAGCTTCTAGAAAATGACAAAATTAGTCAGAAATATCAGCTAAAATGATATTCAAGTAGCAGAGTCATGCGTATCCATCAAACGCTGGGAATGATGTGACTGCTGATCCAGAAATGATTTTAAATCTTCTGGGAGTTGGAAGGACTTAGAAAAATTATCTCTCCAGATGCGCATCGTTGAAGGATCAAATAAGCCATACTTAAATCCAAGACCACGCAAATCAGAGAATTCCTTGCGAGTCTCAACAGTCTCTTTGGCGAAGCGTTGGTGAATAAATTTGGAATTTCACGTGCCGCTTTCCTTATCAAAACCAAATGATGATGACGAAGAACCTTTAAAATCATTTGTCGTGGTTTGGTATGATGAGGATTGCGATGGGATGGAATCCTATGTGCTTTATCTATTTCAAATTTCTCTGGAAATTTAACATTTAAAAGACCAGGAATCAAATTCTCCTTCAACATCTTCTGGCAAATTACAAATGTGTAGATTGTATTGTCTGTTGCGATTTTCCATATCTAACAATTGAGCAGACATAGGGGAGATTTTAGCCACAAGAGGTGAAAAGGCGTCGATTTTAACCTTGTTATCCTGTATTTTAATGGAGTTATCCGAGACATTCATCGACATGCTAGCCATATGTTTACGCAGATTTTTTATTTCTGACGCAATATGATCAGTGTTGGTATGAAGAGCATGAAGTTTGTCGAGAATTAAGGACAAAGAGGGTTCACTTGATTCCACCACTTTAGATTTAACAGGAGGAGGAGAAATCTACTGTTTCCTTTTATTTTGGGGATTTTGTGCATTTTTACTCTCCATTTTCGAAATTTAAATAAAATGAAGAAGTAAATAATTGTAAAGCACAAATAAAGAGGAAAAATGCAGTAAATAAGGCAGGTGCAGCAGCTAAAATGGACTGTGGGAGTGATTAGACCAAAGCCAGGCCCTTTCCTGAGGGCTTGCTCCGCCCCCCTGATAGGAAATCTGGGCAGTACCTGGTGAGGAGCTCCAAGCAGCCACCAGAGGAAGCAGCACACTGCACTTGAGGACTTCAGCGCCAGGAAAAACACCCATAAGACTGCCAGCAGTATTTAGAGAGAAAACAATAATTGAAAGCGCTGAAAATCGGCGATAAAACGGCTCCAAAACGCAGAGCTCACATCGCAGCGGCCATCTTGTTTTCTAGCGCGAATAACTTGACGGACGTTATACTCCGGCTCTGATTCCAAGCAGTATTTTTCATTTTGATCCTCGCTCATCTGGAAGTCTGTGCACCGATCACATTCTGAATAATGTTTCTATCACCTCTGCCATTTTCCCTTGACAGATTTCACCAAGAAAAAACCTGCGTAAATGTATTAGGAATGCTCGCAAATAAATGCTAAACATGTAGTACTTGGGGCAGTAAATGGAGATAGATAGATAGATAGATAGATAGATAGACAGACAGACAGATAGATAGATAGATAGATAGATAGATAGATAGACAGACAGACAGATAGATAGATAGATAGATAGACAGACAGACAGATAGATAGATAGATAGATAGATAGATAGATAGACAGACAGACAGATAGATAGATAGATAGATAGATAGATAGATAGATAGATAGATAGATGGATAGATGGATAGATGATAGATGGATAGATAGATAGATAGATAGATAGATAGATAGATAGATAGATAGATAGATAGATAGATAGATAGATAGATAGATAGATAGATAGATAGATAGATAGATAGATAGATGGATAGATGGATAGATGATAGATGGATAGATGGATAGATGGATAGATGGATGGATGGATGGATGGATGGATGGATGGATGGATGGATGGATGGATGGATGGATGGATGGACGGATGGACGCATGCACAGACAGACAGACACCAGCACCCACTGAAATGTATAGGTTTTCGTTAGGACCACAATCCACAACCTGTGCAAAAGCTATGCAAACCTTAACTCGCACACCAAACGTTCAACAAGGGTCTGGGACCTCTTGCTGATGGTTCGAGGACTATAGGGGCTGTTCTGAGGATGACTGAGAACTAGCCTCATGGTCTGCAAACCTGGTGGCAAAATTGTAATTCTTTGATAAATAAATAAATAACACAGGGGTTGCCTTTGAAGCCCACTAAGGTAGCCAGCAGTTCAGAGGGTGCTGCCTCTGCCCTTTCTACACCTTCAGGAGGCCAGGACTGAGTCCCCGCAATGACAGCTGTATTATGCGTGTTCAGATTGCGGTCAGAGAGCTTTAGGTCAGTGGGCCCAGCTTTGGGATTGCAGCCCATATAGACCGTGAGCTTCTGGTCCAATTTGATTAGATTTTTTATTTTTATTTGAATCTTTCAGATATTTCGCAAACCCAGGTTCATTCAGCAGCCATGGACTAACAGTCCAGATAAGTCTCTCCTCCGAAGCTTGATTGACAGGCGGGCTCACTTTGAGGCCTACAAAACCTCTAAAGCTAATTTCTCAAAAACTATTGAGTGGATGTATACAAAACTAAGGGGAGGAATTTATTAAGCAAAGTTCTAATTTCATGCCAAGTTTAGTGTAATTCCGTTCAGCTTTTTTTAAAATATTTTTATTATATACAGTTTCCTGTGAGAATTAAAATGGGAAACATCACTATTTTGACTTTTTTGGATCCCGTCCCCATTTTTATTGTCCCCAGTTGCTGCACGAGCGTGAAGCTTGTCGTGCCAGACCCCGATGGATGAGGGTTTTTATTTTTAAAGTGTAAAGACTCAGGAGAGCTGCGGCAGATTTCATATTACAAATGCTTTACACTCGTAAACAACTCTCTTGTTGTCAAGAGCCCTCTTCAATGTGATTTTACTTTACACCACAAATGGAACCCCGTGGCATCCTGGTTTCGGTTAACTATATACTTTAACACAAATAAAGATGTAATTATTGGGCACTAGATTCACAATCATCTGTGGCAGAGGCTTGTTTTAGAGATAATGATAGGCACTTTGGCAAAGACAAATAGGCCATGTTATAAGTTTCGGAATCCTTTGGATCAATACCTCTCTGAGATGAAACACTTGGGCCTCATCGTCATCACAGAGCAATGATCGCCAGATTTCGGATGAACTGGCCACAGTACGTGGCCATTCCCAGGAAGCTATGGGGCATATTATCAAGAAACGGCATTAAAATTATCGCCGCTTTAGCGGCAGAAAAAAACTGCCGCTAAAGCGGCGATAATGGGCTTGATAATATGCCTCAGAGAACTCCCATAGAAGCCCATGTTCTGGTGTCAACATGGGCTTCTATTGGAATTCTCTGCGGCATATTATCAAGCCCATTATCGCCGCTTTAGCGGCAGTTTTCTGCCGCTAAAGCGGCGATAATTTCAACGCCGTGCTTGATAATATGCCCCTTCATTCATTCGTCTGAAGAAGGGGCGTCGGCTATTATTGCAATGAGCGCGTGTGTGGGAGAGGAACAGATGGTACTTCATGTGTGATACAAATGGACCACACACCAAGATTGTGCGCGGGGTAGGTTGTTGCAGAACATGGAGTTAGGGATGTAAAGTTAGACCTATATTAGTTCATAAACCACATTGCACTTTGTACGAGCATATTACTGGAAAGGAAAGTGGCTGGGGGAATGTAGTGTGTCAGTTGATGTAATCATGTCTGTATGTGTCACCTAGGCCTCCCACAGGAGAACAAGTGAGCGGAGGTGGTTGATTTCCTTGCACCTTCTAATTGTGGTAATGATCGGCATTTATTTTCCTCCTGGTTTTAGGGTGCCTATTGACACCCCCTGGATGCAGCACAGGGGGTAATGTCAGAACAAAGCTGAGCAGAAGACCAGTCTTGAAGTCCATCTCTCACCGATGACACCTCTGGACTAGGGGCTGTCATAGGTCACCAGCAGAGTACGGGGGGTCCATGGATTCAGAGGAAATGTTCCCAGGCCATCAATGTCCATGTTTTTCAAACTGCAGCCAGCCCTGATTTGTTGCCTTGAAAGCTGTGCATAAAGGCCCCGTTTGAGAATTGTTGAAATGGTGACCCTTCCCTGAAGCCCCCTCACACTGGGGCATATGTGTACTGAATGTCTACATATATCTGTGTTCCACTGTTTCTCCTTTGTTGTGTTATGTTATGTTATGTTCATTTGCACAGTGCACTGTCACCTGGGAGTGACACTAACCAGGTGAGGGTCTAGCCTCACCTAGGGTGGGCGGGGCTATTTGAAGAGCCGGTTCTTTAACTCAGTAAGAAGAGGAGGAGGAGGCTCTAGGAGAAGGCCTGGTCTAAGGACCCGTTTCTGTGTATGCGTGGGTTGTGTGCGAATAGGAGTCCAGCTGAGCGGAGGTGTCTGGAGGGTTTGTGGAGGGAGATACGATTGTTTTAGGTAGGCAGGGTTGATCTTGTGCAGTGCCACAAAAGTGTGAGTGAGGAGTATGAACTGAGCATGTTTGGGGATCGGGAGCCGAGGGAGCTCCATTAGGTGTGGCGTGATGAGGGTTCTGCAGGATAGGTTGGCGGTGAGTCTGGCTGCCACGTTCCGGATGGTTTGACGTCTTCTGATGAGTTTCTTGCTGATTCCTGCATGGAGGGTGTTCCCATAGTGTAGCTTGATGGTGACTACGGTGTGTGTGATGGTCATTCAGGTCTTGCTCTGGAGCCACTTCAAGATTTTCTTCAGCATCTTGAGGGTGTGGAAGCAGGATGCTGTGATGGCATTGACTTGCGCGGTCATGTCCAGCTTGTTGTCAATGATGATCCTGCAGTTCCTGGTGTGGGTCCATGGTCGGCTGGCTCCCAGGTGGAGTGTCATGGTGAGGTGTTCTTGCCAAAAATCACTACTTCTCTCTTCTCGATGTTCGGCTTCAGCTAATTGGACTTCATCCAGTTGGTGTTTCCGGCTGTGAACTGGTCCCGTGTGTGGGAGGTCTTGTTGGAGAGAGACAATGAGTTTCATGTCGTCGGCGTAGGAGAGGATGCTGATGTGGGCGTGGACAACCCTGGTTAGAGGGATCATGTAAGCTTTGAAGAGGTTGTCGCTGAGGGCAGGGCCTTGTGGCACTCCACAGATACTTTTGTGGGTTTCCGATGAGTATGGGGCCAGGCTGACAGCTTGGGTTCTGCCTGTCGGGGAGGAACATCTTCACTGGAGAGCGGGTCCTTGTATGCCAATATCACAC
The DNA here is from genome assembly GCF_964204655.1 of Triturus cristatus. NCBI lineage: Eukaryota > Metazoa > Chordata > Amphibia > Caudata > Salamandridae > Triturus > Triturus cristatus. Next base: position 1,087,215,849 of record NC_140588.1, on the reverse strand, counting down.
AGGCATCCAATGAGGATGGGGTGGGAGGCCGTGTCAAATGCTGTAGAGAGGCCAAGGAGGATGAGGGCCGCTGTGTCTCCTCTGTCCCGGATCCTGTGTAAGTTATCTGCAGTGGAGATGAGCGTTGTTTCTGTGCTGTGGTCATTTGTGGTGATACGGGGCCTGTATAGGTTTTCGTTGGTCAGTGGATGCCTACAAGTGCTAAATGCAGGACTGGTGTCAATTTTGAAATACATCGAGCCGGAACAGTGGGTTGTGGTCTTGTCTTATAGTGCAGAAGCCTTGTCTTGTGAGGGTTATCTGTGGTGTCTGAAGCCTGATCTGTGGGAAGACTGTGAGGTCGCTTGGCTGTGTGACCGCTGTATGTAAACCATGTGTGTAACTTGAAGCCTGATCTGTGGGAAGACTCAGAGGTCGCTTGGCTGTGTGACCGCTGTATGTAAAACAGATGTGCAACTTGAAGCCTGTTCTCTGGGTAGACTGAGAGGTCACTTGGCTGTGTGACCGCTGTATGTAAACCATGTGTGTAACTTGAAGCCTGATCTGTGGGAAGACTCAGAGGTCGCTTGGCTGTGTGACCGCTGTATGTAAAACAGATGTGTAACTTGAAGCCTGATCTCTGGGTAGACTGAGAGGTCGCTTGGCTGTGTGACCGCTGTATGTAAAACGTATGTGTAACTTGAAGTCTGATCTCTGGGTAGACTCAGAGGTCGCTTGGCTGTGTGACCGATGTATGTAAACCGTGTGTGTAACTTGAAGCCTGCTCTCTGGGTAGACTGAGAGGTTGCTTGGCTGTGTGACTGCTGTATGTAAAACGCATGTGTAACTTGAAGCCTGATCTCTGGGTAGACTGAGAGGTCGCTTGGCTGTGTGACCGCTGTATGTAAAACATATGTGTAACTTGAAGCCTGATCTCTGGGTAGACTGAGAGGTCGCTTGGCTGTGTGACCGCTGTATGTAAAACATATGTGTAACTTGAAGCCTGCTCTCTGGGTAGACTCAGAAGTCGCTTGTCTGAGTGACCGATGTATGTAAAACGTATGTGTAACTTGAAGTCTGATCTCTGGGTAGACTGAGAGGTCGCTTGGCTGTGTGACCGCTGTATGTAAAACGTGTGTGTAACTTGAAGCCTGATCTCTGGGTAGACTCAGAAGTCGCTTGTCTGTGTGACCGATGTATGTAAAACGTATGTGTAACTTGAAGCCTGATCTCTGGGTAGACTCACAGGTCGCTTGGCTGTGTGACCGCTGTATGTAAAACATATGTGTAACTTGAAGCCTGATATCTGGGTAGACTGAGAGGTCGCTTGGCCATGTGACCGCTGTATGTAAAACATATGTGTAACTTGAAGCCTGATCTCTGGGTAGACTGAGAGGTCGCTTAGCTGTGTGACCGCTGTATGTAAACCGTGTGTGTAACTTGAAGCCTGATCTCTGGGTAGACTAAGAGGTCGCTTGGCTGTGTGACCGCTGTATGTAAACCGTGTGTGTAACTTGAAACCTGATCTCTGGGTAGACTCAGAGGTCGCTTGGCTGTGTGACCGCTATATGTAAAACATATGTGTAACTTGAAGCCTGATCTCTGGGTAGACTGAGAGGTCGCTTGGCTGTGTGACCGCTGTATGTAAACCGTGTGTGTAACTTGAAGCCTGATCTCTGGGTAGACTCAGAGGTCGCTTGGCTGTGTGACCGCTGTATGTAAAACGCATGTGTAACCTGAAGCCTGATCTCTGGGTAGACTGAGAGGTCGCTTGGCTGTGTGACCGCTGTATGTAAAACATATGTGTAACTTGAAGTCTGATCTCTGGGTAGACTCAGAGGTCGCTTGGCCCTGTGACCGCTGTATGTAAAACGTATGTGCAACTTGAAGCCTGATCTCTGGGTAGACTCAGAGGTCGCTTGGCCCTGTGACCGCTGTATGTAAAACGTATGTGCAACTTGAAGCCTGATCTCTGGGTAGACTGAGAGGTCGCTTAGCTGTGTGACCGCTGTATGTAAACCGTGTGTGTAACTTGAAGCCTGATCTCTGGGTAGACTGAGAGGTCGCTTGGCTGTGTGACCGATGTATGTAAAACATATGTGTAACTTGAAGCCTGATCTCTGGGTAGACTGAGAGGTCACTTGGCTGTGTGACCGCTGTATGTAAACCGTGTGTGTAACTTGAAACCTGATCTCTGGGTAGACTCAGAGGTCGCTTGGCTGTGTGACCGCTGTATGTAAAACATATGTGTAACTTGAAGCCTGATATCTGGGTAGACTGAGAGGTCGCTTGGCTGTGTGACCAATGTATGTAAACCGTGTGTGTAACTTGAAGCCTGATCTCTGGGTAGACTGAGAGGTCGCTTGGCTGTGTGACCGCTGTATGTAAAACAGATGTGTAACTTGAAGCCTGATCTCTGGGTAGACTGAGAGGTCGCTTGGCTGTGTGACCGCTGTATGTAAAACATATGTGCAACTTGAAGCCTGTTCTCTGGGTAGACTGAGAGGTCACTTGGCTGTGTGACTGCTGTATGTAAACCATGTGTGTAACTTGAAGCCTGATCTGTGGGAAGACTCAGAGGTCGCTTGGCTGTGTGACCGCTGTATGTAAAACGCATGTGTAACTTGAAGCCTGATCTCTGGGTAGACTGAGAGGTCGCTTGGCTGTGTGACCGATGTATGTAAACCGTGTGTGTAACTTGAAGCCTGATCTCTGGGTAGACTGAGAGGTTGCTTGGCTGTGTGACCGCTGTATGTAAAACGCATGTGTAACTTGAAGCCTGATCTCTGGGTAGACTGAGAGGTCGCTTGGCTGTGTGACCGATGTATGTAAACCGTGTGTGTAACTTGAAGCCTGATCTCTGGGTAGACTGAGAGGTTGCTTGGCTGTGTGACCGCTGTATGTAAAACGCATGTGTAACTTGAAGCCTGATCTCTGGGTAGACTGAGAGGTCGCTTGGCTGTGTGACCGATGTATGTAAACCGTGTGTGTAACTTGAAGCCTGATCTCTGGGTAGACTGAGAGGTCGCTTGGCTGTGTGACCGCTGTATGTAAAACGCATGTGCAACTTGAAGCCTGATCTCTGGGTAGACTGAGAGGTCGCTTGGCTGTGTGACCGCTGTATGTAAAACGCATGTGTAACCTGAAGCCTGATCTCTGGGTAGACTGAGAGGTCGCTTGGCTGTGTGACCGCTGTATGTAAAACGCATGTGCAACTTGAAGCCTGATCTCTGGGTAGACTGAGAGGTCGCTTGGCTGTGTGACCGCTGTATGTAAAACATATGTGTAACTTGAAGCCTGATCTCTGGGTAGACTGAGAGGTTGCTTGGCTGTGTGACCGTTGTATGTAAACCGTGTGTGTAACTTGAAGCCTGATCTCTGGGTAGACTCAGAGGTCGCTTGGCTGTGTGACCGATGTATGAAAAACATATGTGTAACTTGAAGCCTGATATCTGGGTAGACTGAGAGGTCGCTTGGCCGTGTGACCGCTGTATGTAAAACATATGTGTAACTTGAAGCCTGATCTCTGGGTAGACTGAGAGGTCGCTTAGCTGTGTGACCGCTGTATGTAAACCGTGTGTGTAACTTGAAGCCTGCTCTCTGGGTAGACTGAGAGGTTGCTTGGCTGTGTGACCGCTGTATGTAAAACGCATGTGTAACTTGAAGCCTGATCTCTGGGTAGACTGAGAGGTCGCTTGGCTGTGTGACCGCTGTATGTAAAACATATGTGAAACTTGAAGCCTGATCTCTGGGTAGACTGAGAGGTCGCTTGGCTGTGTGACCGCTGTATGTAAAACATATGTGTAACTTGAAGCCTGCTCTCTGGGTAGACTCAGAAGTCTCTTGTCTGTGTGACCGATGTATGTAAAACGTATGTGTAACTTGAAGTCTGATCTCTGGGTAGACTGAGAGGTCGCTTGGCCGTGTGACCGCTGTATGTAAAACATATGTGTAACTTGAAGCCTGATCTCTGGGTAGACTGAGAGGTCGCTTGGCCGTGTGACCGCTGTATGTAAAACGCATGTGTAACCTGAAGCCTGATCTCTGGGTAGACTGAGAGGTCGCTTGGCTGTGTGACCGCTGTATGTAAAACGCATGTGCAACTTGAAGCCTGATCTCTGGGTAGACTGAGAGGTCGCTTGGCTGTGTGACCGCTGTATGTAAAACGCATGTGTAACCTGAAGCCTGATCTCTGGGTAGACTGAGAGGTCGCTTGGCTGTGTGACCGCTGTATGTAAAACGCATGTGCAACTTGAAGCCTGATCTCTGGGTAGACTGAGAGGTCGCTTGGCTGTGTGACCGCTGTATGTAAAACATATGTGTAACTTGAAGCCTGATCTCTGGGTAGACTGAGAGGTTGCTTGGCTGTGTGACCGTTGTATGTAAACCGTGTGTGTAACTTGAAGCCTGATCTCTGGGTAGACTCAGAGGTCGCTTGGCTGTGTGACCGATGTATGTAAAACATATGTGTAACTTGAAGCCTGATATCTGGGTAGACTGAGAGGTCGCTTGGCCGTGTGACCGCTGTATGTAAAACATATGTGTAACTTGAAGCCTGATCTCTGGGTAGACTGAGAGGTCGCTTAGCTGTGTGACCGCTGTATGTAAACCGTGTGTGTAACTTGAAGCCTGATCTCTGGGTAGACTGAGAGGTTGCTTGGCTGTGTGACCGCTGTATGTAAAACGCATGTGTAACTTGAAGCCTGATCTGTGGGAAGACTCAGAGGTCGCTTGGCTGTGTGACCGCTGTATGTAAAACATATGTGTAACTTGAAGCCTGATCTCTGGGTAGACTGAGAGGTCGCTTGGCTGTGTGACCCCTGTGTGTAAAACGTATGTGTAACCTGAAGCCTGATCTCTGGGTAGACTGAGAGGTCGCTTGGCTGTGTGACCCCTGTATGTAAAACATATGTGTAACTTGAAGCCTGATCTCTGGGTAGACTCAGAGGTCGCTTGGCCGTGTGACCCCTGTATGTAAAACATATGTGTAACTTGAAGCCTGATCTCTGGGTAGACTGAGAGGTCGCTTGGCTGTGTGACCCCTGTATGTAAAACGTATGTGTAACCTGAAGCCTGATCTCTGGGTAGACTGAGAGGTCGCTTGGCCGTGTGACCCCTGTGTGTAAAACGTATGTGTAACTTGAAGTCTGATCTCTGGGTAGACTGAGAGGTCGCTTGGCTGCGTGGCCGCTGTATGTAAAACGCATGTGTAACTTGAAGCCTGATCTCTGGGTAGACTGAGAGGTCGCTTGGCTGTGTGACCCCTGTATGTAAAACGTATGTGTAACCTGAAGCCTGATCTCTGGGTAGACTGAGAGGTCGCTTGGCCGTGTGACCCCTGTGTGTAAAACGTATGTGTAACTTGAAGTCTGATCTCTGGGTAGACTGAGAGGTCGCTTGGCTGCGTGGCCGCTGTATGTAAAACGCAAGACCCCAATGATAGTTTCTCATGTTGCAAACAGATGCCGAATCTGCTGGAACTGGTGTCTCTGGAGAGGCCGCACAGCGTAACAAGAGCGCTTCCTGTGTCTAGGCGCTGCATCACTGTGTCTTCCTTTTCAGCCTAGTGTGGTTTGGCAGCAACATACTTGTGAACCCTAACTCTGCTGTGAAAGTAAACCAAGCCTGTCAAAAGCAGCATCACTCCGAGCATGACAGGTTACCAATACAACATAAGTGTGTACATTATACGTGTCCCCGTCATTAGCATATATGTTTAGGACTACCATTACAGAGAATGTGGACATCCTGCCAGAAAGCGGTCTGAAGAAATTAGTAACAAAAATACGCATTTTATAGCACATTCCCCATGCAACATCTACCCCTGATTATTTGAATGATTTTGACAATGTATGTGCTGTGGGTTTAGAAGAGAATTGAAAGCAGGCTGTTATAATGTATGTTACTATGAGACACTATTTCTGTTTCTTTCGGAGTGACGTCATCACAGGACACAGAACCAGCTCGGTGGCTTCCTGCATGGACGAAGCTCCCTCGTGCATTGCATATGAGAACTGCTCCATGTGGGGGGCTAACAACAGCTATGGTATGGTTAAGAAGACTCATGGCAGGGCAATTAGCATGTTATAATATTACCAGCTGAGCGGCATTCCTTCTATCTCAGGAGGAATGAGCGATGTATCTGGAAACGTGCCGGTCGCACACCCCAGCCAGGTGCGTTAACCCACTAAGCTCAGTTTTTGTGACTTGTGCATGAGTGCACCCTCAAACAGGTATATGTTGCAGCAGCCCAGTGACTAGACTGTAATCATACCTTTGGCCAACAATCAGGCACGCGCCACTCTGGACATGCAATTATAAATACTTAAGGAGCGTGTTATCCTGCCAAGAAAAACAGACCGAGAATTGGCCAAAAAGGGACAGAATCACTTTACGAAAACCTGTGTGTTGTGCTTTGCACTGAAATCTATTTCAAGTGCTTGTTACTTCGTTTCTTTGAAACCTTCCTGTAAAGTTCTCTGTAAGTAGCCGAGCTACACTGTAAAGTCCACACAAACATCTCTACTAGCATTGGGTTTGTCCAATATGTTTAAAATGCACAGTTTGTGACAATTTTGTATTTTGTTGTATTAGCTGTGAGGATAACTTCGCCCCCAACTGCTTGGTGTGTCAGCCCCCTCTCCCCCCCCACTCTAAAGCCCCTCCCCCCTAAAGTTCCGGTCTAGCTGAGCCCCTGGTTACAATGACAGAAGCAGGCCATCTCAGTTCTTTGGTTTTCGGTGGGCTTAATCAGTGTTGGGGTCCTTTATTGCAGACAGAGACATAAAGGGGTTTATTTAATGATGCACATGGCTGCTTTTACTGCAGTTTTAAACCAGCATCCGCTCCAACCGCAGAAATCCTTCCTGTAAGAATGTGCCATGCAGGAGGGATGCTCCTGCGCACTGATATCTGCGGCTGCCCTGGCGCCCACAGGGCGCCCTAGAAGGGCGGGCTTCTTAGTGTCAGCCAGGCACCAGCCCAACCCCCTTCTGCTAGGGGACCCTCGGGGAGGAGTCCCCCCACTCCTAGCAGCCAGTGGCTGCGGCGCGCAGGGCGCGTCACTTCCGGGGCTCGAGGAACGAGGGTGGGGGTATATAGGCCTCCCCCACCCTCTGTCCTTCCTCTTTTCATGCCCCGGACACGCCGTCTGTAGGGGGTGCCAGAGCCCAGGAGCCTCATGGGAGGTTCCTGGAAAACCGTGTTGGCGCCCCGTCAGTCCTTCGGGCGGTTGTGGGCCTGAACAACCGGAGGCTTGCCTTGCTACGCTCTGCCCTCAAAGGGGCGTGAGTAATAAGGGACCGTGACCCGGGAAGAGGATCACCGAATGGGCAGCACAGACAGGGTTCGCCCCAGTGCTGCTTGGCTCATCAGGCGGGCAAGCGGCCCAGTTGGTTGCCTGCCCTTGGATCGCCCGTAAGATAACCCACCTATTACATAACGGTGTATGTAATAAACCTGCAGCAGTTTCTTACCCAACCAAAAATTTGTGTGGTGTGTTTTATTTATGTGTAAGAACATGCATGCTACTGTGGGGGGTGGGGACTGTTGCCTCCTGCTGGCGCTATGCCGGAAACCGGCCCCAGTGCAAGGGAAGGAGCTACATGGGCGATAAAAAGTCTCACTATTCACACTAGCATGTACACGCAAAGGCTTGACAGAAACCTGCTGCTTCTGTTCAAAAATCACAGAGAAACGTTATTTTTGGCACAAAAGTACAGGACGGGTGGCATTGCTGTGGCTGCAGTCAGGCGATGACGAAGACTTTGGAATTTAAAATAACTGACCTGACAGGCATAGGGAATGGAATAAACTGGCTTGAATTGTTTAAACTTCTGCTTTTATACATCTTAAAAATATACTTTGCTCTTCGAGGAAGCAAACACAATAGCATCATTTGAATTATAAGTTAAAACAAAAAAAAATCTACATAACATTTGAAAGGCCTCTGTATTCAGGTAAAACTATAGCTGACACCTGCAGCTCCCTCCTGTGAAATGACTGCCCCTGCAGCTCCCCCCTGTGAAGTGACTGTCCCTGCAGCTCCCCCCTGTGAAGTGACTGTCCCTGCAGCTCCCCCCTGTGAAGTGACTGTCCCTGCAGCTCCCTCCTGTGAAATGACTGCCCCTGCAGCTCCCCCCTTTGAAGTGACTGCCCCTGCAGCTCCCCCCTGTGAAATGACTGTCCCTGCAGCTCCCTCCTGTGAAATGACTGCCCCTGCAGCTCCCCCCTTTGAAGTGACTGTCCCTGCAGCTCCCCCCTTTGAAGTGACTGTCCCTGCAGCTCCCCCCTGTGAAGTGACTGTCCCTGCAGCTCCCTCCTGTGAAATGACTGTCCCTGCAGCATGCCTGGGGTCGATCAGATGACTGAAGTGTGGTGAGTTCCCATGGGTGTTTGAGACTGCAGTACCACCTCCTGACTACAGGGGCAGGACTGAGCAAAAAACAGAAATGCACATTCTGAAACACAGGTCCCCACAAGGACAGTTTTTTTTAAAAGTGTGAAAATCGGTGCAGATGTTTCTGAAGTCATTTTATATAGTTTGGAAGACATTGCCTTGTGGGGGCTTGGGTTCAGGACCCCATAGTGCAATGAAGTCTCCACAGCGTGAGTGCATTTTTACACTGAAGTCCCCACAAGGATAGTACCACAAACCCACCCCCACCACCCCACACACGCGCACGCGCACACACACACACACTCACACGTGTATAGAAGGTCACAAAACACTATTCCAGGCCATCGTGTTGCTCCTGGCAGCACTTGCCTTCTGTACACCGTGTACGAACATCCACACAGTCAGCAACATGGGGCCCTAGGTTCTATCTCCCCGAACAAAGGGCATCTTACTCACCTAAGATTTGCATAAATAACCGGTGAACACCTACGACACACCTCTCAGACACCAAAACCCACACAATGACAGCTCACTGAACAGGGCACAGCTCCCCAAACAGAGAGGGACCAGAGAACAAAACACACAACATATTGCGATAGAATGAGTCACACTCAAGGAGCAATCGAAACCCTACAATCACTTGCTGAGGCACCCCAGACACAGACAGCTGATAGTGCTACGAGGTCATACTACCGTCAGACTGTGCGCTACATAAATAGCAACAGAACACGTGAGATGTACAGTACTGTGCTGCAGGACAGCTTCTTAATGGAAAATTAGACTTGCTTATAGTGTGGACACAACGGAAGCATGAAACAAACTGAAGATATGTTTTAAAAACATACTTCGGACGTGCAAAATAAAAGCAACACACCTTTTATTACAAGACGTGCACACACGTAGACTCGCTTTCTGCACACTGCAGCATTGCAGATGTTTTACAAAAAATCTATTGTACTCTGGGAGGCAGAAAGGAGTGTGTTCAGAATATGACCCCCCTGTGCTTACTTGAGAGAAAAAATGATTTGGTGGTCAATGAAAATGGTATCTTCCTCCTTACAGTATAAACAGATGCTTCATGCATTCACCTATAAATGAACACAGAGAGTAAAGGAAAGGTGTCCCCTGCATGGCACATGCCTGCCTCTCCCACCACTCACCCCACAGACTGCCCATGGGTCCACCAGGGGCGCTCCCTCTTCATGAGAAGGGTAAGAAGGGCGGGGGGAGCCGGGTATGCCAGGGCTTCTAGGGGAGCTGGATGGGGCAAAGGACGACTTCACTTGGGTAGACGCTACGGTATAGAGGGGATGTGATTCAGAGGACACGTGGTCTAATGCGGGCCTGGACTAGTGGGGGCATAGCCCATTGGAAATTAGGTGCGGTCTATTGCTGGTGTGGTCTCGTGGAAGTGTTATGTACTGAGGGCGTGGTCTAATGTGGGTGTGGTCTAGTCGAGATGTGACCGAGGGTAGGTGTGACTTAGTAGAGGTGTGGTTTAGTGCAGGTGTTGTGTAGTGGAGGTGAAGGCTAGTGGAGGTTTGGATTATGGGAGGTGTGTTCAATTGGATGTGTGATAGGGTGGAGGTATGGTCCAGTTGTGGTGTGGTCTACTAGAGATGTGGTGTAGTAGGAGATTGGAATAGTGACAGTGATGTGTGGTAGAGGTGTGATCTAGTATTAAGTGATGTGATGTAGGTGTGGTCTAGTGTGTGGTCTAATGAAGGTGTGGTCTAGTGGAGTTGCAGTCTATTGGGGGGTCCAGTGAACATGTGGCCTAATGCTGCAATGGTGTAGTAGAGGGTTGGTTTAATGGAGGTATGGTCTAGTGACGGTCTGGTCTAGTTGATGTGTGGTCCTGTGGATGTGTGATCTAGTGTAGGTGTGGTCTATGTAAGGTAAGGTGTAGTGAGGGTGTGATCCAGTGGAGGTCTGGTCTAGTTGATGTGTGGTCCTGTGGATGTGTGATCTAGTGTAGTTGTGGTCTATGTAAGGTAAGGCGTAGTGAGGGTGTGGTCCAGTGAACATGTGGCCTAATGCTGCAACGGTGTAGTAGAGTGTTGGTTTAATGGAGGTGTGGTCTAGTGGAGGTCTGGTCTAGTTGATGTGTGGCCCAGTGGATGTGTGATCTAGTGTAGGCGTTGACTATGTAAGGTGAGGTGTAGTCTGGGTGTGCTCTAGTGGGTTTGAAGCCTAGTGGAGGTGTGGTCAGGTAAGGTGTGGTCTAGTGAAGGAGTTGTCTAGTGCGTGTGTAGTCTAGGGCTGGTGTGGTCTAGTAGAGGTGTTGTGTTGTTAGGGTGTGTTCTTGTATGGGTGTGGTCTAGTCAAGGTGTGTTCTGCTGCAGGTGTGGTGTAGTTAAGATGTAGTCTAGTGTAGGTTTAGGTTAGTAGAGGTATGGTCTGGTGGAGGTCTGATAAGGTTGGGAGTATGGTCCAGCAGAGTTGTGGTCTAGTGGAGATGCGGTTTTGGGGTTTTGTGTAGATGTTGTCTAGTGTGTGTGTGGTCTAGTGCTGGTGTGGTGTAGTAAGGGAGTGATCTGATGTGGGTGTGGTCTAGTAGAGGTGTGACCTGGGGCAGGTGTAACTTAGCATATGTGTGGTTTAGTGCAGGTCTGGTGTTGTGGAGGTGTCGGCTAGTGGAGGTTTGGATTAGTGGAGGTGTGTTCAACTGGATGTGTGATAGCGTGGAGGTATGGTCCAGCAGAGGTGTGGTCTAGTGGAGATGTAGTGCAGTAGAGGATTGGTCTAGTGGTAGTTGTGTGGGGGGTAATGTAGTGAGGATGTATTCTAATCGCCGTTCCATTTAAGCTGTGCGCTTGCGCGCCCGCGCACCTCTGTGCCACCGAGCGTGCAGTGCCGTGTGTGGCGCCCACACAATCAATCAATCAATCAATCAAAGGCATTTATAAAGCGCACTACTCACCCGGAGGGTCTCAAGGCGCTGGGGGGGGGGGGGTCCGCTACTGCTCGAACAGCCAGGTCTTGAGCTTCTTCCTGAAGGAGAGGTGGTCTTGGGTCAGGCGTAGTTCGGTGGGGAGGGCGTTCCAAGTCTTGGCGACACACATTCCCGAGAGCGTTTTCGCCGCCGCTTTTATAAGGCGAGCGGCGCGAAAAACCGGCAACTTGTGGGCTCAACGAAGGAGCACTTCATTTCTTTTCTAGAGGGTGGCTGTGGCTTTTGTTTAAGCATTCATGTTAATTGCAGCGCCCGTCACGAGCTGCGATTAACATGAATACTTTAAACAAAAGCACACAATCACCCTGCAGCCACGCTGTAGTAACAAAAGAAATCAGCACCGAACACGTTGTGTGCTTTCAGTATCACCTGAAAACACACGCCGTGTTTGTCGGTTTGCCACATTTCTTTTCTTAACTTTCCATGTTCTGCACTTCACGTTAAATAATGATTGATACAACTTTGGGTGAACATTTCATTGTGATGCGAATCAATACGACCTTGGGCTCAGGTTTTACATTTGTGTCACAGGTCCATGGGATTGCATCTTTGCTTGGATTTTGGACTCCTAGATTGAGATTGATGTCATTTGAACTTTCCCTTTAAAAAATTGTTTTTTGTTCATTAGAAATAAATAGTGGATTTTAATTTTCAGGAAATCAGCTGCTGCAATTAAGTTTTTTATTTAGATATGCGTGGTGAAAGGCAGTGGCGCAACTAGAGCCAAATCTCAGGGGGGTTGGGGGGCTGATACAAATTTCAGGGGGGGCTAATTCTTCCAGCATTAGGCAGAGTGGAGATGCAGGGGCTCTAAGAAGGAGTGAAAAAACAACAAAGCCTCGTTAACAAGTGAATGGTCTTTTAAAGACCTGTGAAGTACTTGGGTGCTGCTGTAATAAGACGGATGCCAGTCAAAAACTATCTGTGTGTGTGCCCGGGAATCTGTCTCAGCCCGGACGCGACGGAGGGTGGTGGGGGGCGGCTGTAGCCCTTTAAGCACTATGGGCGTTGCGCCTGGTGAAAGGGGAGAGTCAAGTAAAAATCTTAGTGCTTGGAATGAATAGTTTCTGGTTTCTATTTTTTTTGGTACTAGAAACAAAAAGTGTCTGTTAATACACAATGACGGAAGGGGTTGTTTAGCGCTTTTTGACCTTATCATAAATTAATGAAAAGATGTATAGCTTTCGGTAATAGTAAATGTAATTTCTAACCAAAATACAAAGTTCCCTAAGTTATACTGGCTACTGTTGGTCACGCCGCTCAGGCATACTAAAATCTGTTTTACAGAGGAAAGATGTGTCCTATCATTAAGCATAAAGAATACTCTCAGAAACAGATGGCATGCATTTGGCAAACCTTGCTGTGCGCCTTAAGTGCCTTGTCTCTAGGTACCTGCCTTAGGGCGATCTTCAACAGCCGCAGGGCCTTGGAGCAACGCTGTCAAACCATGTTGGTCCCCGGGAGCCACTGTTTGTTACCGCACTGAGACCTTGTGTGAAATATCCTTGTATGCCGATAAAATAGCACCACTTGGGGACATGGGTCCAAACGTGGAAATCGATTGCCTGAAACATGGGGTAAACTGCTTGGACGACACTTGAGACCATCTAAGCCTCCTGTATTGATCTCTGCCGAGAGCGCACCCTGAGCCTCTGACGAGGTTCTAGCACCACCATTTAACCCACCGATTGCTAGGGACAAGGGGCTATGATCACTGAATGGACTACGCACTAAACTAAAGTTGTCAATAAACAAAAACAAAGGAGCTGACACAAACACAAAATCTATATTGGAGGCACATCCCCTCCCTCTAAACGTTGATAAATACTGGGGTTGATGGACTTTACTAATTTCTCCATAGGAAAAAAACAAGATTGGATGTACTTTGAATTGTGTTTAGCTCAGAGCCCTCTCATGTGCAGCTACTCCAGCAACATACATTTGGGCTTGCTGCTCCGTGGATCTAGAGGACAGTCACATAGGTGACAGTCACTGTTCCCTTTAAGGTGTGCAACTCTGTGGCCCCGAGCATACAGTGCGATGTGTGTGGCATGCACACACATTCCGAGAGCGTTCGCTCCGCCACTTTTAAGAGGCAAGCAGCGCAAGAAACGGACATTTCCTGGTTGCAGAGAAAGAGGCAGCCTGTGGGCTCAAGGAAGGAGCACTGCATTTCTGTTATTTTCTAGAGTGTGGCTGTGGGGCACATTGTGTGCTTTTGTTTAAGTATTCATGTTAATTACACACTAATAATTTTATCACTATGTGTCACGGTTGTAGCCATTGATCACGCTTGTGGCATTCCCTTGTATCGTGGTACAAGCAATTGTTTGTTTCGCCTGTTTGCTTCTTGGTGAAAAACATGTCTTGTAAATTGTCAATGTTTTTTTACTTTATGCGAAATTGGATACAGGACTGTGTCTCACTACTTACAAAATTTGTTTCTTTACATTGTTTAATTCTCATTAAATCGCACTATCTGGCTGGATAGCTTACATATAGAATTGATTTCTTTCTATATTCATTTTCGCTGCTAAATCACTTTTGACAAGGACCATTGTTCTTTTTAAAATTCATGTTAATTACAGCACCCGCCACGAGCTGCAATTAACGTGAATATACAAAAGCACACAAGAATAATATGCCACCTAAAAAAAAAGTAACAACATCCTGGAAAAAGCAAACACTCATAAGGAATGCAAGTATAAGTAAGGCATGTGAAGTGCAAGCAGGAACAACATGGTTACCTTAACGCTTTTACAATCATTATTCAGAAATCAGTGAGTGCTTTTGCCAGCGGCAGAGCAGAAGTGGACACTGTCCTTGTATTCTCTGGGCAAGAAGGAAGAGACAGAGTCATTTTCCTTCTCTACCTGCCCCGCCCCGAATTGCCACACACGCAGAGCCTTATCTGTGGGCCTTGGTTAGTTCTGCCGTCCTGGGATGCGTATTTAAAATAAAAAAGCAGGGGAACAGAATCTATTAAATTAAAGAAGTAGGGGCACGCCATACCCTGCCGATCCCGCCCACATCGACCACTGCAAGTGTGGTGCTTTTAGGAAGCAAGCAGAGGACTTCAAGGGTTAATGATCGTCGAATGGCTGAGCTAGAGTGCATCAGGTAAATCAACGTGATTGGACAGAGTCACTAAAAAGAAATGTTTGTGCTTGGAGTCGGAAAAGAAAGGGAATCCGATGGACATAGTTTGTTTGGCAGTGAGGGGAGAAAAGCCCGGCGGAGCGGCATTTTCATTCTATTGCTGAAAGATGTTTCATTCCCTTCTCTGTGCAGCATGCAGAGTATTGTACTGAAAGCTCTACTTTTTAATCTTGGGTTCCTAAATCTCGTACACTTGGGATTACCAATCCCATTCCCTTTCCCTAAAAACCTAATTCTCGACCCCTGAAATGATGTGCCCTCAGCAGCAGCTGCCGTGTGACGAGGCAGTAAGACTGTGGCGCACCATCTTTGGGGAGAAGGTGGTAGCTGAGGTAAGGGTTGGGTAACAAACTTGATCTCACGTAGTCCATTTTCGCAGAAAAAAAATTGTCTTTTTGGGAGGTAAAGCAAGGTTCATTGACAGTGACACCAGTTAAACGACGATGATTCGAGGCAAAGCAGATTATTTCCAAAATAAAGAGTTTTGAAGTACATAAGCGATTATTGCTTTAAACCCAGATCATACAAACAGAATGTCTGAAAATATGGATTATAGGCTTGTTCTTAAAAATGCCTCCTACCTCTGCCGGTCGCACTTAAACACTTGTGTGCCGCTCTGATGACAATCAAGTCCCGGGATCAAGTGACAAGACCAATACTGTGCTTCCGGTCCTCAAAAGTACACATCCAGAGAGCACGGTCGGTCAACAATCTCTGTCCAGGCTGATGCGGGGGCTTAGGGGGAATGGGCTCAGAAGGCTGTGAAACTATAACATCCTGCGCAAGAGGCTCAGGTTATGCGACTTCTCTGCTGGCGGGTGTGGCAAGGAAAAACAAAGCTACCGCCCGCCAGTGAGTCCAATCTTTGAAGCATGTGTGTGTTTCTGGTCACCAAAAGGGTGGTGTGATTGTGGGAAAACAGCAGGCAAGACCTGTCCTAGGGATCAAGCACATGATGGCTTGTACCCCCAGAGTAGACTTACAGGAAGGCTGGCTGTGGCACGGCTAATTGATCTGTTCAACTCTGGCCTGCCTGCTCAGCGCGGTTCATGAATATTGTATCTCTGACACATAGCATTTTAAATTTGAAGGTGCAGTTGCATATATATTATGTTAGACAATTTTAGCATGCTGGTGCTGCCTCATTGCAGTGCACCTCAATTGCAGTATTGTCAGAGGGGCGCTAGAATGCGTAACTAATGCTTTTTAATGCGGTGATGCAAACAGCATGCGTTAGTCTAATGCCTGATGTGGCCCTACTCTAACCCAGCTCTGAAACTGCGAAAAATACAATTATAATAACAAAGTTATTATACTTTTATTTATCAAATGCACACAATCACCCCGCAGCCCAGCTCTGTTCAGAAAAGAAATGCAGCAACATAGCTGCCAAGGTTTCAAATTGCAAGGGATTCAAACCTGCCTTAGCACCGTTCACGTGGATCTGTATGTGTGGAAATGCACCGTCTATTCATTTTTTTAAGCAAAAGTTTGGAGTGATATTTGGAGATGAACCCACACGCGCGGTGTGGTTACTGGCGCACATAGCCATGGCTGCAGCGCACAGAGACCTTACACTGCCGCACACAGAGGAAAAAAATTAGAGGGAACATTGATTCTAATGTGGCTGTGGTCTAGCCAAGGTGTGAACCGGGGCGGGCGTCACTTAGAAGAGAGAGGTGTGCTTTAGTGCAGGTGTTGTATAGTGGCGGTGTAGCCCAGTGGAGGTTTGGATTAGTGAAGATGTGTTCAACTGGATTTGTGATAGGGTGGTGGTGTAGTCCAGTAGAGGTGTGGTCTAGTGGAGATGTGGTGTAGTAGAGGATTGGTTTAGTGGTAGATGTATGAGGGTGTGTATTTTTGGTGTGATTTATTGGAGGTGCGGTCTCATGTGTATAGTCTAGTGCAGCTGTGGTCTAGTGGAGGTGCAGTTAGTGGAGGTGTGGTCTAGTGGACGTGGGCCTAATGCTGGTATGGTCAACTCGTATGTTGGTTTGGCAGAGGTGAAGTCTAGTGGAGGCGTGGTCTAGTTGATATGTGGTCCAGTGGATGCGGGGTCTGGTGTGGGTATGGTCTGGGGAAAGTGAGGTGTAGTTTGGGTGTGGTCTAGTGTGTTTGTGGCCTTATGGAGGTGTGGTCAGGTAAGGTGTGGTCTAGTGAAGGCGTTTTCTAGTGTGTGTAGTCTGGTGCTGGTGTGGTCTAGCCCAGGTGCGTTCTGATGCAGGTGTGGTTAGTAGAGTAGTGGTCTAGTGCAAGAAAATTGTAGTAGAGGTGTAGTGTAGTGGCGGTATGGTCCAGTGGAGTTGTGATCTAGTGAAGGTGAGGTCTAGTGCAGGTGTTGTTTAGTGTGTGCGGTCTAGTGCTGGTGTAGTCTCGTGGAGGTGTGGTGTAGTGAGGGAGTGGTCTAATGTGGGTCGGGTCCAGTAGAGGTGTGACCTGGGGCAGGTGTGACTAGGTAGAGGTGTGGTTTAGTGAAGGCGTTTTCTAGTGTGTGTGTGTGTAGTCTAGTGCTGGTGTCGTCTAGTCAAGGTGTGTTCTGACGCAGGTGTGGTTTAGTAGAGTAGTGGTCTAGTGCAAGAACATTGTAGTTGAGGTGTAGAGTAGTGGAGGTGTGATCTAGTTGAGATGAGGTCTAGTGCAGGTGTTGTTTAGTGTGTGCGGTCTAGTAGAGGTGTGGTGTTGTGGAGGTGTCAGCTAGTGGAGGTTTGGATTAGTGGAGGTGTGTTTAACTGGATGTGTGATAGGATGGAGGTATGGTCCAGCAGAGGTGTGGTCTAGTGGAGACATGGTGCAGTAGAGGATTGGTCTAGTGGTAGTTGTTTGGGTGGGTTGTGTAATTAGGGTGTGTTCTAATGTGGGTGTTGTCTAGTCAAGGTGTGAACCGGGGCAGGCGTGACTTAGTAGAGATGTGGTTTAGTGCAGGTGTTGTGTAGTTGAGGTGTAGGCTAGTGCAGGCTTGGATTAGGGGAGGTGTGTTCAACTGGATGTGCGATAGGGTGGAGGTATGGTTCAGTAGAGGTGTGGTCTAGTGGAGATGTGACGTAGTAGGAGATTGGTGTAGTGCTGATGTTATGTGGTAGAGGGTGCACAGGCATAATATCGAGTTTTTAATATCGAAGTACATTTATATCGAGTTTTAAATATCGTAGGGGCAGAATATCGACATCACGAATATCGACAACCAGAATATCGAACTGAAGGTAAGAAATGTTGATGTTGCAGATATCGAAGTTAGTAATATTGATAGTAAAATTATTGATGTTAATAATATCGATATTTATATTACTGTTATGTATTTTAGTATGTATTTTATATGTATGTGTTCTATATTTTTTGTTAGGTATTGTACTGTTTTTTTAAATATATGTATACAATTTTTAGAAGTTAGTAAAACATTTTAAAGTAAATTATGCGTTTTAGTACTGTAGCGGGTTGTGGGTTTATAGGGGAATAGGGTGGGAAGTAATTTAAGTATAGTAAATTAAATAATAATTTTAAGGAATTATTAATTATTTTTAATTAAATTTAGCATTTTAGTTCTGTAGCGGGTTGTGGGTTTATAGGGGAATAGGCTGGAAAGTAATTTAATTGTAATTAAGTAATTATTAATTTGTATTTATTGGTATTGATAATTAATTTATTGTTAATTAATTATTAAAATAATGTTTTATTAATTGATTGATAATTATATTCATTGTATTAATTCATTATTGGAGCGGGTTGTGGGTTTATAGGGGAATAGGGTGGGAAGTAATGTAATTGTAATTAAGTAATTATTAATTTTTATTTTTATTTTTGGGTATTGATAATTAATTTATTGTTAATTACTAATTGGTAAGTAATTTTTATTAATGATTATTTATTGGTAGTGCTAATTAATTTATTGTTAATTAATTATTAATTGGTAACTAATTTTTATGAATCGATTAATTGATAATTAAATTAATTGTGTGAAATTTTATGTGGAGTGGGTTGTGTGTTTATTGGGGAATAGGGTGGGAAGTAATTTAATATTATTAAAGTAATTATTAATTTTAATTTATTAGTCCTTTTAATTAAAGTATTGTTAATTTATTCATAAATCATTATTTAATTATAAAAATTATTTAATTTATAATTATGTTATTTTTAACCCCTACGCTATCCAACGCTTTCCCTACTGTTGCACTCACTGGAGTGGGAATAGTAATTTTTCCCCTACGCTATCCAACACTTTCCCTACTGTTGCACTCTCTGGAGTGGGAATAGTAATTTTTACCCCTACGCTATCCAACGCTTTCCCTACTGTTGCACTCTCTGGAGTGGGAATAGTAATTTTTACCCCTACGCTATCCAACGCTTTCCCTACTGTTGCACTCACTGGAGTGGGAATAGTAATTTTTACTCTCCCGCTATCCAATGCTTTCCCTACTGTTGCACTCTCTGGAGTGGGAATAGTAATTTTTACCCCTACGCTATCCAACGCTTTCCCTACTGTTGCACTCTCTGGAGTGGTAATAGTAATTTTTACCCCTATGCTATCCAACACTTTCCTTACTGTTGCACTCTCTGAAGTGGGAATAGTAATTTTTACCCCTACGCTATACAACACTATCCCTACTGTTGCACTCTTTGGAGTGGATATAGTACTTTTTACCCCTACTCTATCCAACACTTTCCCTACTGTTGCACTCACTGGAGTGGGAATAGTAATTTTTACCCCTACGCTATCCAACACTTTCCCTACTGTTGCACTCTCTGGAGTTGGAACAGTAATTTTTATCTCTACGCTATCCAACACTTTCCGTACTGTTGCACTCTGTGGAGTAAGTATATATATTATTTTATATATGTATACCTTTAATTTATTTTAACATTCTATGTATGTTATTATTTTTAAACATGTTTTAATATTTTTAACATGTTTCTTTTAATTATATATATTATTTAGTTTATTTTACATTATTTTTTTAACATTTAAAAAAACAATATTTTTTACAACTATATTTTTGACATCGATATTTTTTCTCTTGATATTTTTGTACTTACCATGATGTAGATAGGATGTCGATATTCTTGACTTCGATATTTTTGCATTGATATTTTGGGAACTCGATATTCGGTCCATCGATATTTTGGCAGTGATCCGTGGTAGAGGTGTGGTCTAGTATTGGTGTGATATTATAGACGTGTGGTCGAGTGTGTGGTCTAGTGAAGATATGGTCTAGTAGAGATTCAGTTTAGTGAGGGTGTGGTGCAGTGGACCTGTGGACCTGTGGTCTAATGCTGCTATGGTCTAGTAGAGGGTTGGTTTAATGGAGGTGTGGTCTAGTGGAGGTGTGGTCTAGTTGATGTGTGGTGTAGTGTTAGAGTGGTATAGAGAAGGTGAGGTGTAGCAAGGGTGTGGTCTAATGGGTTTGTGGCCTACTGGAGGTGTGGTCAGGAAAAGCGTGGGCTATTGAAGGTGTTTTCTAGTGTGTGAAGTTTAGGGCTGTGTGGTCTAGTAGAGGTGTCATGGGGGTGTTCTTGTGTGGGTGTGGTATAGTCGAGGTGTGTTCTGGTGCAGGTGTAGTTTAGTAGAGGTGTGGTCTAGTGGGAGAAAGGTATAGTGGAGGTTTGGCTTAGTGGAGCTGTGGTCTGGTGGAAGACTAATAGAGTTGAGGTATGGTCCAGTGGAGTTGTGGTCTAGTGGAGGTGTGCTCTAATGCAGGTGCTGTCTAGTGTGTTTAGCCTAATGTTGGTGTGGTCACATGGAGGTGTAGTGTAGTGAGGGAGTGCTCTAATGTGGGTGTGGTCTAAAGGTGTAATCTAGGGCAGGTAAGACTTAACAGAGGTGTGGTTTAGTGCAGGTGTGGTGTTGTGGAGGTGTCGGCTAGTGAAGGTTTGGATTAGTGGAGGTGTGTTCAACTGGATGTGTGATAGCGTGGAAGTATGGTCCAGTAGAGGTGTTAACCAGTGGAGATGTGGTGTAGTAGAAGATTGGTCTAGTGGCAGCTGTGTATGGGGGGGTGTTGTGTAGAGAGGGGGTGTTCTAATGTGGCTATGGTCTGGTCAAGGTGCGAACTGGGGCAGGTGTAGCGTAGTAGAGGTGTGATTTTGTGCAGGTATTGTGTAGTGGAGGTGTAGGCTAGTGGAAGTGTAGGATAGGTTTAGATTAGTTGAGGTGTGTTCAAATGGATGTGGCAGAGGTATGGTCCAGCAGAGGTGTGGTCTAGTGGAGATGTGGCGTAGTAGAGGATTGGCCTAGTGATAGTTGTGTGGGGGGGTGTGGTCTCTTGTTGGTGTGATTTAATGGCGGTGTGGTCTTGTGTGTGTTGTCTAGTGCAGCTAAAGTCCAGTGAAGGTACAGTCTAGTGGAGGTGTGGTCCAGTGGACGTGTGGTCTATTGCTGGTAAGGTGTGGACTAGTGAAGGTGTTGTCTAGTGCATGTGTGGTCTAGTGCTGGTGTGGTCTAGTAGAATTGTGGTGTTGTCAGGGTGTGTTCTAGTGTGGGTGTGGGCCAATCGAGGTGTGTTCCGGTGCAGATGTGGTCTAGTGGAAGAAAGGTATAGTGGCGGTGCAGTCTAGTGGAGGTTTGGGTTAGTGGAGGAGTGGTCTGGTGGAGGCCTGATAGTGGTGAGGTATGGTCCAGTGGAGGTAGGTCTCGTAGAGATGTAGTCTAGTGGAGGTGTTGATTGGAGGAGGTGTGGTCTAGTGTGGGTGTGGTTTAATGGAGGTTTGATCTAGTAGAGGCGCAATCTAGTGGTGGTGTGGTCCAGTGAGGGTGTGGCTTAATGGTGGTATGGTCTAGTGGAGGGTTGGCCAAGTGGAGGTGGGGTCTGGTGGAGGTGTGGCACAGTGGACTTGGTCTAGTGTCAGCCGCGGCCACTGCAGGTAAGAGCAGTGGGGCGGTGGGGCCAGGAGAGGGGGATTTCGGGAGATGATCACAAGGGAAAATTAAAGAAAGAATTAATTTCTCTAGTGGTCGTCTCTCGAAATCCCCCCTCACCTGGCCCCACCGCTCTTACCTGCAGCAGTCACGGCTTTCTAGTGTGAGGGTGGTAGAGTTGTGGTATGGTCTAGTGCAGGCGTGATCTAGTGGAGGTCGGCGGGTGGAGGTGTGTTCTTGTGTGGGTGCAGTCTAGCTGAGTGAGCTTAGTGAATAAGTCCTCAAGTGGTCATGTGTCTTATTGGAGATGTTGTTTAACAAAGGCGGATTACAATGAACATGTTGTGTGATTGACATGGGGTCTAAGTGGAGATGTAGTGCAGTGCTGGCGTGGACTAACTGGACATCTGTGACCTGGTGCAGGTGTGGTGTGGTGGGCATGTAGGCAAAGTCTAGGTGGAGATGTGGCCAGGTGGAGGTACAATCTCGAGATGGGTCTCCACTGTTGGTCCAGAAGGGCGGGATGCAGGTCAGATCTTCAGGCCAACCCCTCACCATGTAAATGACTTACATTATGGCTCACTATATACAAATGTATCATAGGCAGACAACCTGAAAATCCGGTATGGATTAGGCCTTACTGGACCTCTGCCTGATAGAGCCGATTTTGGGTTTTACAACAGCCTGAGCACCTCTCTCCTAGCTGTCACTCACAGCATGGTCTCCTTACTTGTACCTGTCTCTCACAGCCTGAGCACCTCTCTCCTCGCTGTCTCTCACGGCCTGAGGACCTCACTCCTAATTGTCATTCACAGCCTGAGCGCCTGTCCTAGCTGCCACCCACTGCCTGAGCGCCTCTCCTAGCTGTCACTCAGAACCGTGGCACCTCGCAACAAGCTCTCACTCACAGCCTAGACACCTCACTCCTAGCTGTCACTCGCAGCATGGTCTCCTTACTTGTACCTGTCTCTCACAGCCTGAGGACCTCTCTCCTAGCTGTCACCCAGAGCCTGAGCACCTCTCTCCTCACTGTCTCTCACAGCCTGAGGACCTCTCTCCTAGCTGTCACCCAGAGCCTGAGCACCTTTCTCCTTGATGTCTCTCACGGCCTGATGGCCTATCACCTAGCTGTCACCCACTGCCTGAGCGCCTCTCCTAGCTGTCACTCGGGACCTTGGCACCTCGCAACAAGCTCTCACTCATAGCCTAGACACCTCACTCCTAGCTGTCACTCGCAGCATGGTCTCCTTACTTGTACCTGTCTCTCACAGCCTGAGGACCTCTCTCCTAGCTGTCACCCAGAGCCTGAGCACCTCTCTCCTCGCTGTCTCTCACGGCCTGACGGCCTATCACCTAGCTGTCACCCACTGCCTGAGCGCCTCTCCTAGCTGTCACTCAGAACCTTGGCACCTCGCTCCAAGCTCTCACTCACAGTCTAGACACCTCACTCCTAGCTGTCACTCACAGTCTTGGCACCTCAGTCCTAGCTGTCAGTCATAGCCTGGCCACCTCACTCCTAGCTGTAACTCACAACCTGGACACTTCACTCCTAGCTGTCAATCACAGCCTAGACTCATCAATCCTAGCTGTCAATCACAGCCTGCACACCTCACTCCTAGCTGTCATTCATATCCTGGCCACCTCACTCCTAGCTGTCACTCAAAGCCTAGACTCATCACTCCTAGCTGTCACTCACAGCCTGGACACTTCACTTCTAGATGTCACTCACAGCCTAGCCTTATTACTCCTAGCTGTCACTCACAGCCTGGACACCTCACTCCTGTCAAGCACAGCCTAGACTCATCACTCCTAGCTGTCACTTACAGCCTAGACTCATCACTCCTACCTGTCACTCACAGCCTGGACACCTCAGTCCTAGCCATCACTCACAGCCTGGACATATCATTCCTAGCTGTCACTCACAGCCTAGACTCATCACTCCTAGCTGTCACTCACAGCCTACACTCATCACTCCTAGCTGTCACTCACAGCCTGGACACCTCACTCCTAGCTGTCACTCACAGCCTAGACTCATCACTCCTAGCTATCACTCACAGCCTGGATACCTCACTCCTAGCTGTCACTCACAGCCTAGACTCATCTCTCCTAGCTGTCGCTCACAGCCTGGACACCTCAGTCCTAGCTGTCACTCCCAGCTCTAGCTGTCACTCACCCTGGACACCTCATTCCTAGCTGTCACTCACAGCCTAGACTCATCACTCCTTGCTGTCACTCACAGCCTAGACTCATCACACCTAGCTGTCACTCACAGCCTATACTAATCACTCCTAGCTGTCACTCACAGTCTAGACCCATCCCTCCTAGCTGTCACTCACAGCCTGGACACCTCACTCCTAGCTGTCACTCACAGGCTGGACTCCTCATTCCTAGCAGTCACTCACAGCCTAGACTCATCCCTCCTAGCTGTCACTCACGACCTGGACACCTCATTCCTAGCTGTCACTCAGAGCCTGGACACCTCATTCCAAGCTGTCACTCACGGCCTGGGGGGCACCCTAGCTGTTAATCAAGCCCAGTAGCGTAGTTTACATGTCGTGGTCCCTGGTGCAAGCAGGAAAAGGGACCCTTTGACTGCTGTTGTGGTAGAAAAATACAGCAATCATCAGGGGTCACTGGGCCTCTTGGACTCTGAGTCCTGGTGCCATTGCACCTGCTGCACCAATGATAGCTGCCCCCTGATCAAGCCTGAGCTCCTCCCTTCCAGCAGTCACTCACCGTCTGCGAGTCTCACTCGTAGATGTCTCTCACTGCCTTGATTCCTAACTCCTAGCTGTCACTCACAGCCTGGGCTCCACACTCAAAGCTGTCACTCACAGCCTGGACATCTTACTCCTAGCTATCACTCACAGCCTAGACTCCTGGGCCCCTCACGCTGTCACTCACAGCCAGGGCTCCTGACTCCTAGCTGTTACTCACAGCCTGGGCCCCTCACGCTGTCACTCACAGCCTGGCCCCTTACACAGTCATTCACAGCCTGGGCTCCACACTCCTAGCTTTCACTCACAGCCTGGTTTCCTCACGCTGTAATTCACAGCCTGGGCCCCTCACGCTGTCACTCACAGCCTGGGCCCCTCATGCTGTCACTCGCAGCCAGGGCTCCTGACTCCTAGCTGTCACTCACAGCCTGGTTTCCTCACGCTGTCATTCACAGCCTGGGTTCCTCACGCTGTCACTCACAGCCTGGGTTCCTCACGCTGTCATTCACAGCATGGGCCCCTCACGCTGTCACTCACAGCCTGGGTTCCTCACGCTGTCATTCACAGCCTGGGCCCCTCACGCTGTCACTCGCAGCCTGGGCCCCTCACGCTGTCACTCGCAGCCTGGGCTCCACACTCCTAGCTGTCACTCACAGCCTGGTTTCCTCACGCTGTCACTCACAGCCTGGCCCCTTACACAGTCATTCACAGCATGGGCCCCTCACGCTGTCACTCGCAGCCTGGGCCCCTCACGCTGTCACTCACAGCCTGGGCCCCTCACGCTGTCACTCGCAGCCTGGGCTCCACACTCCTAGCTGTCATTCACAGCCTGGGCCCCTCACGCTGTCACTCACAGCCTGGCCCCCTCACGCTGTCACTCACAGCCTGGGCCCCTCACGCTGTCACTCACAGCCAGGGCTCCTGACTCCTAGCTGTCACTCACAGCCTGGGTTCCTCACGCTGTCATTCACAGCCTGGCCCCTTACACAGTCATTCACAGCCTGGACTCCACACTCCTAGCTGTTACTCACAGCCTGGGTTCCTCACGCTGTCACTCACAGCCTGGCCCCTTACACAGTCATTCACAGCCTGGGACCCTCACGCTGTCACTCACAGCCTGGGCCCCTCACGCTGTCACTCGCAGCCTGGGCTCCACACTCCTAGCTGTCACTCACAGCCTGGTTTCCTCACGCTGTCATTCACAGCCTGGCCCCTTACACAGTCATTCACAGCCTGGGCCCCTCACGCTGTCACTCGCAGCCTGGGCCCCTCACGCTGTCACTCACAGCCTGGGCCCCTCACGCTGTCACTCGCAGCCTGGGCTCCACACGCCTAGCTGTCATTCACAGCCAGGGCTCCTCACAGTGTCACTCAAAGCCTGGTTTCCTCACGCTGTCACTCGCAGCCAGGGCTCCCAACTCCTAGCTGTCACTCACAGCCTGGTTTCCTCACGCTGTCATTCACAGCCTGGGCTCCACACTGTGGAAATGTGGATTTTCCTGGTCAGTTATGTCCCCTATCTTGGACCCCAACGGTTCTATATGCATGTTACAAGTACATGTATGTTCCCTCCAGTTCCAGTTTCGAAGACGCAAACACATGTGCGTCCACCGTTAACATGTCCTCTGTCAGATCCGCCATGAATGGGCTGGATATTCGATTCCTAAGTATGAAAGGCCACCGACTTTTTATGGCTAAGTTACTCCATTTTTACAGTTCAGGCAAGTAGGCCCGATTCTGTCCTCAAAGCCTTTCCCTGCTCTCTGCCTCTGACAGCTTCAGCTTGAGCTCGCATCTGTGACCATGAACTCTGTCTCATTCTCTGCGCGGCCCACGAAGCCTGACATCAGCCTATTCTCTGCCAAGAGCTGTATTTCACCTTCGAATTATCTGCTTCCCCCTCAGCCGATGCATTCCTGCCTAGTAGCTTAAGTAAACATTCCTCCAGTTACCAAGCAAAAGGCCCGGTTTCTCTGCCCTCATGCAAGTAATTCATAGCCCTGTCATCATGGAATATTCCCATCCCCTCGCATTCAGTGTAGACACTTAGACGCTTGTACACGCACACACAGTCAGTATAGAATAGATTCTGTCCGAGAGCCCTTCCCTTGTGGATAACACAGTTCTTTAAACATAGGATATTAGATATGATTTGGGATTAGGTTGACATAACCCCAGACTTTTGTCTCCACATGTAGAGCTAAATGTCAAGTCCCCTTCACCCCCTAGTTGCACGTCAATTACACGTCATGCTGCTGAGCGCGCATCTCTGCCAAGTATTTCTGCTGACATTGCGAAATCATCTCCAGGTATCCACCCACACATGACAATTTACCCCTTATCATCAAGTGGACGCCCACATGGACGCCCACCTTCACGCCTACTTACACGCCCACATGCTCTTATCTCATTCTCTCTTGCTCTTTTGCTTACGTACAATTGAGAAATGTATATATACTGTACTCTGTGAATAATGTTTTGAGAATATTGAGAATACTTTTCAGCCCCGTCCAGATCCTTTTTGGTGATGGAGATATTCTCCCTTTGACTCGAGTTATTGGAATAAAGCCCTTTATGAATCTGATACCACAGACTCAGCCTCTTGCTTTATGCATGATCTTATTGTTAATATTTAAAAGTCTGAGAGCGTGATATTTTATTTACCACAGAATGGCGCCCGAACAGTTTAATCTCTTTCCCCACACGCCGGAGATGAAGGTCCTGTTTTGCCCCCTTCCATAGCCGTGATGGACTTCAAGCGTGCACGTCGCGGGTTTTTCCCGCCAACTCCCTCAGGCCACCGAAGGGGACAGACTGCGACAAGGCATCCATACGAGGCGGTGAGGAACGCAGATTGTCTACCCAGAGCCCACCTGCGAGAGAGCTGCGTCTGAGGTATACAGAGGCCCACCAGGTTTTCAAAGTCCCGATGTCCAGAGGGTCCGATGTCCGCAGTCGTCGAGTCCAGTCCATTCTCTGAGGCCTTCCGTTTCAAGGAGCTACTCGGTGAGTACCATCGCCGGGGAGGCGTGTTGACGCGCACATAGGTTGTGCCGGTCAAGACGGATTTGGGTACACAAATCCGGTCTGCACTGTTTAGCAGTGTATATGTACTGTTTAGCAGTATATCAAGTATTCCGAAGTATTCAGTTATTGTCAAGAATTCAGCGTGGTGATTAGTTAGGCAGACTGTCATCATTGTCGGTCGTTGTTAAAATGTTTAATGTTTAATGTTTAAAGTGTTCAAATATTGTGGTATGAATGATTGTTCATTGTTCACTGTTCATTATTGTGTTTTTTTCGTATTAAGTGAGTTCAAGAGTAAGTATCAGATCAGTTGTCAATATGCCGCTCTTCTCGAAGTTAAGACAGATTACTACCAGAAAAGGGGTGCTTGAAGAAGCAGTTCCTATTCCTCCTAGGGACACTACAGGACATTTTATTTTTCACAAGCATGGCTTAGACGCCATATTATTCCTTGATCTATGGGTGGACTACACCAAAGAGTTACCAGAAAGTCAGAGATGGCCCGTAGCTGGGACCTGGGATGCCGAATGTATCATGAAAGTCGAAGAAGAGTTGTGGAAGAGGAAAGCTAGACAGTCACAGAAAGACGCTGTTGAATTATGGCGTAAAGAATAGCATAGACGCACAGAGTAAGCGCTCAGAAAAGAAGAGAAAAGTATGGAGGATTCAGACAAAGCCCGAGAAAACGTGTTAGTTGAGGAAGGTATCTGAGTAAAAGCAGAACAAGTAGATGGACAACGAAACACTCTTATGAAAGAGAAAATGTAGACCAGCTTGGAAGGATGCCATTGAGTTTTTGGCGCAAGGCGTCACATAGAAGGTCAGAGTAAGTGTTTCACGAAGCAGAGAGGAGTGGACTGGAGTCTGGAAAAGCCAAGGATGAGATGTTACAGGAGGAATTTGAGCTGGTAAAATGAGCGCAGGCTGACAGAAAAAGAAATACTGACGTTGCTGGTATTTATCCCGTCCTTTCAGAGGACCTAGCAAGAGTGGCCCCAGTAAAAAGACCAGTTCTAATACATATATTAATTACATAGTAGCCCAAAGGTTCTTGAGCCCCCCACCAAATGAACAGCGCATAGCTGGTGTTTACATGGTCCAACATTTGACTACGTTGGCAATAGGAAATTGAGAGGGGTGCAGCTAGAGAAGGAGCAACTCCTGTGACACCCCTAATGTACAAAGTGTTAACGAAAAATAATTAGTGACAAGTTTAGCTTGGAAAAAGAATTGTTGGTATTTCGAATTTGCAAATTTTTCATGAATACAGGTTTGTGTTCTTGGTGGTCCAGTGAGCCAATGTGCAGGGTCAAGTCGGTAAGATTATGACCCCCTGAGTGCAAATTGTATGTAAAAATAATTTTTCAATTGAGCGAATTATTGCAGTTTTTATGGAATTGAGTAGTCTTTTTGTCTTTGACAGCTTCAGAGTGAGGAGAAGGTGGGGGCCGTGTAGAGCAGAATGTGATACAGAAATCGGAGACAGATTCTGACCTTGTAGCCAGTGTAGGTGGGGGCCGATGAGAGGAGCAGAACAGGGCACTGCTTAGAAGGCTTCTCTGACATCGCATCTGTGTAATGCCTGCAGCTGGAGAGCCTTGGGGCCAGGAGTAGGAAAAACAAAAAAAAAGATGGCTGGCAGCCCAGGCTCAGGCCGCGCTGAGGGGCTATTTTTAACTTCTCTGATAAGACAGGGCAGCTGAGAAATGTAAGTCGAGAAAGATTCCCTTGTTCTATTCTGTGCAAAACAAGTGCCCCGAGGAAATGTCTATGGAGAAGATTTGTTTTATTTTTTAGCAATTGTTATATTGCTTCTGGTCAGAAAGTAAAATGTTGCTCTTGCTTGGAATTTTAAGGGCTATGTGCCTATATAAAAACGATTTTCAAATTCAGACATTTTTGAATTGTGGCCACAAGCTGCCACCAGTTGCATTGGATAAATGATCCAGTGGTTACGGGTCTGTGAGGAAAGATGTGAGATGCATCTTCGACTAGGACATGAGGGTACATTGTGTACAAAGAAGCATAGCACATTTTTATAAAAAAAAAAAAAAAAAAAAAAAAAAAAGAGACAGGTTCGTGTGTTCGTCATTTTTTGATTATTGTTGCTGATCCTGTGTGTCAGACTTGACGCGGTCATCATTGGGATGACCCACTGCCAGATGGGGTTGTATAGGGCAGGTAAATAAGTTATTGATTATAAGCCTGACAAATTAAGCAGGCCAGAATGTTCGCATCTGAGCTGTAGGTACTGTAATTGCGCATCGCTGCTCATTTATATATGTTAGTGTAATTATCCATGCTTTCTGTGCCCGGTATACTGATGGCTTGGCACAATTACTAAATTTCACAGACATGATATTACCTTTATCATGCTGTCAAAATAGCAGACAACACGTTATCAGTGTATGTCTAATTGGTGTTGGAGATGAATGAAACAAAAGAAAAAGGCTATGCAAGACTAAAATATTTTTCACATAACTGCCTTTCTCTTATAGACAGGCAGCCTCGGTCATATGTTTCCAGATTGGACATTAAGGAACAATTATGATCTGTGCATTCGCATTTTAACTCTTGAAAGGCCTGTTTTAAATAAGGACTGCCACCACAGAGGGACATATGAGGCCCGGTATTTAGGGTAATGAGAAAATATCTGACAGGATTTCCTTTTTAAAGTTTGCTTTAGTAAGCTCATTCTTGTGAGTGGTGGCCCCAAAAGTTGACTTGTTTTTGAATTAGGCTATTTATTGTATAGGTGGAAATTATTGCACATTGACTGATTTCTTTAGCAGATAAATTATTAATTATCAACATTAACAACTGTTCTTAAACTTGGTTTTCCGAATATTTAGGTAATTTAGCATTCCTATTAGGGCCTCCTAGCATTAATATTGACTTCAGGTTGGTGTAGGTTCATGTAATAGGGACATTTGCATATGAGATGTCATTTGGCTAGCTTATGAGCTAACACAATGAGGTTTGTACATTAATTTGAAGGATTTCTCGCCGTTTCACATACGCTGTGTATCTCCTATAATTTTGCTTACGCCCAGTAGCTACACACAGGGATTAATAGTATTGTCAAGACACAGGGTGGCCCCTGAGGAGGTTCGCTTCCCGCTAGCCCCTTAAGAAATTAAGCCCCTTAGAAATTAGCCCCCTTAGAAATTAAGCCAAGGAAATAGGTATGGTGTTTTCCCCTTTTTCTCATGTTTTATTGTGATCTTTCAGGGGAATTAGTCCAAGCCCCTAATACAGCTTCTACTAAAGTCCTCTCTTGGACACAAGAACACACTGTGGCATTTGAAGAATTAAAGAGAGCTTTATGTCAAGCACCAGTTTTAGCAAACCCTGATTACAACAAATCGTTTATGCTTTTTGTGACAGAGCGGGATGGAACAGCACTATCTGTCCTAACACAAGATCATGCAGGAAAACACGAGCCCTGTGCTTATCTTTCTAGTACATTAGACCCAGTAGCACAGGCTTTGCCTGCGTGCCTAAAATCAGTTGCAGCAACGGCCTTAGCCATAAGACAAAGTGACTCGATAGTGCTGGGCCACCCTCTGACAGTACAAGTACCACACGCAGTAGAGGTTCTCTTGAACCGGACACAAACACAACACCTGACTGTAGCTAGACTGACAGATTATGAGCTGACGTTATTTCAACCACACATAGAGATCAGACGATGCAACATACTGAATCCTGCTACCCTTTTGCCCTCCAGTACAGAAAGCGTTTCACCACACAACTGTGTTGAAGTAATACATACCGTGACTAAACCAAGACAAGACTTGACAGATGTTGCACTCCCAGACCCCGAGCTAACACTATATGTTGACGGCTCATGCATGAGGACAGGGGCGGGAGAATTAGTGGCAGCATATGCAGTGACTGCTGATACTGTAATAATAGAGACTAAAAGAATAGACATATTGTCAGCACAAGCAGCAGAGCTCATCGCCCTGACACAAGCGTGCATAAGAGCTAAGCACCTGAGAGTAAACATTTACACCGATTTTGTGGAGAGAAAGAGGTTTCTTGACCTCTCATGGGGCCAAGATACAGCATGGCCCCCTTATTCAAGCCCTACTGGAAGCAATACATTTACCAACAGCCATAGCTATCCTAAAATGTAAAGCACATACTAGAGCCACAGATACCATTTCCCAAGGCAATGATCTGGCAGACCGAACTGCTAAACAGACAGCTCAGACCCCACTAGACATGACAAAATCACAGATACTATCACTGTCCAAAGCCATGACAGTTAGGGATCCTTCCAGGGATGTACAAGACATTCAGACACATGCTACTGTAGACGAATTAAAGAAATGATCGGAACAAGGAGGGGTACTGACTGATCAAGGTTGGATGACAAAGGGCAAATCCACATGGTTTCTTCCTGATACCATGGTACAAGTGATTATAAATACCGCACATAGTCCTGCACACTTAGGAGAGAAAGCAATGATAGATAGCTTACAGAATATATGGTTCAACAAGCACCTGCGTGCAGCAGCGAAACAAAAGGTCAGAACATGTATGATCTGTTGCCAATTCAATGCAGGTAAAGGCATTCCGATGGAACAAGGTGGATTCCATCCACCTGACCACCCTTTTGAAGTGCTCCAAATGGATTATATCCAAATAAACAGATGTAGAGGTTACAAATATGTCCTGGTACTAATGAAGCAGGTGTCCCTTCTGTTAGGGTATACCTGGAAATTCCATTGTGTGCGACATCCTGAAGCAGCAGGCCTTGTAGAAAGACATAATCAGACATTAAAAATTTGCGCAGACAAAGGTATAGACTGGATGGTAACCCTGCCGGTTGCCCTCTTTTACATGCGAATTGTAGCTCATTCTAGAACAGGCTTATCTCCCTATGAAGTGGTCTTTGGTAGACCACCAAAATATGTGGGCACTACAATGCCTAAAAGATTACTTATGTTGACAGTAACATGCTAACAGATTACCTGGCTTCCTTGATGTCTGCACTACTCTCTTGTTGTTCGCAGGTTGCTGCCGCCTTCCCTGACAACACCCAGGTCAAAGAATACTCCATCGCTCCTGGATGACAGGCGCCGAAGTCAGTGCTCTGGACCACGGGGACGGCCGTTAAAGTCAAAGTGCACCTTCACCACTCTTTTACAAAGGAAAAAACTTTGAACTTGGATTTTGAACAACATTTTCTAGAGGAGAATGCCCAGAAGTTTCCACAAAGCTAAACCTTGATTCAAAAAGTCAGAACCCGTTTGATCAATTAAGTCCACTAGGTGGTGAAGCGGTTGAACATGTATTCTGGCTCGCATAAGATCTTGGACAATAACATAAAGCAAAAATAAGAGAGTTAGATAAGAAGCAAATAGATGTATAGTGACTGTAATTTTTCAATATCTTAAGAGCATCACGATAATATGTATCAGCTTAATACTACATGCTATTTTTCCTCCTATTGCCTCACTTTTACACTCCTCCACTAATGATACCATAAAGCACACATTTAGTGATCTGCCATCCTATGAGCTATCATATCGACTTGCCTTACGCAACAATACCTTTATTCAGATGCTGCACCATTCACATCAGACTAGCAATGCTACAGACTGCTGGGTCTGTGGCCGACTCCCCCCTATCAGAACTATAAGGGAGTTTTGCCCCTTTTTCTCTATCCGTTCACACACAATGGCTCCTGTGGAGCATGGTTTAGTTTGATTAATTCCCTAGATTCGAATTCCGCAGTTTATCAAGACAACTGGGTATGGGGAAACCTGAATTTAGTTTTTGCTTAAAGTCTGCTACCCTAACAAGGAGGGACTTCCCAAAAGAACAGGAACTGATCTAAGAAATGAAGTATATGGATTAGGTAATTTTACACTTAACCTCATGATCCTGAACGTTGAATCTGAAGCTACACCAATCTTGCCCGCCATGTCCGTATTCCCAGTAAAAGAGGAATTATGTATAAGAAAGAATGGCTCCATACACATGGGCCATAGTAAATGCACCACTGTAATAAAATTCAGTGATCAAGGCAAGTCTACATTTAGAGCTTCTCGTCATTCCTACTTTATATGTGGCCAGACCGCATATATACGCTTACCTCTAGATTGGGACGGTACCTGTTACATAGCATTCCTCCTACCACCTGTTTTCCTAGCTCCTCCTGATTCTCATAGAAATACTCATTTAGTACACAATAGACAGCAGAGAGATCTCCCAATTGTCAATTACACTGAAACAGCATGGGAAAAATACACAGATTTCAATAAAGGTTTCTTTCCCTATATAGGTACAGTTACCAATAGTAAGCTGATACGTAGATTAACCAGAACCCTTGAAGCAGTAGTGAACGAAACTATTTCCGCCTTAGGCAATTTAACAGAAGAGCAGTCTGCTATGCGGATTGTTGTGCTTCAAAATAGTCTTGTCCTTGACGTTATCCTGGCCGATAGGGGCGGAGCTTGTAGGGTCATCGGATCAAGCCATTGCATTTTTCATACCAGAAAATTCGCCATCTGTATATAAAGCCATAACTCGCCTTCATAAGATTGTAAGCCAGATACACCAGAATCCAGGCACCTGGACTTGGTCCGGTTGGTTTTGGAGTGTATTATCTACCTTTGGATGGAGGGTCCTATCCTTCCTAGGTATTGGCCTTCTCATACTATTCAGTTGCTGTCTATGTCTACAATGTGGACCAGCGATCTGTGGTCTGTGTGCCACATCGTGTATTCCACCACCAAGATTTCATTCAAGATCACGGAAGAAGAAAGAAGAACAAATGATGCTATATGAACAGATCAATGGATTGATGAAGATTGATATCTCTTGAAGGGCAAGTAGGGGACAAGGAGGGAATGTGGAAATGTGGATTTTCCTGGTCAGTTATGTCCCCTATCTTGGACCCCAACGGTTCTATATGCATGTTACAAGTACATGTATGTTCCCTCCAGTTCCAGTTTCGAAGACGCAAACACATGTGCGTCCACCGTTAACATGTCCTCTGTCAGATCCGCCATGAATGGGCTGGATATTCGATTCCTAAGTATGAAAGGCCACCGACTTTTTATGGCTAAGTTACTCCATTTTTACAGTTCAGGCAAGTAGGCCCGATTCTGTCCTCAAAGCCTTTCCCTGCTCTCTGCCTCTGACAGCTTCAGCTTGAGCTCGCATCTGTGACCATGAACTCTGTCTCATTCTCTGCGCGGCCCACGAAGCCTGACATCAGCCTATTCTCTGCCAAGAGCTGTATTTCACCTTCGAATTATCTGCTTCCCCCTCAGCCGATGCATTCCTGCCTAGTAGCTTAAGTAAACATTCCTCCAGTTACCAAGCAAAAGGCCCGGTTTCTCTGCCCTCATGCAAGTAATTCATAGCCCTGTCATCATGGAATATTCCCATCCCCTCGCATTCAGTGTAGACACTTAGACGCTTGTACACGCACACACAGTCAGTATAGAATAGATTCTGTCCGAGAGCCCTTCCCTTGTGGATAACACAGTTCTTTAAACATAGGATATTAGATATGATTTGGGATTAGGTTGACATAACCCCAGACTTTTGTCTCCACATGTAGAGCTAAATGTCAAGTCCCCTTCACCCCCTAGTTGCACGTCAATTACACGTCATGCTGCTGAGCGCGCATCTCTGCCAAGTATTTCTGCTGACATTGCGAAATCATCTCCAGGTATCCACCCACACATGACAATTTACCCCTTATCATCAAGTGGACGCCCACATGGACGCCCACCTTCACGCCTACTTACACGCCCACATGCTCTTATCTCATTCTCTCTTGCTCTTTTGCTTACGTACAATTGAGAAATGTATATATACTGTACTCTGTGAATAAT
Organism: Triturus cristatus; assembly: GCF_964204655.1. Lineage (NCBI taxonomy): Eukaryota > Metazoa > Chordata > Amphibia > Caudata > Salamandridae > Triturus > Triturus cristatus. Next base: position 1,087,180,904 of record NC_140588.1, on the reverse strand, counting down.
GTTTTGAGAATATTGAGAATACTTTTCAGCCCCGTCCAGATCCTTTTTGGTGATGGAGATATTCTCCCTTTGACTCGAGTTATTGGAATAAAGCCCTTTATGAATCTGATACCACAGACTCAGCCTCTTGCTTTATGCATGATCTTATTGTTAATATTTAAAAGTCTGAGAGCGTGATATTTTATTTACCACAACACTCCTAGCTGTCACTCACAGCCTGGGCCCCTCACGCTGTCACTCGCAGCCTGGGCTCCACACTCCTAGCTATCACTCACAGCCAGGGCCCCTCACGCTGTCACTCGCAGCCAGGGCTCCTCACACTGTCACTCACCCCTGCATGTTTTCGCAGCCTGTCGATCCCCTGCGCGCCCTTTCACCTATTCTCATTCCGTTCCCACCCCATACATACCTTACCCCCCCCCCCCCCACGCCTCCTCCCCAGCTTGTTTGCTCAGCTCAGGTTTGTTTCTCACCTCTGCTCACAGCGCCTAATCTGGATGTTTTCAGCTTCACCCTGCAGCCTCGCCCTGACCGGAGGGTGTGGACTGAGCTGAATTAGGGGTTCTGGCCGGTGCCTTGAAAATAGACCCCACCCAGTGCCCATGCCAGTCAGGGCACTCCAAGGACCACCGCCAGCAGGACTGGCAGCCTTCAATCCTGCATGCATTCCCAGCATGGCATTATATCTAAGACATGCAGGGGCAGAGAACCCCCGCTGGGGGTCGTGTTTAGCTCGACTGGGTTCAAATACCGTGAACATTTTTGGAAAGAAAAAACTGCCCAGGAGAGGAAACTCCAGGAACCTCTCAACCTTCAACGAACCCTATAATCAAAAGGGGTGGGTGAAAAATTCCGCTCCGTCAGTGTAGTTCCAGGAGTTTTTACGCACTCCATGTTCCGCTTTGAACATGGAGTTCAGGGAAAACTCTGCCAACCGCTGTGTGGCAGAGTTTTTTCTAGTGCTGCTCATTGGCGAGCAAGAATTTCTGTCCCCTAGTGCGATTTTCGGGCGCTAGAATGCCTCCCTGCTAGATTTCTTACTGCAGGCGGTTGTGTCAGTTTGTGAGCGTTCGCTTTGAGAAAGCTGCCACTCGAGTAGAAAATCTACTCAAGCATCAGAAAGAAACAGTGCCCTCTGCCACCCTGCGTGGTGCCGTTCGTGCTGATTTTACAACGCAGAACAAGCTTGCGGCGCAAAAAATCCGCGTGAGCAGCGCGACATGCCAAATTCCACCAGCGAACTCTGCGGAATCTCCCAGAGTTTTAATGTAACTCCGCAGAATCCCGCCTAGTGAAACTCTGCACGTTTCGCCAACCCCTAAAAACCTTCCCATCCCCATAGTTGAGAGCTGCCTGGCACACTGACCTTACCTCACCTCATGCAGACCAAGTCTGTTAAAGACTGGGCATCTAGGATTGGTCGAAGTCGAAGGGTGTTCTCAGACCGTTCAGCAATGCTATGTTATGTTACAAAAACTTGATATAGCGCTGTGACTCGCCCCTGAGGGGGCATCTCGGCACTGATAGCAGATCAACCATTAAAAGAGCCCAGCCTTAAGATGTCTTTTGAAGCCTGAAAACTCGGTGCTTGTCCCGATATGAAGGTGGCGCGTGTTCCAATGATGGAGGCAAGATACGAAAAGGATCGACCGCCGCATTTTAGTGTTCGAATGCGTCATGGATGGAGGAGGAGCTGGCTTCTTGATCTGAGGTCCCTCTGGGGAAGATAAGGGACCGGTTTATCCTGCAGATGGTCAGGCACTTTGCCTGACCAAGCCTAAAGATCAGACAGAGCAGTTTAAAAATGGCTGTTTCTTTACAGGTGGCCAGTGCAGGGCCCTGAGCAGGGGACTGCAGGTGTGCCCGGCGGCTCTTTATTAACCAGTCACGCAGCAGTATTTTGTGCCACCTGTAATTTCGATTGGAGGGATTCGGTGGATGCTACGAGTAGCTCATTTCCATAGTCCAGGCGACGGATTATCAGCGCCTGGACGAGGGTCTTCTGAGGGGTCAGTGGGAGCCACTGGAATACTCTCTTAAGGGGGCGCTTTACCCCGAAGCACACGCCACAGGTAGCTGTCACCTGATCTTTCCTTGATGATTTGTTGTCTAACAGAATACCCACATTTCTTACTGTGCTTTTAGGGCCGGGAGCTGGGCCGACCTCGGGGGGAGGGGGGGGGGGGGGGTGAATCAGTTGTCCAAAGGGACCGCCCTTTTCCAAGCCATCCAATCTCAGTCGTGTCCCCATTCAACTGAAGGCAACTCTGGGACAGACACGTAGCAATGCTTCTCATGCACGCAGTAAAACGTATTTTGACATTTTCCATATCTGGTCAGAGGGAGATGGTCAGTTGTGTGTCACCAGCATATGAAAGCAGTTCTAAGCCATAGGACTTATCCAACTGAGCCGGGTGGAGAAGTAAACATTAAAAAGTATGGGGTCAGGGCTGAGCCCCGAGGCACTCCCCTCCCTATGGAGAGAGTCTGTCACCCACGGACAGAGTCTTGGATTGAAATGGACCAAGGGTACTTTTCCGAGTCCTGCCCTTGAGAAAGTCCGTTAGCCAATTCCGTGCAGTCCCATGAATTCCCATCTCGCGGAGTCATTGAATCAGGATGGGATGAGACGCGGTGTCGAATGCCGCCGCAGGTCAAGAACCAGCGTAGCCGGCGTACCCGCATCCGCGGAAAGGCTGAGCGGTTCAACCACCACTACATGGGTGGTTGCTGTGCTATGAGCGGGCGGAAGCCCGATTGAGACGAGTCCAGCCGAAGATGTGTTTCTAAGCAAGAAGAAAGCTGTCTATTAACATGAGATTTCAACAACTTGCTAATCGAGGGTAAGCGAGAAATAGGACGGTAGTTTGCCACATCCATGGGATTGGCAGAGGATTTTTGGAGACAGGTGTGACAAAAGCGGCTTTCCATTCCGTAGACATCATGGCTGACGGTAGAGATAACTTACAGAAGATTGTCACCGATGGGGCAAGAGAGGTCGATAACATGGCTGCAATGTGGGGCGGGGCATAGGCCCTCTAGCCAGCTAGATTTAGTTTTAGCTAAAAGATCTAGTGATTGAGGGTGTGTGATTGGTTCAAATCTCTCCAGTGCAGCCTGGGAATTATTACCTGACAAACTGTCGAGTTCTGTGATTGGCGCCAAGTGTTATTATAGAAATTTCGATCAAAATCATCTATATCTGTTTCAAAACGAATAGCCAGAGTGTTTGTAAGGCCATTGTGGCTGGGCTGCAGGCAAGGGGATTAGAATGCGCCTTTAAGATCTTAAATCGCTCTTTAGCGGAGTTTCCTACTTGTTCAATTCTGCCTATAGTACACAGTCTTCGGGCTGATTTAATTTTTGTGTGGTAAGCCCCTAGCGCTTTTTTGTGTTGGTGTCTGCGGAGAGCATCTTTCAAAGACCCCCTACACATTCAAATCCTTACAATTTCATTTGTCTGTTTTGAATTCTGCTGTGTATCAGGAAGCATTGGGTCGGGACAATTTAGTAGTGTGGGTTCTGTAGGGGGCGACCACATCAAGTGACCCAGAAAAGGACTCTGAGAACGTATGCCAGGCAACATTAACGCCCGGTGTATTGTCCAAATCTTGGGTTTTAAAAGAGGCTTGAACGCTGGCTACAGTCCGCTGCTTCCAGCGTCTTATTCTCACCTTTTTTCCTGTTTTAGATTTTGTAGAGGAATATTTAAAGGAGATATTGAATTTGATTGAAAAGTGATCTGTCCAGGTGAGAGGTTCCGGTTCGTCGATGTGTATATGCTGGGAGTTCGAAAATAGGGGCTCTACAGTGTGGCCGGCTGAGTGCGTAAGTGGAGCTCGCGCATTTTAAGATTAGACAGTGGGTTAGAAAAGTCTGGATCGGATGCTACTTCAGCGTGCTGGTTAAAATCTCCAATTAAAAGGAAGTTAGGCACAGATATCACATAGGGAGACATTAGGTCTGTTAACTTGAGCCTGAAATCATTCTTAGGACCCGGGAGACGATACACTCTGGCTCATCTCCAGATGTCCCCGTGGGGAGTTCGACTCTCAATATTGCTATCTCTGCCCAGTCCGTGAGGACTGTCTCAAGTAGCTGTACTTTAAGAGTGTCTGAAAAATGATGGCTACTCCGCCCCCTCGGTCTTACTTCCCTGTCCAATCTGACCAGTTTGTAATTGTCAGGAAGTGCGATAGAAACACAAGGGAGGCCGCGGTCTCTTTACTCTCAATCTACACTTTCAACCCACACACCCGCACTTCATCAAACGGCATTACCGAAAAAAGATCCCCGGCAAAGAGCCCCCTGAGGGTGCCATCGGGCATTGCAGCGCCGGCCGGACGAGGAGCTTGCCCACTGATGAAGCATGACGCCCACACGGGTGTGTGAGGGCCCGTGCTCCTATTGGAGCATGTTTCACCTCTGAAACAACCGCACCTTAGCACGTCCATCACACCGCTGCACTACAGGCCACGTCCATCACACCACTGCACTACAAGCCACGGCCGATGCACTACAAGCCACGTCCATCTCACCGCTGCACTACAGGCCACGTCCATCACACCACTGCACTACAAGCCACGTCCATCTCACTGCTGCACTACAAGCCACGTCCATCTCACCGCTGCACTACAGGCCACGTCCATCTCACCACTGCACTACAAGCCACGTCCATCTCACCGCTGCACTACAAGCCACGTCCATCACACCGCTGCACTACAAACCACGTCCATCACACCACTGCACTACAAGCCACGGCCGCTGCACTACAAGCCACGTCCATCTCACTGCTGCACTACAAGCCACGTCCATCACACCACTGCACTACAAGCCACGTCCATCTCACCGGTGCACTACAAGCCACGTCCATCACACCGCTGCACTACAAGCCACGTCCATCTCACCGCTGCACTACAAGCCACGTCCATCACACCACTGCACTACAGGCCACGTCCATCACACCGCTGCACTACAAGCCACGTCCATCTCACCGCTGCACTACAAGCCACGTCCATCACACCACTGCACTACAGGCCACGTCCATCTCACTGCTGCACTACAGGCCACGTCCATCACACCGCTGCACTACAAGCCACATCCATCACACCACTGCACTAGAAGCCACGTCCATCTCACTGCTGCACTTCAAGCCACGTCCATCACACCGCTGCACTACAAGCCACGTCCATCACACCGCTGCACTACAAGCAACGTCCATCACATCGCTGCACTACAAGCCACGTCCATCACACCGCTGCACTACAAGCCACGTCCATCTCACCGCTGCACTACAAGCCACGTCCATCTCACCGCTGCACTACAAGCCACGTCCATCACACCGCTGCACTACAAGCCACGTCCATCACACCGCTGCACTACAAGCCACTTCCATCTCACCGCTGCACTACAAGCCACGTCCATCAGACCGCTGCACTACAAGCCACGTCCATCTCACCGCTGCACTACAGGCCACGTCCATCACACCACTGCACTACAAGCCACGTCCATCACACCGCTGCACTACATGCCACGTCCATCTCACTGCTGCACTACAAGCCACGTCCATCTCACCGCTGCACTACAAGCCACGTCCATCTCACCGCTGCACTACAAGCCATGTCCATCACACCGCTGCACTACAAGCCACGTCCATCTCACTGCTGCACTACAAGCCACGTCCATCACACCGTTGCACTACAAGCCACGTCCATCTCACCGCTGCACTACAGGCCATGTCCATCTCACCGTTGCACTACAAGCCACGTCCATCTCACCGCTGCACTACAAGCCACGTCCAGCACACCGCTGCACTAGAAGCCACGGCCGCTGCACTACAAGCCACGTCCATCTCACCGCTGCACTACAAGCCACATCCATCACACCGCTGCACTACAAGCCACGTCCAGCTCACCGCTGCACTACAAGCCACATCACACCGCTGCACTACAAGCCACGTCCCTCTCACCGCTTCACTACAAGCCCTGTCCATCTCACCGCTGCACTACACGCCACATCCATCACACCGCTGCACTACAAACCACGTCCATCACACCGCTGCACTACAAGCCACGGCCGCTGCACTACAAGCCACGTCCATCTCACCGCTGCACTACAGGCCACGTCCATCTCACTGCTGCACTACAAGCCACGTCCATCACACCGTTGCACTACAAGCCACGTCCATCTCACCGCTGCACTACAGGCCAAGTCCATCTCACTGTTGCACTACAAGCCACGTCCATCTCACCGCTGCACTACCAGCCACGTCCATCACACCGCTGCACTACAAACCACGTCCATCACACTGCTGCACTACAAGCCATGGCTGCTGCACTACAAGCCACGTCCATCTCACCGCTGCACTACAAGCCACATCACACCGCTGCACTACAAGCCACATCACACCGCTGCACTACAAGCCATGTCCATCTCACCGCTGCACTACAAGCCACGTCCATCTCACCGCTGCACTACAAGCCACATCCATCACACCGCTGCACTACAAGCCACGGCCGCTGCACTACAAGCCACGTCCATCTCACCACTGCACTACAAGCCACGTCCATCTCACCGCTGCACTACAGGCCACGTCCATCTCACCGCTGCACTACAGGCCATGTCCATCTCACCGTTGCACTACAAGCCACGTCCATCTCACCGCTGCACTACAAGTCACGTCCATCACAACGCTGCACTACAAACCACGTCCAGCACACCGCTGCACTACAAGCCACGGCCGCTGCACTACAAGCCACGTCCATCTCACCGCTGCACTACAAGCCACGTCCATCACACCGCTGCACTACAAGCCACGTCCAGCTCACCGCTGCACTACAAGCCACATCACACCGCTGCACTACAAGCCACGTCCATCTTACCGCTGCACTACAAGCCATGTCCATCTCACCGCTGCACTACACGCCACGTCCATCACACCGCTGCACTACAAACCACGTCCATCACACCGCTGCACTACAAGCCACGGCCGCTGCACTACAAGCCACGTCCATCTCACCGCTGCACTACAGGCCACGTCCATCTCACCGCTGCACTACAAGCCACGTCCATCTCACCGCTGCACTACAGGCCACGTCCATCACAGTACTGCACTACAAGCCACGTCCATCTCACCACTGCACTACAAGCCACGTCCATCTCACTGCTGCACTACAGGCCACGTCCATCACACCACTGCACTACAAGCCACGCCCATCTCACCACTGCACTACAAGCCACGTCCATCTCACTGCTGCACTACAAGCCACGTCCATCACACCGCTGCACTACAAGCCACGTCCATCTCACCGCTGCACTACAAGCCACGTCCATCACACCGCTGCACTACAGGCCACGTCCATCTCACTGCTGCACTACAGGCCACGTCCATCACACCGCTGCACTACAAGCCACATCCATCACACCACTGCACTAGAAGCCACGTCCATCTCACCGCTGCACTTCAAGCCACGTCCATCACACCGCTGCACTACAAGCCACGTCCATCACACCGCTGCACTACAAGCAACGTCCATCACATCGCTGCACTACAAGCCACGTCCATCACACCGCTGCACTACAAGCCACGTCCATCTCACCGCTGCACTACAAGCCACGTCCATCTCACCGCTGCACTACAAGCCACGTCCATCTCACCGCTGCACTACAAGCCACGTCCATCACACCGCTGCACTACAACCCACGTCCATCACACCGCTGCACTACAAGCCACGTCCATCTCACCGCTGCACTACAAGCCACGTCCATCACACCGCTGCACTACAAGCCACGTCCATCTCACCGCTGCACTACAGGCCACGTCCATCACACCGCTGCACTACAAGCCACGTCCATCACACCGCTGCACTACATGCCACGTCCATCTCACTGCTGCACTACAAGCCACGTCCATCTCACCGCTGCACTACAAGCCACGTCCATCTCACCGCTGCACTACAAGCCATGTCCATCACACCGCTGCACTACAAGCCACGTCCATCTCACTGCTGCACTACAAGCCACGTCCATCACACCGTTGCACTACAAGCCACGTCCATCTCACCGCTGCACTACAGGCCATGTCCATCTCACCGTTGCACTACAAGCCACGTCCATCTCACCGCTGCACTACAAGCCACGTCCAGCACACCGCTGCACTACAAGCCACGGCCGCTGCACTACAAGCCACGTCCATCTCACCGCTGCACTACAAGCCACATCCATCACACCGCTGCACTACAAGCCACGTCCAGCTCACCGCTGCGCTACAAGCCACATCACACCGCTGCACTACAAGCCACGTCCATCTCACCGCTGCACTACAAGCCATGTCCATCTCACCGCTGCACTACACGCCACGTCCATCACACCGCTGCACTACAAACCACGTCCATCACACCGCTGCACTACAAGCCACGGCCGCTGCACTACAAGCCACGTCCATCTCACCGCTGCACTACAGGCCACGTCCATCTCACTGCTGCACTACAAGCCACGTCCATCACACCGTTGCACTACAAGCCACGTCCATCTCACCGCTGCACTACAGGCCAAGTCCATCTCACTGTTGCACTACAAGCCACGTCCATCTCACCGCTGCACTACAAGCCACGTCCATCACACCGCTGCACTACAAACCACGTCCATCACACTGCTGCACTACAAGCCATGGCTGCTGCACTACAAGCCACGTCCATCTCACCGCTGCACTACAAGCCACATCACACCGCTGCACTACAAGCCACATCACACCGCTGCACTACAAGCCACATCACACCGCTGCACTACAAGCCACATCACACCGCTGCACTACAAGCCATGTCCATCTCACCGCTGCACTACAAGCCACGTCCATCTCACCGCTGCACTACAAGCCACGTCCATCACACCGCTGCACTACAAGCCACGGCCGCTGCACTACAAGCCACGTCCATCTCACCACTGCACTACAAGCCACGTCCATCTCACCGCTGCACTACAGGCCACGTCCATCTCACCGCTGCACTACAGGCCATGTCCATCTCACCGTTGCACTACAAGCCACGTCCATCTCACCGCTGCACTACAAGTCACGTCCATCACAACGCTGCACTACAAACCACGTCCAGCACACCGCTGCACTACAAGCCACGGCCGCTGCACTACAAGCCACGTCCATCTCACCGCTGCACTACAAGCCACGTCCAGCTCACCGCTGCACTACAAGCCACATCACACCGCTGCACTACAAGCCACGTCCATCTTACCGCTGCACTACAAGCCATGTCCATCTCACCGCTGCACTACACGCCACGTCCATCACACCGCTGCACTACAAACCACGTCCATCACACCGCTGCACTACAAGCCACGGCCGCTGCACTACAAGCCACGTCCATCTCACCGCTGCACTACAGGCCACATCCATCTCACCGCTGCACTACAAGCCACGTCCATCTCACCGCTGCACTACAGGCCACGTCCATCACAGTACTGCACTACAAGCCACGTCCATCTCACCACTGCACTACAAGCCACGTCCATCTCACTGCTGCACTACAGGCCACGTCCATCACACCACTGCACTACAAGCCACGCCCATCTCACCACTGCACTACAAGCCACGTCCATCTCACTGCTGCACTACAAGCCACGTCCATCACACCGTTGCACTACAGGCCAAGTTCATCTCACTGTTGCACTACAAGCCACGTCCATCTCACCGCTGCACTACAAGCCACGTCCATCACACCGCTGCACTACAAACCACGTCCATCACACTGCTGCACTACAAGCCACGGCTGCTGCACTACAAGCCACGTCCATCTCACCGCTGCACTACAAGCCACATCACACCGCTGCACTACAAGCCACATCACACCACCGCACTACAAGCCACATCACACCGCTGCACTACAAGCCACATCACACCGCTGCACTACAAGCCATGTCCATCTCACCGCTGCACTACAAGCCACGTCCATCTCACCGCTGCACTACAAGCCACGTCCATCACACCGCTGCACTACAAGCCACGGCCGCTGCACTACAAGCCACGTCCATCTCACCACTGCACTACAAGCCACGTCCATCTCACCGCTGCAGTACAAGCCACATCACACCGCTGCACTACAAGCCACGTCCATCTCACCGCTGCACTACAGGCCACGTCCATCTCACCGCTGCACTACAAGCCACGAGCTGTGTGCTCTTTTTGATGCTACTTTCCTTCTCCACCTTTAAATACTCCACGCTCCTGCCCACTCCGACTTTAAGTACCCCTTCTCCTGCTCCTTGCACAACAATAGATGCTGTCATTCTGCCCTTTCCTCTGTGAAAATCCCTCCTTGAATGAGATTCCCCATTCTCTAAATAACCCGTACCCAGGGCCACAGAATTATGCGGCAGGGGAGCACCAAATCATGCGGCAGGAAAAGGCAAATGATGTGGCATAATGAAGCACATTTTTTATTAGTATTATTTTGTACATTTTACACTTGGTGGTACTGTCTGGGCAAAGATGTCACCTCTTAGGGCAAGTTTAACAATCAAATACAGAAATAAGCAACTGAGACGATCATTAAATCTTTGCGACTGGCCTTTCACTGCCGGAACGCGTCGCCTCGTTTTAGTAACTTGATTCGTTCGAGCTAGAAACATGTATTTTATTCAAATCTGCAGATTATGCAGCAGACGATGGATTACGTGGCAAATGAGGTAAATCCATAATTATGGGGAAAGAGTGGCGGACACCGATTCACATAATTCCAGTGGCCCTGTCCGTGCTCCAACCCCGACCTTTAACTACCCTGACGTCCTCATCTTCCCCTTCTGTAAATACCCTTTCCTCTCGCTCTGTCCCCTCTTTAGATATCAATTCACGTTGTCCTAACCCCTCCTTCAAATACCAAGCCCTCCCGCCCTTCTCTCCTCTATAAATACCCCATCCTCCAGCCCTTCTCTCGTCCTCGTGACCCTCTCCTCTATAAATGCCCCCTCCTCCTACCCCCTCTCCTCTATAAATGCCCCCTCCTCCTGCTTTGCCCCCCCCCCCGCCCCCCTGCACACTCTTTCTCCAGGCTCCCTCGCTGCATTCCTTCACTCTTCGATCGATACTTCCCTCTGCCTCTGACTGTCTCCTTTTGTTAGTTATCGGTCAGTTATCGGTGATCGGCTCCAGGGCTCGGCCGCACCAGGGACGGACAGACATGGAGCGGAGCCCGCCCAGAGCAAACACCGCCGAGGCGCTCGATGAATAGCGCCGGGAGCCTTCGCGGCGCATTCCCCAGACAGGTGACGTCATCGGGGCAGCCTGGCGGGTTCTGCCCCTGCGGCCTCAGGGAGCCAGGCCCTCCCATAGCAAACACCGCCGAGGCGCTCGATGAACAGCGCCGGGAGCGGGAGGCTTCGCGGCGCATTCCCCAGACAGGTGACGTCATCGGGGCAGCCCGGCGGGTTCTGCCTCTATGGCCTTAGGGTGCCGAGCCCTCCCAGAACAAACACCGCCGAGGCGCTCGATGAATAGCGTCTGGAGCGGGTCGCTTCGCGCGCATTCCTCAGACAGGTGACATCATCGGGGCAGCGAGGCCAGCCCGGCTGGATCTGCCCCTGCGGGCTGTAGGGGAAGTGCCCTGTAGTGTGCTCGGCAAGGGCTCGGACGCGGAAATTAAATCACGATTTAAGTGGCACTTTCAAACGTATTCCTTTTATAGCGCTGCTCATCCAAGTGTAGGGTGTTAGAGCGCTTTACATCACATACAGAGAGACAATCATTCGAGAGAGTAGATCAAAGTACAGGAAATGCTGCATGAGACAATGAGGGTCACAAACTGGAAGGGTCGCATATCGACCACACTTGTAGACTCATATGTTGAGTGCATAGTGCCAATATCGGCAACTGTTGTCACATAACACATAGTAAGTACATAAATAAACCACACAACACTTTTGTAAGTGGAGAAATATTGCTGCAGGTTTATTAGCATAACCAATATGCAAACATGGTGGGTTATCTTACGGGCGATCCTAGGGCAGGCCAACCCCTATGCCGCCTGCCCTTCTGATAAGCCTAGATTCACCATGGCAACGCCAATTGGTGCATACCAAATCTTGGGAGGGGCCACCCCTCCCATCCGTGGACCACCAGTCCACGTGCTTACTCACGCCCCCCCCCCCCGAAAGAGGTGGGCGGAGCGTATGCTGGCAGCCCCCGGTTGCTCAGACCCACAACCGCCCGTAGGACTAACGGGGCGCCGTAGTTCTTCCAGGGTACAACTGTGCTGCTGCATGAAGTACCCCTTGGTATCTGCAGACTCTGGATCACCCTGTAACTCCTCCACAGCTCTGGGGGTGGCCACCATCACAACCAGGGCCCCCCACCAAGCTAGGCCTCTTTGCTTACACTGCTGATACCGGGCCTCTCCCAGGTCCAGCCAAAACAAGTCTTAGCCCATACTGGACCAGAGGCCAGCATGCCCCTTCTGGACAGGTGCCCCCATCCTTTCTAAACTCCCCGTGGATTTTTGACTGAAATGACCTGAAACCTAAAAGTAGGCGTAGGTCCAATGTTACCTTTGACTGACTGAAGAACAGTACCTTTGACAGCCACTCCTGCCATGAAGTGCCAATGCGGGGGGCGGTAAGAGTCGACAAGCCCGCTCTACATCCTCCTACACTCAGATATCTGAGTCTAGCACTAGTCGGAGTGTGTCCATCGCATTTCGTCAGTCACCACCCAATGTGAAGCCTTGCCCTCCCAAACTTCTGATAGTATACCATGGAGCAGACAGGACAGAGTGACCCAGAGGGGAACCAACGTATAAAATACCTCTTATTTTGAATACCGGGAAAGCCAAATGTTCTCCTGATACTTTGTCGCCCAAATGTGTTTCCCAGGAGTTTCCCCCAATCTTATGGACCAAATCGCCCCCGTTGGAAGGCCACTTTCACAACCTACATAGCTGCCAGCCAGAGCTGGAGGGCGGGAGAAATTACCCATTATCGTTACTCAAATCAATGGTACCTGTTTCCTTGAACTCAAGGCCGGCATACTAAATGAACCTACCAGGATCTGCATCTTGCGTTTCCCACTAAACCTATGTACCATGTCGCCCTGGTTGGAAGGCAACTTCCACAACCTGCAGCTGCCCGCCCAGGCTGGAGGGCGAAACTTTTCACACATTAACGTCACTCAAATCACGGTGCCTGTTTCCACGAACTCGAGGACGGGATACTAAGTGCGACCAGGATCTGCGCTTGAACCAGAGGTCGGACCCAAGCCCCTCTAAATTCGGCCGCTCAATCTGCCTGTTAACATGAATCCCAGGGCAGACCACCGGCATCTAACCCAAGCATGGCCCGGCCTGAGCTAAAACACCTCTGAAAGGCACGACAACGTGCTAACCACCAACCTTGCATTCAGAATGTTCACAGACATCTACCAAGGGAAATGCGCGCGATGAAGCAACTGGCACCGTGCCATCAAAATATCAACGTAACCTTCTCTGACTGCAAGAGAGCTCACATTATTGTCCGTATTATTGCTCACTCCCATACATGTCAGCCCTAACCAGGCAACCCGCACCGTTTTGGCACTGGCACCCTCCCGCCCCGGCAGACAGAGGGTGCCTAATCGTATGTAGCCCCAACCATACGTATGTCACTGACGGTATACCAGGGTACGATGACACTCAGCTGACTCTACTGCTGAGCGCACGTTGCATCATCACCGGTATGTCTCTGCCTGTGCCGTGTCTGGCTGCAATAGTTCGCGACATTGCCAGCCCCAGTCCCGGGCGCAAAAGAAGCTTTACAGCTGCTGGAGCTATCGATGGTACACTTGGCCTGCAGACACAGAAAGAGATGCCCTTACTACTGCTGTGTACGAACCCACAGGCATTGGCTCTCCATGGTGCAATACCTTCCTGCTAATAATGGTGGCCTTGGAGAATGTTGACAACCAAGGTCTGCCATAGCGGGAGTGCCAGCTCTGCTCAGTTTCTAGAAGAACACCTGGTTCACGCCCCCAAAATTACCACTTATCGCCGTGTTGCCTGGGCAGGAGCAAGTTGTGAAAGTATCCAATGCAACCAGGCAGTCTAACCTTACCCATAACAGTGACCCCAACTGGCCCTGAAGCGAGACAAACCATGCAAGGGCAACTCAGCCGCCTCCCTCCGACTTTCCTGCTGTTTATAAGCTCACAGATTGACGGCTGATAGGTCTGTTCCCCCTGTGACAGGGGTGGGGCGGGCCTTCAAGACTACTTAGCATGCACCATTTTTACCAGTGCCTAGACCCGAGTCTCCCTGCCCAGAACTTGTATGTATGTATGTATGTATGGCGTACTTGTATAATGCAAAACTGTCACCCGAAGGGTATCCTGGCGCTTCAGACAATTATACCAACACCACACAAACAGTCAAGAAGAGTTAGCCAAACCTAGGAAAGAGAAATGTTTTTAATTCCTTCCTAAAAGAAAGGAAATCCCTGGAGCTTCTCAGCGACAGGGGAAGAGTATTCCAGTGTTTAGCTGCCACAAATCCAAAAGCCCGCCCGCCCGCCCATCCGAGCCCTAATTACCTTTGGAATTGCCACGAGATGTGCTGACAAAGACCGAAGGGAGCGAGTGGGAACATACCACTGGAACAGTTCCTGCAGCGGAACAGGTCCTTGCCCATGAAGTCCTTTAAACACTAAACAAAGTGATTTAAAGATAACTCGTTGCCGGACAGGTAGCCAATGAAGATCGACTAGCGCCATAGAAGAGGAATCGGATCGGCGCCGGGACAGAGCCAGCTTGGCCGCCATGTTCTGCACACGTTGCAGCTTAGCCACCAAATTAATTGGGGCTCCCAGCAGTAGTGCGTTGCAGTAATCCAATCTGCTCAGTATGGTGCCACGCACTACTTCTGGGCGAACATGGGCCGGCAGCAGCGGAAGAATCTTCCACAGCATACGGAGCAGCATCATACAAGTGGCCACAGTTTTATTTACGAAAAGGTCCAGTTGAAGATTGGGCCCAAGCACTACACCCAGGTTTCTGGCAGAAACCGCTGCCAAGGGAGCGTCCTGAAAAGAGGTGGCCAAAAATCAAGGGGCAGTGACCGAGGGACACGATCCAGCGAGCAATGTAACACCTCTGTTTTTGAGCCATTAAACTGCAGAGAGTTCTGCCTCAACCATTCTGCAGTTGATGCCATACACTGATGAAAGGTTTCCAGAGGCACCGCATCCTTGCCCTCGATGGAAAAGATGAGCTGTGTATCATCGGCATAGTTAATAACCGAGATGCCGAATGATTTAATCAGACTCACCAGAGGGCGAAGATAGAGATTGAACAGGATGGGGCTAATGGCAGACCCCTGCGGGACACCCTGCTTAACCGCTTTAATCTCCGACTGGAAAGGTGGCAAGGCCACTACCTGGTGCCTATCACCCAGGTAGGAGATCAGCCAGTCACGAGCCAAGCCCTTCACCCCTACATCCTCAAGTCTTCTGACCAGGATGTCGTGGTTGACCGTGTCGAAGGCGGCCGACATGTCGAGCAGCACTAAAAAGGCTGCTCGCCCAATGTCGGCACGCGAACGAAGGTCGTCCAAAACGGTCACCAGGGCAGACTCCGTGCCGTGTGCTGGTCTGAAGCCGAATTGAGACGTGTCCAGGCAGGAATTGGTCTCCATAAAACTGGACAGATGTTTGGTAACCAGTTTCTCCAGAATCTTAATGGGAAAAGGAAGCAGCGATATAGGTCTATAATTCGTTGGACAGGTAGGGTCCAAAGTTTCCTTCTTTAATAAAGGTGAGACCACTGCTAATTTCCAACACTCCGGGACACGTGCCAAAGAAAGAGACTGGCAACAGATGGCATGCAACGGAGGAAAAAGCTCCGCCTGGAATACTTTCCAGTACTTGTGTGGCAATGGATCCAGCGGGGAACCAGAGGATACACTATTAGCCAACAGGCAAAACTCCTCAAGGGATGGAAGGGGAAAACTATCCAACTGTGCCCGTCTACCAACTACCCTTTTTCTCTCCTTGGCAGCCACTAGTGCAGGACCCTGTGCAGGCTGAATAACAGATGTAGTCGTTGAAGCAAGCTTGCTTAGGATCAAAGCAATCTTATCTTCAAAGGCCTGCGCCAGAGAGGTACACAGAGCTTGGGAGGCAGGGATATCATTAGCCGCAGATGCAGGTCGAGAGAGATCCCCAACAATCTTAAACAAGGCCTGCGTTTTATTCGATGCATTTAAGAGCGACTCCTCTAGGAATCGTGCTTTAGCACCTTTAATCTGTGTTTTAGAAACCAATAAGGCCTGTTTAAAGAGGGCTTTCTCAGAGTCTAGATAGTGTTTTCTCCAGGCCCGCTCCGCACGTCTACAGCAAAGCTTCAGTTGTAGTAGCTCAGCGGTAAACCAAGGCATAGCGGTCTTAGATCTATCCCTGATTTTGCGCAGAGGGGCCATCACCTCAAGGGATTTAACGATTTTCCGGCTGAGGCACTCATAGCTTGCATCCACACTATCTCCTAGAGAGATTTCACCACCCAACAGGGATGGCAGGCAGGGTTGTTTGAGTAGCATTGACCACTGCCTACCCATCTTAGTCCTAGTTCCGATACTTCCGCTCCCGGTTGTTACCAGAGGGAGTGCAACGGAAAAAAGGACCAGGGCATGGTCCATCCAACACTGAGGGAGGATATCTCGAACTACCACCTGTCTGGTGTCAGCAAAGATCAGGTCGAGAGTATGGCCCTTAGTGTGGGTCTGTGAGTGTACCAGCTGCTGCAGATGAATATCACTACAAGCCTGAACCAAATCCGAGAGGGCAGACCTTGTAGGGCCATCAGAACAAAGATTAAAGTCTCCCAGAATCATAGTCCTAGCATGGGTGTTAGAAAGCTCGAAGATAGTATCAGTTAACTCGGATACTGCTGACAAAGTACTGGCAGGGGGCCGATAACACAGCAGTCCAGAATAAAGAGTGCCTCCATGCCCTTTCATAGAAAAGGCCAAAGTCTCAACGCCCAAAATACTCTTAGTGTCAAGCATTGAGACGTCGAGCGATTCCCTATATATAAGGCCCACACCACCTCCTCTAGCTCCCTCCCGCGGATTGTGTCTGATCTTATAGCCAGGAGGACAGGCTAACCCTAACTCCACCATACAGTCCGCTCTGGTCCACGTTTCTGTCATAAACAGAACGTCTAACTTACCAGACTCTATGAGTAATGCAATTTCCATATGATGTTTGCTCAGTGATCGCACGTTCAACAGACCGCACAGCAAGGGCTGCGCACCCCGCTCAGTGGCATGAGGCTGCTGGTGCATACCCGTACCTGGATTGAGTTGTAACAGCATATCCCTAGTATATGTTAACCGAGCACCGGGCAATGAGACAGAGTCCCCGGCTCCCTGCACGACCTGTGCGCGAACGGGCGCAAACGGGCTTACCTCTGGCGCACCTCCGGCGCGCCGCCGTCGCGCTCGCTGCGCGCCAACGCTGCGCGCTGGTACACACATCCCTTATATGCTGTGGCGGTAATCCGCGCGGGAGTCCTGCGAGGACACACCTCTCGCCCCACCAAAGATGGCACCCGGAGGCAGCCTGATCCAGTTAGCCTCACCTAAAATGGCGGCCGGAACGCCGCAATCGCGTCCTAAGCAGTCCCCCAGAGTCTACCTAAATCCCGCAAAGTAGAGGTGAGTTATCAACTTTTAAAATGCAGGTATGACCTGGCTATCCCCTCCAATAGTAGGCCACCAAAAAGCACAGAAAGCACAAAGCGCCAGAGATAGCAGCGCGAATTACAATATTAAAAATGCATAAAACAAAAGCAGCAGCATCAGACTACGCGTTAACTTACCATGGACACCACAACACCCAAAGTTATTGCTCACCGACCTGAGTGCAGGAAGACACCGGCCGGTCCATGGACCCGCGGACCTCTAACCCCAAATAAGGTGACCTGCCACAAACAACAAAATTTCCAATATCTTCAACCCGAATTCAGAAGCCGTACTGCTGGGAGCCCAGGCCACCGACTTCGCCGCCCCTCGGTGAAAGGACATGCCGCGCTCATGCCCAAACCAAACGACATGCTACCCACCACACTTGGCACAGTCCCCTTGCCAGGTTGCTACGACCTTATTACGCACCTCCTGCAGGAGCCTGGGAATTGGTGCATGTGCTCTGCATAGTATAAATTAGTAAAAGATGCACGTCTGAACTGGCGTCGGATAGCGTTGATAAAGGCTGCAAATACTCCGCTCAGAGCAACCCGCTAGCCAATGGCTTCCATTGAAGCGGCGGTGGCAACAGGCCTCAAAGCACCGGAGGTGGTACAATGGAGTGCATCTCTGATCTAACAGATGCCCCTTGCATCAGATATCAACCTTACCCTTTTGGCTGAAAGCTGCTCCGTGCTTCTGATGCTTCGGCACCCCCAGCCAGCTAACCCTGATAACATCGGCCCATGACCGGGACTAATCATGCGATGAAAGCACAAGACCCACTAGTACGACGTTAACTCTAGAACCAGGCTCCACCACAAGAGGCCTACACAAGCCATGTGGCCTAACACGTTTACCCTGTGATGCGGTTGCAACTGGACTGCGAACAACTCCTAGGCATACTCTACCACTGTAACAAGCGGAGTTCTGGATGGCGAAGGTCTGCCCTGAGCCCGGCCGAAGCCCCCACAAGTCAGGAAAAGAAAGTACACCTTATATCTAACTCCTACTCACCCCCTAGGTTGCTAGCCAGAGTATCCCAGAGGCAGTGAATAAACTATTCAAACCGCACACCCATAATCGCCAACTAGGCAACCCACAGCGGCGACTGCATACACCTCTCACCTAGTTACCAACCGTCACAGACTGCCCCCACTAAGCCAGCTGGCACCAGTCCTCCCTGACTTGAGCCTTGGTGCCGCGGTGCGCCTCTTGCAGTCATGCAGGGGACAAGAAAATCAAGCAAACAACCATTGTTCCTGCAACATGTATAACATAATGCCCCGATGACGTGAAGTCAGCTACCGCTCAATAGAAAGCAATGACTGGTAAGCCTCCCTCGTCACCCCTGTTACGCGTTCAACACAGCGGCGTGATGACCCCGGGACCTGGTTAACGGCGTGATCGTCCCTGCACCCTCCAATAATCGCGCTGCATCGCCTGGCCAGTTCCAACACCGCTCCTGGCATTCCAGTGCTGACGTACCCTCTTCTAACATTATTTTTACTTGCAAGGCTTCCCCTTCATCAATCCTACTGATGTCATCAAAACTAGCAACACCTCACGATTCATGGATGTAATTTGAATGACTCTAGCATGCAGGTAACCAAATAACATTCCAAAATTCCATCTGCACGCTCATCCCTGCTCTATAATTCTACTCTTCATTGGAATATACTTATACAGTCACGGAAATTGGACGATATGTCACACACACAGCCAAGCTCTTATGAAGGGAAGGGAACAACCGACACAACCTTTCCTTATAACACTAATGTATCCAGCGTATCAACTGCACACCACATACCAATTGTGCTTTAATGAAAGCGCTGTAACGCAGAGACCCGTGTAGCGACAGTACCCAAGGTAGAAATATACCCGGAAATAGGAAAACGTTGATGCAATAAGGCTCAAAACCATATCCAGGCGTTCAGTTCCCGAACCTGGCCTCCCTCACCATGTCTGACACATTCTCAGACATTCCCAACAGACCGCTGCTCGGTGGCAAATCCACAGCTGTCTGACCAGTAGGCGAAGATTAGGCCCTATGGGCTGACCGCACGCATGCGGCCGAGACCCAAATCACCAGACTCGCTGCATGATGTCACTGGCGTTTTTCAACATACCCATAGATGATCTGGTTCGAATATGGATGGCACCAGAGTGGGGTCAAACACATTGAACAATACTGCCAAACCTTAATTTTGCTATGTGTGGCTTTTTCGCAAACAGTGTAAAGAGTGATAGTTACCCAAGTGTGAGTGACACTTATCGCAGGCCTAATAAAGCCAATGAGACATAAATATAAGAAAATGCACCAGTTCGAGCCACAAACCCAAAAAGATCGTACCCCTGATGCGAAGCACCAGAAACGGAAGGGCCCTTATTGATGCCGAGTTGCAGTTTGGAAAAAGACAGACGCGCCGAGCGGAGCCCGGCCGCACATAGATGAGCTGAAAAGTCGCCGCGTTCCTATTAAACTAACAACCGCGACGCCATGTACCTATGCTTGGGTTGCCACAGAGCGCTGTGTCCACAAATCTAGGGCAGCCAAGAAGGCTTAACCTGAGCACTCGCACTCCGTCCCAACGTAATCCAAGGCGATCGCAGCATGTGCCCCCCGGGTTTTTCTGCTCAGGTTCTATCCCTTGTCGGTGACGTATTGGTATTTGAAATTCCGCATTCTGGTCAGGACTCCTACCTACACTATATACAAAAGATAGAAAGGAGCCGCAGCCTCCCGGATGCAGCAAGGAATGGCCCAGTAAGACGTCTCTCACTGCCCTCAAGTTCGAGGATATTTCGACCGAGGAGTCTGATGGCCTGTTGACCGCAGACCCTGGCACCCGCATGGTCACAGGCTATAACTGGCATCATGCCCACAATGGCCTGTTCAAAACAAGGTAATTACAAACATGGAACGCACTACATTCCTGTTAACTACAGGATGGGGCTCATGCACCGCCATGTACCGATCTCTCCTTTGTGGACGGCGAACACCATCAGCGCAGGGTTTCTAACCTCTATCTGTGCCGACTGCCCCTGCCTAATGTTGCCGCAATACTAGAACATGCTACCCCCTAGCCTTAAATTTAGCAGCTGGGGCCGATATGCCACATCCTCTCCCTGGCGGCATACCTGATTGTAAAAAAGAGCCAATATTTTTTAGACAAGAGCCTTCAAAGTCCACGGTCTATAGATTGCTTGCCTCGTCTGATATGGCAACTCTGAACGAATTTCCCCCCAACAGTGTACCGCCCAAGATTAAACTATCGCGCAGCCCTGCAGCACTATACTCCTAGATATAGTTGGGCAATTACTCCATTATCTTTAGCTTTGTGCGGCGGTGTAAATATAAAATGAAGCATGCAATAATGTGGCACCATATCACGTACTAGCCCTTAGACCCTGGCTGTGCTAATACACCGATCGCATCACCGTACCGGCTGGCCGTAATTACCAAGTAAACAAGAAGGACGATAATGGGGCGCTGTGGATAATCGTGTTAAATACCTAATAACCTATCCATTCTTGAATCACCGGCTGCTAAGCTGGCAACCAGCTGGACACGTTCTCTTTCCGCGCGAAGGTCTGCAGTTTCCCCCGGACCTTATACCTCACCCCATAGGACCTTGCTCGTATTTGCAGAAAGCCCCCCACATGCCCGAAGCCTATTCGGGGGCTATCAGCTGTGTTTGTTGGGCTATTGCATAGTGCCGAGAGGGAGCGCCAACACTCAAGTGAGGATATGGGCCCCATCATGGGTACTCTACCCATCAGCATGCCTCCCTCACAACCCCGAAAACAAGACTGACCTGCATCTGCAACCGCTAGCTGACAGATAGAAAGAGAGCATACCCCGAAAAGAGGATCGACCTGCCTCGGCAACGATAGCTGACAGACAGAAGGAGTGCATATGACCCGATGAGCACGTGCTGGCTCAAGACCAACCGGACCGGAGGTAACACAGGAGCCCCGCACCCGGTATCGGCAGACGACCCGAAGGTATAGGAGCGCAGGCACCATAAGCAATGCACATCCAGGCCAGTACAATAGACTGATTGACAAGCAGGATGTGCCGTTCAAATTTATTGTTGCGTATCATATATGGCGCCAACCGCCAGAAGATTGGAGCACTTACGTAGCACCTTAGTACATTACCCATTCAGGTGCGGGGAGGACGAGAAATGCCCGGAGGTAGCAGAGGAGGGAATTGTATAGTTGGGTCTCGTGCATGCACAGCACAAGCTCTGCCACTGAGCTACCCTGCATATGGCTGGGGGGTGGAGGTGCTGGTAGCCCCCATGGCGACTCTCAGTAAAGGCCCTGGCAAGACGTGCTGGTCCACCAGAATGCGTGAACTCAGGGACCACCCTTTGCAGCATAGGCACATAATCTGCGGGTTACTTGTACCCGGAAGGCGCTGCTGGCCATAGGAGCTGCACCACATCTCCCCCCCCACTGCATCCGCGATCATCGCTAAACACCCGGACCGCCACCGCATTGACACCGGAGCCTACACGGGCTCAGGGCCATTCCACGCAGGCGCCGACCTAACATAGAGCCCCGGATGAGACCCGTTCCCAATAACGCAGACTGCCCAGGCCCCCGCTCCGATGGGAGTTCGAAAAACACATGCATGAAGGCGCAGCTGCTGTCCCTCCTGCCATATTGCGAACGGGCCGGAAACCAGGGGGAAGGGCGCCGCGCGGTGCTCTCCGCACACCCCCTTTCTCAGAGGCGGTCTAGCGTGCACCGAGGCCCTCCACTGCCAAATGGGCAGCGGCCTCTCGAGCCTTTCCCCAAAAGCCATACCTCGCCTCTCATGCTGGAGGAGAGGGGAGCGTCACGCAAGCCCCCCCACAATGAAGGGTGAAGTGACTGCGGGAAGGTTCCTCCCAGCTGGCTACCTCCTCCCTAGATCCCCGTCAAGCCCCGGGGACCCGTTGAGCTGGTACCTTGCCAGCGCAGCCTGCTGTGCTCTCGGAGTGCTCTCCCCACCCCCCCACCACCGAGGAGGACCGCAGCCGTGGCCAGGCCGTCCAGTCCCAGATACTACCCTGAAGCAGGGAGATCGGGACGTGGCGTAGTGCACTCACCGCGATAATTATGCACAGCAGCTCTCACGAAGAGGACGACAGGGAGGTTGGAAAGGCGAGAGCCTTGGGCTGTATTAAGCAGCGCGAGACAGATTCATTTGTAGGGGGTGCTACACTAATCACACCACCCCGCACACAAACATCAGAGCACCAACATGGGCAGTATATATGCCCACAATGAAATTGGAGCGCTGCACTAGAGCCCCGCGTTTTCCCTGCGCAAACAGACTCACCGATGTGGACGCGCCCCCGAAGCTCAAACACTAGGTTCCCGCTCCGAAGTCGGCAGGCCAAGCTGACGTGCCACATCCACGAGTGCAGCCCGGCCCCACAGCGCAGCGCCGGAGTCCGTCAGCCAGGCGCTCGGCGCGATACAATTCAACCAACCTCGCTGTCCCCAACGCAGATGCCGGCGAGGGACTCAGACGACCGGCAAGGCGAGACGAGAGGGACAAGAGGGCGAGGAAGGGACAGGGACCGCCTAAATACCCCTGCCCCCTCCGCCGGAAGTAACCATTCGCCGGACGTCTTCCCTGGCTGAGCCCAGGGACTAGACCGGCTGCCCCCAGTGCCTTCATGCGGCACTAAGGCGGCCGCCCTGTTAGGGGGGCTGCTGCGCAACCCCCCCCGGGCAGCCTTGCATGGGTGGGAGAAATACAGAGTCAAGATTTAGAACAGAACACAGTGATTGGGGCTGTCTGTATTAATAAGACTGTATAAGCAGGGCTTTAAGTGGGAAAAAAAGTGGGGGTGCTCTAAAAGGGGTGGGACAAACCTCTTAAAGGGGTGTGGCCTATCCAAGTAAGGGCGTGGTCTAAATCAAGATAACTAGCGTTGTGTTAGGGCTGGGGCAGGTTTGTTTGGGGGTGGGTTCCAGTGTTCCTTGTCCACCTACCTGTTAGGGCTAGCATAGGCCCGAGTCACGCGGGCTTTCTACAGCGCGAGCATATCCTGTGCATCAGTAGTCCTGTATTTGGCGCCCCGCCTCAGCTTTTGATACTCCTCTCAGGGTGAATGCCTGCTACCAAGCTTAAAATCCTCACCTTAAATGCGAGAGGGCTTAATAACCCAGTGAAGCGTAAAGCGGTTCTCTTGTGTCTAGAGCAAGCGAAGCCCACGCAGATATCTGCCTACTGCAGGAAACGCACCTTCTGGCGAAGGACTGTCACCGCCTCCAGTCACGAAAGTTCCCAACTCAGTTCTTTTCTTCGGGCACTACTAAAACAGCCGGGGTCGCCATCCTGGTGGCCCAGCGGTTTCAGGGAGAGATCCTGCTCAAGGAGGCCGAGATAAAAGGTAGACTCCTGACTTATAGATTTGCTATAGGCGCTGGTCGACGAGTGAAGAGCACTCTCTGCCACTCAAAGTCTGAGGAATCATATTGTGATCACTGTATATTTTTGATGAAGGATGTTGGAAGGCTAGCGACTACATTTGAATTTTTTCACAAATATTGCATTATTTGAATAGAGATACATTGTTAAGCCCTGAGGAAGTCAGAGATGCAGATGCATCCTATCTGACGAAACACATGTTGGCTATATGTGTACCTGGAGAAGATAAGACGTGTAAATGAAGGATGAGTAGTGACCCATGATTGAAATATTGAAGGAATAAAACAACGGATTTGGAACAAAGACTGATTGGACTTTGATTTTCACACATGGAGTGTTGCTCAGGATAAATTGTTTATGCATTGGAGGACTGGTCTCTCTGGTCCTAAATTTTTGGGGGGTATTAGTGGCTGCCCTCTACCTTGGAGCACACAACTTGATAGCTAGTATATTTGACTTTAGGGATTACTGTGATTCAATTTGCGCATGAAACCTTGCCATATGTAGCTGTGTTTATTTGGTTTCCCATTCACCATTGGATCAGTGTATGCCCCTAATGAGGGACAAGAACGGTTCTTTCACTCAGCTCTTACAGAGGCCTCAGCTTCCTCGGATCGCCACATTCTCTTTGGGGGGGAGAACTCAACCTGGTTCTTGACAACACCTTAGACAGATCATGCCAGCGCACACATCAGACAGGAGCCCTTGCAGCAGAAGGTCTGACCCGTTTACATGATTTAGGTTTTTGCGACCTCTGGCGTAGCTTCCATTCCCAAAGCAGCGAATACTCATACTATTCCAATGCGCATAAAACATACGCCCGGTTGGATTACCTGCTGGCACCTGCGCCGGTACGCGAACAGGCAACGGAGGTAGAAATAGGGGTAGTCTCCCTTTCGGATTATGCCCCTGTGACCGCTGTTCTCTCCCCCCCGCCAGTCCATCGACCCCCTAGAACATGGCGCCTCCGAAAAACACTATTGCACCGCAAAGAGGTGATTACACGGATACAGCGCGTCATCACTGACTACCTTACTCACAATAATAACACTGACACCACTCTTGCAACGCAGTGGGCGGCACTGAAGGCGGTCATTAGGGGGGAATTGATAGCCGGCTCCGCTGCAGAAAATGCTGAGCGCCGAAATAAACGGGAGGAGCTCACCCAACAGACTAGAGAACTGGAACAGATGCACCAGAGGACAGGAGCCCCTCGAGTGTGGAGGCAGCTTAAAGCCGTACGCCAGCAATTGGCTGCACTTGATCAAGATAGGGCGGAATTCGCGGCCTTGCGCCTGAAACATGCTTTTAATAATAGGGGGGGGGATAGATGCAGGCGCTTGCTTGCTCATAGATTTGCGCGAGACTAGACAAACACAGAGAGTGCAGGAGATTCTTCGGGGGGACGGTAGACGCGTCACGGAGGATAGTGACATTGTTGAGGCGTTTTGTGATTTTTACGCCAACCTCTACGTTAGCTCTCCGCTGGAGAGTTCCACTGGGGCAGCCTTTCTAGACTCCATTCCTCTACCAGCTCTGACTAAAGATCAAGCTGACTACCTCAACAGAGACATTCGGCCTGAAGAAGTCATCACCGCCATCTCGGCTTCTCTGCCGTCTTTTATAAAACGTTCTGCACCCAAGTCGCCCCCCTCCTCACTCGACTTTTTAATTCCTTCTCGGAGCCTGGTGCGATCCCGTGAGACCTTTTAGAGGCCTCCATTGCAGTAATCCCCAAACCAGGAAAGGATAAGGCTCAATGTGGGTCATATCGCCCTATCTCCCTGCTTAATGTAGATCTTAAACTATATACGGGGATTCTCGCCGCCCGCCTCGCACCTCATATGCCTGATCTGGTAGACCCGGATCAAGCGGGATTCATTCCAGAGCGTCAAACTTCAGACAACACGAAATGCGCCTTGCATCTTATCGAAAAAGCCACACACACACAGGGGGAATGCATGATGTTAGCTATCGACGCCGAAAAAGCGTTTGATAGGGTGCACTGGCCCTATCTGGAACAAGTTTTAGAACGAATGGGGCTGGGCGTGACATTCCGCACATATGTCTTGAACTGCTATAAGTTTCTGATGGCAATGGTCCGAGCCAATGGACACACATCTTCTTCACTATTGAGAGAGGCACGAGGCAGGGGTGCCCTTTTTAGCCCCTCCTTTTCGCTCTCTACATGGAACCATTGGCTCAAAAGATGCGGCTTACTCCGTCGGTCACAGGGATCAAATTTGGCGGCTACGTACATACGATCAGTCTTTACGCTGATGATATTTTGATTTCATTATCTAACCAGTGGGACGCGTTGCCAACCTGCCTCGAAGGCTTAGATCTCTTTGCACCAACTGCCGGGTTCAAGGTGAATATGGACAAGTCAGTTGCCCTAGACCTGTCTCTAGAGCGGCTCACTTGGGAATATCTGCAAAGCTTGTTCCCCATCCAATGGGCGACAGACGCAATCCCATATTTGGGGATCCAGCTGACTTCCTCTCTCTCCAAAACGGCTATTACCAACTACGCTCTACTGCGACAGAAAATCCGGCGAGAATTAGGGCGGTGGAACCTTTACCCCTTATCATGGCTGGGCAAAGATGCTGCAGGCAAGATGACCATTCTTCCGCAGATCCTCTATCTGTTTCGTACCATTCCCCTTAGGCCACCTCCGGGCTGGATACAGCAAACGCAATCGGAACTTGCCCAGTTCATATGGAATGGTCGGAAACCGTGACTAAAGCAGAGGCTGGCGACGCTCCCCCCAGAGGGAGGCGGACTAGGGCTCCCCGATTTACAGCTCTACTTCCAGGCAGCACAATTGCACTTTTTGGTTGAGTGGAGTCGATGGGAGTCAGAGAAGCACTGGTTATTCCAGGACCAGGCGGTAGCTGCCAGACCCCTGCAGGAAATCCCATTTCTCCGCAAACAACACAGGCCCCCTAACTTGTATGCTTCATATATCACGCAAGTCCTAATGGAGATATGGGATCAAACCAGCATTAAGCACGACCTCACCACCTTCCCGTCCCCACTCACTCCATTGATGGACAACCCGGAATTCACCCCGGGTATGGATACGGTAGCTTTTGCGCAGTGGCGGCCCTCTGGGTGTCAAAACCTCTACCACATGTTTACAGAAGAGGGAGTTATACCTTTTTACCAATTTAAATCAGAATATGGGATGCCGGAGTCGGAGAGACTTCGATATCTGCAAGCGCGACACTGGGCGCTCAGTGACCAAGTCCGCTCCACGGCTGATAGACGCCTCGTTCCCTATGAACACTGGCTTATTACTCGCACGACAGACAAAAAGCGAATATCTGATTCATACAAGATGCTGCAGGCCAGATTTGTTCACACTTATAGCTCCGAACGGGCACGTTGGGAGAGGGAACTAGATAGGACACTCAGTCACAAAGAGTGGGAAGACATATATTACAGAGCACGACCCTCCGCCTATCACATGGGACTCACTGAGACCCTCACAAAGATAGCAACCTACTGGTATTATACTCCTGACCGCATCCATGCCAGGGATCACACTAGAGACGCGACATGTTGGCGGGGATGTGGGCAAGAAGGCACATTGGCACACCTCCTGTGGGAATGCTCCCATCTTCAATCTTATTGCAAACAAGCATTGGATGAAGTAGATAAACATTTTGATACAGAAATTCCTCGACTTCCTTCCTATGTTCTTCTGGGCCTCCCGAATCCGTTGACCTATCCATTGCGCTCCCGCAGAGGCCGCCATACTCACACACTGGCGTACTGCACATGTCCCGACCTTCACAGGCTGGCTCCACCGCTTGTGGCATGTACTGGGTATGGAGAAGCTAACACTGACATTGGCAGGGGAAGGGTCCAAATATGTTGAACTGTGGCGGCCCTTTCTGTCCATGCTGGCCACTGAATTCCGAGAACTTACTTGCCCCCGATAGCTCCGCTTGCCGCGCCTCTCTGATGCACAACAGACGACATAAAGCTGGAGGCCAGGTACAGTCTAGTTAGCTTAGGTGGTGGACTTGGAACACGGTGGGGGGAGGGGAGGGGGGAGTTTGGGGGTTTGTATTGTTCTGTTCTTTTCGCTCCCCATAGCATATGCAAGGTCCCTTTGCATTGGCGTAGACCCATACTAGCTCTAACGAACCCCGCTTGTCCTTTTCGGGTCATGGCTTTAGCAATGTTGAATAGCGTGATGGCTAAACCTGCATAAGTGTTTCTGTAACGTGTCTTTTTTGGAAAAACGTCAATAAAGAGATTGAAACCATAAACCCTGTAAGACATCAGAGGTCTCTGCAGCAGATGTCTAAACTGGGTAAGACATCAGAGGTCTCTGCAGCAGGCGTCTAAACCTGGTAAGAAATCAGAGGTCTCAGCAGCAGGCGTCTAAATCCTGTAAGACATCAGAGGTCTCTGCAGCAGGTGTCTAAACCAGGTAAGACATCAGAGGTCTCTGCAGCAGGCGTCTAAACCTGGTAAGAAATCAAAGGTCTCAGCAGCAGGCGTCTAAATCCTGTAAGACATCAGAGGTCTCTGCAGCAGGTGTCTAAACCGGGTAAGACATCAGAGGTCTCTGCAGCAGGCGTCTAAACCTGGTAAGAAATCAAAGGTCTCAGCAGCAGGCGTCTAAATACTGTAAGACATCAGAGGTCTCTGCAGCAGGTGTCTACACCCTGCAAGACATCAGAGGTCCCTGCAGCAGGTGTCTAAACCCTGTAAGACATCAGAGGTCTCTGCAG
Organism: Triturus cristatus; assembly: GCF_964204655.1. NCBI lineage: Eukaryota > Metazoa > Chordata > Amphibia > Caudata > Salamandridae > Triturus > Triturus cristatus. The sequence continues at coordinate 1,087,152,015 of NC_140588.1, read as the reverse complement.
CAGGTGTCTAAACACTGCAAGACATCAGAGGTCTCTGCAGCAGGTGTCTAAACCCTTTAAGACATCAGAGGTCCCTGCAGCAGGTGTCTAAAGACTGTAAGACATCAGAGGTCTCTGCAGCAGGTGTCTAAACCCTATAAGATATCAGAGGTCTCTGCAGCAGGTGTCTAACCCCTGTAAGACATCAGAGGTCTCTGCGGCAGGTGTCTAAACCCTATAAGACATCAGAGGTCTCTGCAGCAGGTGTCTGAACCCTGTAAGACATCATAGGTCCCTGCAGCAGGTGTCTGAACCCTGTAAGACATAAAAGGTCTCTGCAGCAGGGGTCTGAACCCTGTAAAACATCAAAGGTCTCCGCAACAGGCTTCTGAACCCTGTAAGACATCGGAGGTCCCTGCAGCAGGTGTCTATACCCTGTAAAACATCAGAGGTCTCTGCAGAAGGTGTCTAAACCCGGGAAGACATCAGAGGTCTGTGAAGCAGGTGTCTAAACCCTGTAAGACATCAGAGGTCTCTGCAGCAGGTGTCTAAACCCGGTAAGACATCAGATGTCTGAACAGCAGGCGTCTAAACCCTGTAAGACATCAGAGGTCTCTGCAGCAGGTGTCTAAACCTGGTAAGACATCAGAGGTCTGAGCAGCAGGCGTCTAAACCCTGCAAGACATCAGAGGTCTCTGCAGCAGTTGTCTAAACCCTATAAGACATCAGAGGTCTCTGCAGCAGGTGTCAAAACCCTGTAAGAGATCAAAGGTCCCTGCAGCAGGTGTCTAAACCCTGTAAGAGATCAGAGGTCTCAGCAGCAGGTGTCTAAACCCCATAAGACTTCAGAGGTATCTACAGCAGGTGTCTAAACCCTGTAAAACATCAGAGGTCTGTGCAGCAGGTGTCTAAACCGGGTGAGAAATCAGAGGTCTCTGCAGCAGGCGTCTGAACCCTATAAGACATTAGAGGTCTCTGCAGCAGGTGTCTAAACCCTGTAAGAGATCAAAGGTCCCTGCAGCAGGTGTCTAAACCCTGTAAGAGATCAGAGGTCTCAGCAGCAGGTGTCTAAACCCTGTAAGAAATCAGAGGTCTCTGCAGCAGATGTCTAAACCGGGTAAGACATCAGAGGTCTCTGCAGCAGGCGTCTAAACCCGGTCAGAAATCAGAGGTCTCAGCAGCAGGCGTCTAACTCCTGTAAGACATCAGAGGTCTCTGCAGCCGGTGTCTAAACCAGGTAAGACATCAGAGGCCTGTGCAGCAGGTGTCTAAACCCTGTAAGACATCAGAGGCCTCTGCAGCAGGTGTCTAAACCTGGTAAGACATCAGAGGTCTGAACAGCAGGTGTTTAAACCCTGTAAGAATCAGAGGTTTGTGCAGCAGGTGTCTAAACCCGGTAAGACATCAGAGGTCTCTGCAGCAGGTGTCTAAACCCGGTAAGACATCGAAGGTCTCTGCAGCAAGTGTCTAAACCCTGTCAGACATCAGAGGTCTCAGCAGCAGGCGTCTAAGCCCTGTAAGACATTTTAGAATCAGCCTCTTTGTACCAATTAAACTAGAACAGATTTACTATCACATGTGTCCTTGTTACCAATTTCTTTAAAACCTAAATGTATAAATTGACGTCAGCCTCTGCTTTTCATGACTCCGCCTCTTGTGACTCCGCCTTTGCCCCCACTGCCACACCTTGACCCCTATTGATGGGTTCTGGAGTCAATTGTATCTAAACCCAGGACTGCAAGAAACAGGTTAAGTGACCAGCACTGTGTCCCCCACCCCTTCTCCTGTCCCCAGTCAGCAGCTGGCTGCTGTGAGGCTGGGTTTAATGGTCGGACTGCCTTCCGGACAGCATTACTGACGGGGGCATGGACAGCATTACTGGCGGGGCCGCGGACAGCATTACTGGTGGGGCACGGACAGCATTACTGGCAGGGCCACAGACAGCATTACTGGCAGGGCCACAGACAGCATTACTGGCGGGGCCACGGACAGAATTACTGGCGGGGCCACGGACAGCATTACTGGTGGGCCACGGACAGCATTACTGGCGGGGCACGGACAGCATTACTGGCGGGTCACAGGCAGCATTACTGGTGGGCCACGGACAGCATTACTGGCCGGGCCACAGACAGCATTACTGGCGGGCCACGGACAGCAATGTAGCGGTCTAGTTGTCTCCCCCAGAGACTGCCTCCATAGCCCGGAAGAGCACCCACACATTGTAACACTCTCTGGCCAGGCGTGGCCAGAGAGCATAAATAAATGGGTGGAGGTCGCACAGGACTTCCAGCCCAGACTGTATTGCCATGAGTGTGTGTCTTCATTCCAGTGTGTCTAATTACATAGCATTATCATAGTGCTTAGCATAGTGCTACACTGGCGACGAGGGTGGGTTCTTCTATCCCTCGCATGCTGTCATCGCACCTGTGCAGCTGATTGTCGCTGCTATCCAGGCACCCGTTTCCCTGCATCGGAGATCACCGCATCTCTACATGAAGCCGAAGACCGCGTGTGAGTGGTGAAAGTCTGGAGCCGCGTCAACTGAGGTACATCAGCTATACTCCGCGCCTCGCCCGCTAGTGCTGCCGAGCGGGCCAACGCTCCGCTCCATTGTGCATCTGCATCGCTCTCTCGCGCGCACCGCTCTGCCACCCAGTTCTGGCAGTCACACGCTGCTTTACAGCGGTAGACAGCACCACCTGCTGGCTTCAGAGGACACTGCAGGCCGAAATCACGCTGTGTGGCTGAACTGAGGCATCGTGCTGCAAGTGTTCTGCATGTGCCCTGCTACATACAGACTGCACATCCTCTGCACACCCTATACTGGCCCTGCTGCATACAGATTGGACAGCCTTGTACAGCCATCCACTGGCCTCACAGACTGTGCAGCCTTGCGCAAACCCTCCACTGTCATCGCAGAGAGAGAGAGAGCTGGCCTGCTGCAGGTACAACCCATCGCCAAACAGCTCGGTCCAGGTTTGCCAGAGGTGGGTACCTCTAAAGTGGCGCAACAGACCCAGCGCGCAGCGCATCTTCGTGGGAGAGGGACTCATTGATCCCATTACAAATCCATCACTGTGCTGACACAGCAGAAGCACCGCCATGTCACTTCCCCCGGCAGCGGCCGCGCCTGCAGCCCAACAAAACACGCCTCCAGCACAACTAGTGGCACAGCCCACATCGCAACACGCACAAATTTCAGCGCTGCCCCTGTTCAGTGAGCTCATTGATCCTGCGACAGCCTCACCAAGATGGACGATCTAGATTGGCAGGCTCAACAACTATTTTCCCGCCACTCGCGAGACAGACGGTGCAGTGAAAAGGTCGCTGTTACTCCATTTTGGAGGGGAAGAAATATACAAACTATTTGCACACCTCCCAGACACCGGTGCCCCGACCGATTACGACGCCGCAGTCAGGGTATTAAATGCCCATTTCGACCCACAACTTAATCCAGATTACGAGCGTTTCAAGCTCGGGCAAGCGCGTCAGAGGGAAGGCGAGACCATGGACGCTTTCCATGCTCGGCTGTGAGAATTGGCCAGTACCTGCATGGACGACAACCAGAATAAGGAAGTAAGAGACCAAGTGATCCAAGGATGCCGCAAGAAACATCTTCGGATCCTCATACTGCGGCAACCAGGTATCACCTTGGAAGATATTCTTATCCTGGCAAGGTCGCACGAGCTTTCTGATGCCAGAGCCACGGTCATGGACGCCGCACTTACCCAGCAAACGAGCAGATGCAATACGAACTCCATCCCGAGGCGCAGGTGGACAATGGCTGACCAGAAACTCGTGAGGGTCATGCTGTGGCTACTGCGGTAATAAAGAACATCCACCCGAGGATTGCCCTGCACAAGGTCAGACGTGCTCTAAGTGCGTCATCCCCAATCACTATGCAAGCGTCTGCAGAGGAGGGGCACGAAGCAGAGGAACTCATGGAAGACGTCCGCCGTCTAAGGTAGTACGGCAGCTATGGCTCGATGAAGTGGACAACCCCAAAATGGCAAAAATTCCAGCCAACCGGAGGCAGTACCTAGAAGATTCATCCACAGATGACGAGACTGAAGCCTATATGATATCCTTTGCGAGTGATCTAAAAAGAAGACAGAGATCCCAACCGACGTGCACCATCGAATTTGCAGGAACACCAGTGACGGCTCTAATCGACACAGGAGTGTCTGTAAATGTAATGGGCTGCCAGCAGTACAGACAACTGAATCCAAAGCCGGTGTTAACCCGTCGAACGTGAAAATCCTGACATACGGAAGCCATAAACCACTACCTCTCAAAGGGAAGATGATGGTGCAAGTCAAGTCGAACACTCACAATGTCACCACGACGTTCCACGTCATAGAACGACATACTAGCTGATCTAAATGGTTCCCGATGGTTTTCCAAACTCGACCTCAATGCGGGGTACCACCAGCTGAAGCTGGCGGAGGAAAGCAGGTATATCACGACTTTCTCAACTCACCTGGGGCTACGCCGCTACAAAAGACTCCATTTTGGCATATCTTCGGCAGCAGAAATCTTTCAAAATGCAGTCCAGGAAATGCTGTCAGGGCTCCAGGGAGTTCTCAACGTCAGTGATGATATACTTATTCACTCAGCAACGCTCGAAGAACACCATCGCCATCTCAGAGCCACCTTGCAACGCTTGGTCGACCATGGTGTGACACTTCAGCGGGATAAATGCCAGTTCTTCCAAAAGTCCATTGAGTTCTTTGGCTACGTGTTCAACCAAGACGGAGTGCAGGTGGACCCCAGGAAATCACAAGCCATTCAGCAAGCACCAGCACCCAGCACAGCATCGGAAGTTCGGAGCTTTTTGGGCATGGCCACATATTGTGGACGGTTCATACCCAATTTGGCTACGGTGGCTGAACCTTTAAGAGCCCTCACGAAGAAGGATGCAGTGTGGCGATGGGGAAAAGAAGAAGAAGAAGCATTCCAAAACGTCAAGTCGACGCTGCTGAGCAAAACCACCATGGCCTATTTTGACACTGCACGACGTACGGAAGTAGTAGTGGACGCCAGCCCCGTAGGATTAGGGGCACTCCTCGCCCAAGAAGTAGAGCCAGGAAAGTGGGTTCCCCTAGCATTTGCGAGCAAAGCGCTCACACCAACCGATGCCCGTTACTCCCAAATTGAACGAGAGGCGCTAGCCATCAAGTGGGCCTGTAACCACTTTCATCTCTACATCAGTGGACATACTTTCAAAATTGTAACTGACCACCAGCCACTACTTCCGCTGTTCAAAGGCACCACTCCGCACCCACCGCCCAGGATCGAACGGTGGGCCATACAGCTACAGCATTATCAAATGGACATGGAGTACAGGCCCGGAGCCAAGAACCCTGCTGACTTCCTGTCGAGGCACCCGTTGGACGTACTCCCAGGAAATACCAAACAAGAGCAACGCACCGAAGAGTATGTATGCATGCTGTCTCAATGGGCCTGTCCACGAGCCCTCACGATAGAGGAGATAAAAGCTGAAACTGACAATGATGCAGTACTTCAAAAAGTACTAGAGGTCATGGGAAGGCTTCCTCCAAGGCATCACAGGGTGGAACGAACCAGACCGACTCCGGATAGGGAAAATGTGGCAAGTCCACGACAAACTAAGCACGTCTGATAGTGGCGTTATACTACGAGGGTCACGGATCGTAATCCCAATAGGCCTCCAGGAACGAGCAACAATTCTAGCGCATGAAGGCCACCAAGGTACCGTGAGAATGAAATCACGAATGCGAGAAAAGGTGTGGTTTCCGGGTTTAGAGGCCGCTGTGGACACCACCGTGAGTAACCGCCGGGCCTGCCAGCTCACCAGCAACCCAGAAGTACCAGCACTGGTGATAACAGAGGATCCAGCACCTTCCCCGTGGTCGTGGGTGAGCCTAGATTTCGGGAGCTTCCCAGATGGAAGAGTCACCGCAGTCCTAGTCGACAGCTACACGAAGTATCCTATTGTAGAGGTCATACCGTCCACATCATTCAACCATTTGCAGCCAGTGCTTGAGAAAGCGTTTGCGCTCTTCGGACTGCCTCAAGTCGTGAAAACTGACAATGGACCTCCGTTCCAAGGAGGAGAATTTAAGGAGCTGCTAACGCAACTAGGAATCAAACACCACCGTATCACTCCTAAATGGCCCCAAGCCAATGGTGAAGCAGAACGGTTCATGCGAACATTAAATAAGATCCTTCGAATATCGGTAGCCGAACAATCTGATCCTGAAATGGCACTTCACCGATTCTTGAGAGAATATCGCAGTACCCCACACTGCACGACACAAAGATCGCCGTGGGCACTAATGCTAACGGGTCCCCGGCGAGATACCATTCCAGTGGCCGACAACTGGGTGCCTGAACCCTACGATCCTGTAGACGCGCAAACTCGACGAAGAGCCACGAACGACAAAGCAAGCAGCCGGAGAAGAGCACGGTCGAGTATCATAGCGCCTGGATGCACCGTTCTCGTGCGCCATCGTCGCAGCGGAGGGAAATTTCGCACCGCATATGAGCCTGGACTATGGACAGTAGTAAACATCAATGGAACGGCCCTCACAGCTAAGAAAGGAGGAGAGATTATCACCCGGAACATCTCCTGGTTTAAACAAGTACAACCGGACGATGCCGACCTGTTACACCCCGGCAGACTAGAAGTGGAGGACCCTCCAGATAACAGTTTGTCACCCCGACCTGACAGCACTCAGGGATCCGTTCCTGAAACCGTCACTCCTGCCACGGATGGTGGGCAGTCCAGTGTCATGGAAACACCGCCAGCCGTCAGCCCGATGAGAAGTCGACAACATGCGCAATGCCGATACAGCCTGAGCCAGAGACTGACAGATTTTGTATGTTGATTTGTCATTGACAATTCCCGTTGAACACTAATTTGGGATGGGATGTAGCGGTCTAGTTGTTTCCCCCAGAGACTGCCTCCATAGCCCGGAAGGCTATGGAGGCACTCTCTGGCCAGGCGTGGCCAGAAAGCATAAATAAACGGGCGGAAGTCGCACGGGACTTCCGGCCCAGACTGTATTGCCAGGAGTGTGTGTCTTCCTTCCAGTGTATCTAATTACATAGCATTATCATAGTGCTTAGCATAGCGAATACAAGCATTACTGGCTGGGCCACGGACAGCATTACTGGCGGGGCTACGGACAGCATTACTGGGGGGCCACGTACAGCATTACTGGAGGGGCACGGACAGCATTACTGGCGGGGCCACGGACAGCATTACTGGCGGGCCGCGGACAGCATTACTGGCGGGCCGCGGACAGCATTACTGGCAGGGCCACGGACCGCATTACTGGCAGGGCCTGCGGACAGCATTACTGGCGGGCCCGCGGACAGCTTTACTGGTGGGGCCACGGACAGCATTACTGGCGGGGCCTGCGGACAGCATTACTGGCGGGCCCGCGGACAGCTTTACTGGTGGGGCCACGGACAGCATTACTGGCGGGGCCACCGTCAACATTCTAATGATCTGACTACGGAGCAGGCCTTACTAGCCAAACTGGCCCCGCACTCCCGCCACCCCCTCACCTGTAGCAGAAAACATGTGAAATCCCTCAGCCAGCAAACCTGCCAATGCCACTGACTGCTGAGGTGACGCTACAGATTTCACCCCCCACCGCTGCTAGGGTTGACACCTTTCCCAGAGAAAAATACCGCCGCCCCCTCTGTGAGATTCTGTGAAGACCCGGACTGGATTCTCAGTGTAACTTTACATGAACACGAGCATTCATCTCTGAACATGACCTCTCGGTCTGTCTTTACTTTACCTGGAGTCAGGGGTCAGCAGGGAAGGTGTGGCGCAGATTGTAAAGTGTTTTCTTCTAACATTTACTGTTTAAAGTACGTTCTGTGTTCAAAATAGTTCAAAGTACGTTCTGATGAGGGGAAATATAAACTGTCTTTTTGTGATTTTCTGAATTCTTTTTACCAGCGGAGACAGTAAATTACCCTGACTGCTGCTGGGGACCATCTCTCAGAGCAGCCAGGTGATCCCAACATGTCCAGTGCCAGGCCCTCCTCCTGGATCCAGGCCTCGCGGCAGCTGCTCAGCTGCTGAGGTCACTGCGCCCCACAGGTGTGTCTGCTGAGGCAGGTGATACCCACATGTCCAGTGCCAGGCCCTCCTCCTGGATCCAGGCCTCGCAGCAGCTGCTGAGGTCACTGCGCCCCACAGGTGTGTCTGCTGAGGCAGGTGATCCCAACATGTCCAGTGCCAGGCCCTCCTCCTGCATTCAGGCCTCGCAGCAGCTGCTGAGGTCACTGCGCCCCACAGGTGTGTCTGCTGAGGCAGGTGATCCCAACATGTCCAGTGCCAGGCCCTCCTCCTGCATTCAGGCCTCGCAGCAGCTGCTGAGGTCACTGCGCCCCACAGGTGTGTCTGCTGAGGTCCCCGGAAGCTTGTTTCCTTCCCAGTATAAGAATTGGCTTGGTAGTTTGGTTTGCCCTGTTCCCATCATGCACTGGGACAGGAACAGACTAATTTGCATGTAGCCAGGTTCTGAGCTGGGATGGTGCAGTGAGCTAAAAAACGGTGATGGATTAAAACCATGATCTCTTGACTTGGTAAGAGTATTCTGCATCAATCAGAAACTCTGTCCATCACCACCCCCTTTTCCAAAATCGATTTTATCCACACTTAGTGTGGGAGGGTATACTCAGACGTGAGTCCCTTGCTCATTGCACCATCAGGATTCAAGCAAGCCGGGCCGACAAAGGCTGTGATGCCAGAAACCGGTCCCCGGAAGCTTGTTTCCTTCCCAGTATAAGAATTGGCTTGGTAGTTTGGTTTGCCCTGTTCCCATCATGCACTGGGACAGGAACAGACTAATTTGCATGTAGCCAGGTTCTGAGCTGGGATGGTGCAGTGAGCTAAAAAACGGTGATGGATTAAAGCCATGATCTCTTGACTTGGTAAGAGTATTCTGCATCAATCAGAAACTCTGTCCATCACCACCCCCTTTTCCAAAACCCAACATGTCCAGTGCCAGGCCCTCCTCCTGGATCCAGGCCTTGCAGCAGCTGCTCAGCTGCTGAGGTCACTGCGCCCCACAGGTGTGTCTGCTGAGGCAGGTGATCCCAACATGTCCAGTGCCAGGCCCTCCTCCTGCATGCAGGCCTCACAGCAGCTGCTGAGGTTACTGTGCCCCACAGGTGTGTCTGCTGAGGCAGGTGATCCCAACATGTCCAGTGCCAGGCCCTCCTCCTGCATGCAGGCCTCACAGCAGCTGCTGAGGTTACTGTGCCCCACAGGTGTGTCTGCTGAGGCAGGTCATCCCAACATGTCCAGTGCCAGGCCCTCCTCCTGCATGCAGGCCTCGCAGCAGCTGCTGAGGTCACTGCGCCCCACAGGTGTGTCTGCTGAGGCAGGTCATCCCAACATGTCCAGTGCCAGGCCCTCCTCCTGGATCCAGGCCTCGCGGCAGCTGCTGGAGCTGCTGATGTCACTGCGCCCCACAGGTGTGTCTGCTGAGGCAGGCATGTGTCAGGTTAAACCTGGGCACAGGTCACATCGTTAGGTCATGACACCCCTTTCTCATGGTCTCATCCGGGTGAAAGGTCACAATGGATTTCCTGTAATTTGGGCCCCACAGCATCTTATGTGATTTCCTGTGGGGTCAACTGATGTAGGGAAATAAAAGGAATACATTATATCAACACACACACAAGTATAAAAACCCAACCCCAATTCAAACATTTCAGGTAAGGGGTAGTTTTAAACTTATGTCAGTAGTGATCCGGCCGAGGCCAATACATGGACCTGCTGAAAAAGCTAACTGTGGGTTCTGCAGACATGGGTCACAGGGCACATTAGTTTTAGGAAACACACATACAAGTTGCATGGTCAATTTACCTGCCCTGAAACACATAAGTAGATTATATTTCTTTGCAGACTCAAACCTGACAGCACATCAACAATTAGTGCAGACATCACAGAAAAGGCCACCATATTTCTATCTGTTAAACAACGGGAGGCCTACAGTAGAAACTGTTGTTTGCACTATCACGGACCATTGAGCACAGGGTGTTCACAAGGGTGGATTCTACCTCAGTGCAAGCCTGTTGGGAATATGTCAAAGTCAGAAAGGCTGGGATGGGCCCAATGATGTCAAACAAGAGAAGCTATGCAGAACAAAAATGCGTGTCTATGATTATCTCACCCCTATTCTGAGAACTAAAAGAAAAACCCACCAGAGGGGCTTCTGCTAAACATGGACACGTACACAATTACATGTTTACGTAATACCTCGTCTGCCCAGCTTGCTATTTGCGTCATACAGGAATTTGGAACCCGTTTTTGTGTGGCTTTTGCAGTATATATACTACTGCCTGTATTCCAGAACTTTGAACTTCAGACTTTGGTCTCTGTTTGAGACCGGATGATTCTCACATTTGATTGATTGATTAAAACCATATTAGTGTGTAAAATTGTTTTGTCTTACTTTATTAACCCCTTCAGTGCCACGCCCTTTCCCCCTCCTGTGCCGGGCGTTTCATTAGTGGGCGGGTTTCATGACGAGATAGTCTCGTCATGGGCACAGCGCGACCGTGCTCCATGACGAGACTATCTCGTCATGGGCACAGAAGAGGTTAATAGATTTTCCCTCTAACACACCATAGGGCCAAAGGTCAAGCGACACAACTTACGTTGATATGATCATTATGCTAATTAGTGAAAGAAGGTGAGAGACGTATCCTGGGCAGCGGCCTTCTTTCATCCTTCACTTGATGTGTCAATGTTACCATGTATGCGAGAGGCCTGAGTTTCAGGACCCCTATACACATTTCCCACAATGCACACAAAACATCTAATTTCTTCCACTGCAAAAAACATTGTGATGTTCAGATGACCTGTGGGGTACACTGACCCCTTAAGGAAGGGATTAGTGGCGTAGCCAGTGCTCACGGGCCCTAGGGCAAGGAAGGAAATGGGCCCGGCTTGTTTGATAAAATACAGCAATATCGTTCAGAGGGCCCCTCGGGTCTGTGGGCACTGGTAACTGTAGTAGCACACCCCTAGGGCTGCAGGCGGGAGAGCACATGCCTCCTGGTTGCCTCGTGCAGCATTGCTCGAAGCAAAGTGTGACGTCATCTGCGTGCGCCGCCCTCGCGCCCTCCTGCACACCAGGGCCGGACTGGGAACCAAAACCGGCCCTGGCAAAGTGCTCGGCGGCCACCCCCCCTTGCGGGGCGGTGGGGGGGGCGGTTGGGGGTGCTGCCGAACTCTTTGCCAGGGCCGGTTTTCGGCCGATTTTGTTACAGGGCCGATTTTGCAGCTATGCTGCAAAAACGGCCCTCTAACAAAAACGGCTCCCAGGGGACCAAAACCGGCCCCCACTCATGCAGCGCACCGGGGGATTGCCCGATGCCCGCTACGGCCAGTCCGGCCCTGCTGCACACGTTCTCCCAGCACCTGAGCAAACAACTGCTACTGAGGTGGGACTGACCCAGCTTCCACTAAGAGGGGCACAGCGGGTGCCTCCAGTGCATGGGGGTACACACACCACACCTCATCTTTGGAACCTGGCAGATGAAGGAGGGAGGCAGCCCCACTAGGTAGCTCCTATCCTCCAATTAGCCAGTGGCGTAACGAAACTTGAGGGGGCCCCCCTGCAAAGCACATGGAGGGGTCCCCCCACCCGCAGCAGCCCGGCCCACCACCTAGCACTTTTCCCTACCACCCAGAAATGATTGGAACCTCCAACATTTAAATGAAATGCCTCTATATTGTCTCTCTAAGTTCTAATGAGAAAGTGGGAAACACTCTTTACATACAAGCTATGCTGTTGAACTTGGCCCTTTTTGCAGGGTCATCCCTAAACTTTTTGCCTTCCTCCTATATTTTTTCTGACCTGTTGTTGGCTGTTTTCTGACTCTGGGCACCTTACCACTGCTGATCAGTGCTAAGGTGCATATGCTCTCCCTATGGCAAAATGTATACATTGATTGGTGTCCATGTTTGGCTTATTTGGTTTACTATCAGCCCCTAGTAAAGTGCACCAGGAGTGCCAGGGCTTGTAAATACAAATGCTGCTGGTGGGCTTGCAGCACTGGTTGTGCCACCCACAGAAGCGGCCTAGTAAAATGTGTCTAGGGTCTGCCACTGCAGAACCTGCGCGCGGTCTGGTACTGTCGCGCTGATTGCGCAAGTGCACCTACTTGCCAGTCCCCAAACCTTCACTTAACTACATATTAGTCACCCCTCTGATAGGCCCAAGGGCAGGGTGCATTGTAGGTGTAAGGTAGGACATGCCCTGATGTGTGTGGCATGTCCTAGTTGTGAATTACAGCCATTTTCGTTTTTCACTATTGAAGGCTACCTGCTCTCCATAGGCCAGAATGGGCTGCTGGAATTACTACACGCTGTAATACCAGTGGACTCAGAGAGCATGGTAGAAAGTCAAGTTTAGTATGCCTGAACTCAGAATAATAAAATACTTCTTTTAGTAAAGTTTATTTTAATATCCTGTGTTTGTAAATACTACTTTTAAAAAGTTAGTATTTACTGACCTGGCCATTTCAGTCCGCCTCTGCTGTGTGTGTGTGTTCTGCCTAGTAACAGTAAAGGAGCAGGGCTGGGGAATTCCAGGAGACAGGCTGGCTGCCAGGTGGTGGGTAGAGAGACTACACCAGGATGGGTGGGAGGAGTACACCTTTGACTCTGAATAGACCTGTGCTCTGCCTCCACAATGCCGGCTCCGCCCCCTGTGGAGCGGCTGATGTCTCTGCCCTGCTGCTGAAAGGAAAGAGCAGAGTCACCACAACAAAGTGCTCCAAAACTGGACTGAGCCAGGCCCAGGCCCCCTGGCGACAAAGAACAAAAGAATTGTGCTATAAAAGAAGGAGCCCTGCTCCTAAGAAATCAGATCCTGTTTGCGCCAAGACGAACCTCTGCCTGAAGGAGAAGGACCTGGAGAAGCTGAAGGAGGAGTACTGTCTCTATGCCTGAGAGACTGGCCTGCGGTGGGTGCCTGACTGCTGGAAGGAGAGGAAAAGACTAAAGAAAAAGACTTTGATTCAACTTGCGCTTTTAAACAATCTCCAAGGGCTTGCTTGTGAACTTGCCCCCTGATCTGCGCCCCAGGAACAGTGGGCGCTACCTTTCCCCCAGACGAAGAGGAGCTGCTGGAGGTGATCTTGAACGCTGACCTCCGAGTACCTGTGTGTCCCCCTCTATCTGAGCACTGCGACTTCCGCCGCCGGGGCTACTGCGAGCACCGCAAAGACCTGTCTACCTGGTCCAAGCACCGCAAGCATCTTCTCCCCCCGAGTCGTAGCTCGCAACGCAAAGAAGAAACTGACTAGGCTCCGAGCGCCGAGCCTCTGCGACCCCCCTGGCCGTGGAAGCCCCTGTAAGGACCTACGAAGCCCTGTGTGTCCTCTCTGTGAAGCCGGCAGCGTGACGCGCTGAAGTAATTGCCCCCGAGCTGCCCCTCCTGCTTCTACCCTCTGGTGTGTGTCCGGAAGCCTAGACGTGCCCCACAAAGCATCGCCATCCTCTGACCTCCAGGGACAGCAACGCGACATGGGACACCCCTCACCGACTTCTGGAGCCGCCAGGACCTTTGCCAAAAAAGAATTTCAAGGTACTGTGTGCAGCGCGCGTTGGTACGACCCGTCCGTTGCTTGGTTCGGGCCGTACTGACGCTTGAGACCCGCTGCGCTGCTTAAAGCGTGAGCTTTAGCAACCTTCGGAGCGACTGTACGAAGCGATCCGGAAAGGTACGAACCGTTCCCCATTGAAAGTATAGTACGTTGCTCACGCAAGAAGCGTGAGGTTTGGGAAGAGGCGTACCGAACGTGTACGACACGTACCTACGAGGGTACGGTCCATACGGTTCAAGTCCCGAGTACGTGTGCTCACGCGAGAAACGTGAGAAACGGCAAGAGACGTCCAAAACTTACTACGAAGCGTACCGAAGGCGCTACGAAGCGCACAGAACCCCAAAGAAGCCTATTTTAAGTAGAAAAGTGCCATTTTAAGAACTGTGGACTGCCTAAAACCATTTAAAGTAACTGGAACCTTATTTAAGTGAAAGAACTGTATTTTGACATCCTGCTTGAAGAAATCTTTTATATAAAGAACTTTATTTTGATATAAATACAGCCTTGTGTCTTTGTGTGGTGGGGTGGTGATTATTGTGTGAGATATCTTGAACGCTTAACCTAATGCCCTCTGGATTCTAGCCTGACTGCTCGCGCCACGTTACCTAGAGGGTGAGCAGGGGTTATTTTCTAAGAGTAATCCTTCGCCCTGACTTAGAGGAAAGGGTCCCTGCTTGTCGCAAGTGCCTACCTGCGCCAACCAGAGACCCCGGATTCTAACATATGCCATTTGTAACAACACTGTCAAAAGCCCCCTCTCACGCGCTCTCTCTCTATCCCCCTCCTCTCTGTCTTTATCCCTCTCCCCTCTCTCGCACGCTCTCTCTCTATCCCTCTCCTCTGTCTCTTTGTATCCCTCGCCTCTCTCTCTCTGTCTCTTTTTATCCCTCTCCCCTTCTCACGCGCTCTCTCTCTATCCCTCTCCTGTCTTTATCCCTCTCCCCTTTTGCTCTCTCCCTCTTTTTATCCGCCTCTATTTATTCCACTCCTCTCAGACTCTCTCTCTATTCCTCTCCTGTCTCTTTTTATCACTCTCCTCTCTCACGCGCTTGGTCTCTGTCCCTCTCCTCTCTGTCTTTATCCCTCTCCCCTCTCTCGCACGCTCTCTCTCTATCCCTCTCCTCTGTCTCTTTGTATCCCTCGCCTCTCTCTCTCTGTCTCTTTTTATCCCTCTCCCCCTCTCACGCGCTCTCTCTCTATCCCTCTCCTGTCTTTATCCCTCTCCCCTTTTGCTCTCTCCCTCTTTTTATCCGCCTCTATTTATTCCACTCCTCTCAGACTCTCTCTCTATTCCTCTCCTGTCTCTTTTTATCACTCTTCTCTCTCTCTCTGTCTCTTTTTATCCCTCTCCTCTCTCTCACGCGCTCGCTCTCTGTCCCTCTCCTCTCTGTCTTTATCCCTCTCCCCTACTCGCACGCTCTCTCTCTCTATCCTTCTCCTCTATCTCTTTTTATCCCTCTCCTCTCTCTCTGTGACTCTTGTTATCCCTCTCCACTTCTCACGCGCTCTCTCTATTCTTCTCTTCTCTATCCTTCTTTCTCTCCCCCTTTTGCTCTTGCTTTATCCGTCTCTCTTTATTCCATTCCTCTCAGACTCTCTCCATCCCTCTCCTCTCTGTCTTTATCCATCTCCCCCTTTTTATCCCTCTCTTTATTCCTCTCCCTCTCTCTTTAGCCCTCTGCTCTCTCTCGGTCTCTTTTTATCCCTCTCCCCCTTCTCGCACGCACGCGCGCGCGCTCTCTATCCCGCTCCTTTCTCTCTTTATCCACCCCCCCACTTTGCTCTCTATATAGCCTTTGAGTCCTTCCTCGCTGCAGCCTCCTCTCTCTTTCACACCCCCTATCCCGAGCATAGGCTCGGTGATAAAGGCGATGGATGTGACGTCGGAATGCACCAGTGAGGTGTTTGAGACAACACTCGCCCGAACTGCTGTGTCGGGATATTACTCTCTTTATTTTATGACCCGTGGAACATTGTGTCCCTAACAAAAGGACATTTATAGGAACGTTTGCAGCAGGTTGCTATTTCCAAAACAATGCTTTACTTTACAGAAAAATATTTTTTTCTAATATGCAACAATTGATTGAATTGGCCAATGACCTGAGGGCGCGAGAGGGGCTATCATGGACGGGCGGTGGCTGCGGTGGTCAGTGGCGACCTATTACTGCAGAATTTTACAGTGAATTGCCACTCTATAGCTTGAAATTGTTCACGGACTGGCCTATTCCCATGCTGTCATGTTAGCAAATAAAGAGCCTTCCGAGTAATTCGCTGGTGCTTTTAATTGTCAGTGAAACCAGCGGTCGTAATAAGCTGTCACAGCCATTGCAATATTGCACCGGGTTACACTGTTTATTTTGATCTGAAAACATTAATTTTTGAGTCATGTGTTCTCCAGAGAGGCCGCCTTGCTAGTACAGATGAAGCGCCATTTTCACACAGTTGTGAAAAATGCCACCTTGCCTTTAAACATCCGTCATGAAAGATAAAAACATTTTTGGCAAACAGCTACGCGCCTGCTCTCACTCAGCCTCGGCTTGCGCAGTCTAACTTGCTGCTCCAAAAATCCCAGCAACGCTCTGCACTACACGCTTCTCTTGGGCCTACCTTCCTTCCTCAGAGGCACCTGCTCGCGTCTTTTTTTACTGGTCACTGCTTACTGCGCACTTTTAATTGTTGCGCTGCAAATGCGCATGACGGACAGTAGTAGTCACCAGCCCCACTCTATGCCCCACCGCGCAGACGCGGAGACATCTGCGCGCCGCGTATTTAATGAAGAGGTAGAAGAGCCTCAGTGGCCGGGCGTGCGCACACCATTTTATTCTTTAAGAGTAAGAGCCAACAGCCAACACCATTTAAAGCCAACACCATTTATTTAATTAGAAGCCAGATAAAGAGCCAGAAGAGGTCGTGGCGTGCACGCACCATGAAGACAAGCGGCTTGCTGGCTCTGCTGAGTGAGGGGGCCCCTGGAGCGCGGGCCCCCCCGCAACGCGGGGGCTGCGGGGACTGTATTACGCCCCTGCAATCAGCGCATAGTATAGGACGTCATCAGCGTGCGCCAGCCTCCTGTGCATGTGCTTCCATGCCTGACCTAACAACTGATACTGAGGTGGGACGGACCCAGCTTCCGCTAAGAAGGGCACAGTGGGTGCCACTGATGCAGGGGGGTGCACACTCCACACCTCATCTCTGGGATCAGGCAGATCATGTAGGTGGTGCAGGGCCTGCCCCGCCAGCTCAGCTCCGGTCCTCCAATCAGCACATAGTATAAGACGCCATCAGGGTACGCCACCCTCCTGTGCACGTGCTTCCACGCCTGACCTAACAACTGGCAATGAGGTGGGACTGACCCTGCTTCCAATCAGAGGTGCACAGCGGGTACCACTGATGCAGGGGGGTGCACACTCCCCACCTCATCTCTGGGATCAGGCAGATCATGTAGGTGGTGCAGGGGTGCTGACCTGGAAGGGGCGCTGACCTCAGGTAGGGGGCGCTGTATTTAGCAATAACTTAAGATTGGAGAGATGAGGGACACTTTTGCCCAGTGGCAGTGAGGGAATTTGAGGGGTGTGGGGGCGCCAAAAATGATTTTGGCACTGGGCGCCACCAGCGCTAAAGCCAGCCCTGCCGCAAGGTCAGCTCCTGTCCTCCAATCAGCGCATAGTATTAGACGTCATCAGCGTGAATTCGGGACTACGCAGCCCTAGTCATTGGTGCGCTGACATTTCCTAGAGCGCTTCTGAGAAGTGCTTTGGGCACCGGCACTCTTTATTTTCAAATTAAGCGCTGATTAAGGGAGAGACAGACAATCTGGACAGTAACCTGAGGAGGAGGAGGGAGCCCCGGGTTCTGAACAGGGTAGCAAGCATATTTAATTTGGGCAATTGTGCGCCCCTCAAGCTTGTAGATGCACAGTTCTACACCCACCTTCTAATTGTATTCTTTGGAAAAAAAAGGAAAAAAACCCATTTGAAGTGATTCTTAAAACCCAAGTGCTTAGACCCTTGATTTATCGCCAGCAGATAACTTAGACTAACACAACTTCCCCACTGGGTACCGATTGGAAATGGTAAATAGTATCATCATAGGCATCCCTCTGTCCCCCCTCCAACCAATATACATTACCCAATAATAAACACACAACACAGACTGTTTGGTTGGGTACAATTGCTGCAGGTTTATTACATACACCGTTATGTAATAGGTGGGTTATCTTACGGGCGATCCAAGGGCAGGCAACCAACTGGGCCGCCTGCCCGCCTGATGATCCGGGCAGCACTGGGGCGAACCCCGCCTCTGCTGCCCTCCAAGTGATTCTCTTATAGGATCACGTGACCGTTGGTAACTTCTACTCACGCCCCTTCACGGGGCGGAGCGGCACATAGCAAACCCCCGGTTGTACAGGCCCACAACCGCCCGAAGGATTAGCGGGGCGCCGACACGGCTTCCAGGACTCTCCCATGAGGCTCCTTGGATTTGGCTCTGGCACCCCGTATGGTGCCGCGCAGAGGTACCCTTTGTACCGGCCTGCTTCCAGATCGCCCTGTAACTCCGCCACAGCTCTGGAGGCAGCCACCGTAACCGCCAGAGCCCCCCACCAAAACAGCTATAGTCTTACCCGCAACCTCTCCTGTCTAGAGCCTCCTGCTAATCTAGATGAAAGAGAACCATCCCTACTGGTTATAGATGGCCCCATCTATATCCCAATAGCCCTTGACGTTGACCTGGGTCAGCTAGTGTCTGCTGAAACAGAAGGCCCTTTTGGCCTGTGAAGTTGTGCCAAGCACTATTCACCCTCATGCAGGAAAGTTCCCCTGCATCACATGCCTCAGCCCCGTGCCAGCTCTGGTCGTAAATTCGGGACTACGCAGCCCTAGTCATTGGTGCGCTGACATTTCCTAGTGCGCTTCTGAGAAGTGCTTTGGGCACCGGCACTCTTTATTTTCAAATTAAGTACTGGTTAAGGGAGAGACAGACAATCTGGACAGTAACCTGAGGAGGCGGAGGGAGCCCCGGGTTCTGAACAGGGTAGCAAGCACATTTAATTTGGGCAATTGTGCGCCCCTCAAGCTTGTAGATGCACAGTTCTACACCCACCTTCTAAATGTATTCTTTGGAAAATCAAAAAAAAAAACATTTGAAGTGATTCTTAAAACCCTAGTGCTTAGACCCTTGATTTATCGCCAGCAGATAACTTTAGACTAACACAACTTCTCCACTGGGTACAGATTGGAAATGGTAAAGAGAAGGGAGGCAAAGACCTAACATGGAAGGAAGAGCTATTCGAGGGGGTTAGCGTCCATAAAGGTAGCACTGGCTTGTGCGTAAGAGGAAGGAGCTTGCCCACACCCCCCACACCACCTTATGAGGAAATGAGGAGAAGAAATAATGAAAGCAATCCCAAATGAAGAATGGGAAGGTCTAAAACATCTATGTGTGTACAATTGAAAGAAAACCCCTATAAAAAGAGATGGTACCCTTCACCAGTGAGATTAAAAGTCATGTTTGGTTCGATCAATACATGCTAGAAAGGCTGCGGGGGCTTTATACCACGTGGCAGTATTCTCCTAAAACCCAAGAAGATTGGGAACTAGTATCAAAGGTGATATTGGGGACCAGACAAACACCATTAGAACTGGCCTCGCTGGCCATGATATTGGAAAGCCGGAGCCTCACAGCCCGTGCCCTACCACGACGCCTGAGGCAGAGCATTCATATATATGATTTTAGCAGTCAAATTGTCCATATCTCAGTTTCAGAAACAGTCCGAACCTCTCCAATAAGCAGGACCGCGCCTACCATTGGTGCAGCAGGTGCAGTTGCACCAGGGTCCAGAGCCCTGAGGGGCCCATTGAATCCTAGGAAGTGCTGTATTGTAGTACGACATCAGCAGTCAAAGGTTCGAAGTACCGACGGACAGAGCGGTGCCTCTTCCTCCGAGCAGCTAGCCGGGTGAGGTGAGGTTTTTCTCCCACACAAAGCTGGGAAAGAAGAGGTGATTCTTACCTTCCAAATACTGGGTCCATCTATCTGGTAGGGTGGCTATTGCCACAGACTGGTCGGACCAGCATACACAATATTATTCTTTACAGCACTGTCCTATATATGCACTTGCACGATTTTGCGTTAATTTTGCAGTAGCTATATGTAATTTTTGTTGAGGTCCTGAAGAAAGCCGGGTCGCGTGACCAATCCGGCTGAAACATGTCGACCACAATTTTATTTAGCCAGGAATTAGTCTATATATCTCAAGACTATTAGGTTATTTTAGATATGACACTTGGACAATCTCACAATAAATAAAGATTTTTTTGCCCCAGTAGTCATTTTTAATTAGCACATGCACTAGAGCACTGCACGTTTCTTGGAGTTCACATAGTTCGCACATACATCTGGGTAAGAGTTTATTCAGGAGCATCAGGATCTGGTTTCCAGCAGGGCCTGGTGGCTCAAGGCCGTGGCCGTGGATCCTGCTCTCCTAGAGGCCCAGATGACGAAGCTCCGCCAACAAGGGTGGGCTGATGGACTCTATAACCTTACTGATTTATGAGTAAACTATCTGATCCATTTGGTTTCTAATTCTAGCTTAACCTTTATTTCACGATTCTCATTTGGTATCTGTTTAGTAAGAATAGACTGAGCTTCTCATGTTTGTTGTTAAGTCTTGTGAATGGGGATTGGAGATTGCTCAGTCTTAATTATTTTCCCTATGACCCTTATTTACTATTGTTTGTTGTTTAATAGTAATTTTTACCCTATGCTTTCCAACGCTTTCCCTACTGTTGCACTCACTGGAGTGGGAATAGTAATTTTTACCCTCCCGCTATCCAACGCTTTACCTACTGTTGCACTCTCTGGAGTGGGAATAGTAATTTTTACCCCTACGCTATCCAACGCTTTCCCTACTGTTGCACTCTTTGGAGTGGGAATAGTAATTTGTACCTCCACGCTATCCAAGACTTTCCCTACTGTTGCACTCTGTGGAGTGGGAATAGTAAATTTTACCCTCCCGCTATCCTACGCTAAAAATATTGAATATTTTTTTAAATATTACGTTAATATATATGTATTAAAAAATAAAAATGTATGTTTATTTATTTTTGTGAACTTACATTAATTATTTATTCATTTTAAAGTTATTTAAGTATTTTTAAGTATGTTTTAGTTAATTATATATATTATTTCATAAATTTTACATTACTTTTAAGACATTTAAAAAATTGGAAATTTTGACTAACTATATTTTTTACAACGATATTTTGGATTCAATATTTTTGTACTTACCTGTTTGTAGATAGGGATTCGATATTTTGACATTCTATATCTTTTCCTCGATATTTTGGCAGGTCGATAATTTCCACCTCGATATTCTGTCAGTGATCCGCTGGGCACACATTTAAAAGGTGCACCCAGCACAGTGTAGGGAAATGCACCGTATGTATAATACGGCCCCTGGTATTCCAAGCTGTGGACGATTCACGCTATAGAAGAGCACATTCCAGTAACACGCCAAAGGCATATCAGACTGCGAATGGCAAACACATTACACATGTGATATATGAGCAACGTAACATGATATTAAATAAAATGTGACATGTTACCAACTATAATGCTCATGGGCGTGCTGGTCCTTTTTCTGAAAATCTGATATGTGAGACATAAAGCGCCGAATGCGGGGTCGGGCGGTGTACATCTTTTTATAGACAAATTCACCATTGAAAGCAATGGAAATCGCACAGTCCGCATAGGGTGAGTAAATGTAACAAGAGATCATCAAATCACAGTACAGCATCATAAAATGTCATATGTCTCCACCATCCTATCACCATCCCCCAAAATAACAATGAGTCGCCCTCTATCCTAATGTCATTGGACCTTTTAGAACAAATCCCGTCACATAAACAGCAGCAGCCTTCTGCTTGAAGGAGCCTACAGTGAATGAACCGGAAGTGACCTTGGAAAGCAACTATTAAACTAAAGAACTTCCTCCAAGGCTCTCCAGGAACAGCTGTCAGCACAAAGCACGCGATGTCAACGAGAAGTGAAAACCTGATTTACTTCTAAACCCAAGATGGAGTTGAGGGCGACTTTGGTTAATGTCTGGTAAACATAGGAGCAGATTTATGAGGAAGTGCCGCAACGCAAGCCCTTTGGCTGCGCCACGATGCGGCACTTCCAAAGCACAGGAATGAGACATATTTACAATAATATGTTGCATTCCTGTGCTCACCCCTGCGCTGGCGCACCAACAGCTGCCATGCACTGGCGCAGGCACCCTTGCACCATGGTGCAAGGATGCCTGCGTCGTGGGGAAATTGTTTTTGTGCAGGAAGGGGCACCTTCCTGCACATAAACAATCACTACAGGCATTTTCCTCTTTCAATGCGTGCTGTAGAATTCAGCACGCATCGAAAGAGGAAACAAGCATTGGCATAGCCAATAGGTCTCGCCTTTGAGACCGTATAAGTGTTTAGCCATGCAACAGTTGATGTTGTTGCACCAAGGATATTGTGCTGCATAACTAAATACTTAAAAGGTCCCAAAGGCGAGATCTAATGGCTATGCCAATGCTTCTTTAAGTTTATCTGTTGTCATGAGGTACCAGTCCCTCGCATCTTCTTCTAGTAATTCTAAAGCGTGTGGCGTGTGGCGTGCAGCATGCTGACCATGAGAGGAGGGCAAGTCAGCAAATAAATAGGGACGCCAGGCTGGCCCGACGACCCGGGACATAGAAAGAAGTCTTATACAAATAACACAACTACCTTTTGTTGACATTTTGAAGTGTTTCAATGTAGTGCAATCGATTCCATCACTGCACTGAAAACTCTTCATTTATAAACCTAAACTTACAAAGAGTCTGTAAAAAACACCCCTCTTTCACGATGCCCTGATGATGTTGCCATGAGTGAGCCAAAGGCTTTTCAGTGGGTGAATAATGTGGGCAATTTTATTCATAAATATGGAGCGACATTATGATCCTCTAAGCCATGTAGGGGCAGTGCTGTTCTTTTGTAGAGTTCCTTCTCTGCACCGTAGTACTTCTAGATGCTCTCGAAATTGTTAAGAAACATGATGCACAACGAAGAAAATCTGATTTGCTCAGAGTGGGGCAATTCAGGGGTCTGCTGCGAGTTGCAGATGCATTGGTCCTGAATTCACCAAGTTCAGGCGGTAATTCCACCCCTGTACTGTACAATCAGAAGTTTAGGGGCCCAGTTTGGGGAATAACCCCGCAGCTCCAGGATTTCAGGCTACTTCACTTCCGTGCACCTTTCTGCAAAAGGTAGATGGGAGCAGGGGAGCAAAGCACGCTGGGAGGGTGCGTAAGGGCGGGCAGCTGAGAGCGTGTGTCATGTCCCCGCGTGATGGACATGGGAAAGGTGCCCTTACCAGGTGCGGAAATGCATCTGGCAAAATTGTAGCAGGAATTATAGCAACGAGAATACTGTGCCGGATGGAATCGGCGCCTCCGTCGGATGGGGGAGGTTCTGAGCCCAGATGTCCCTGGCACACAGCAGTTCATTTACTGTACCGTCCCTCCCTCTCTCTAGTGTTATATAACAGAAGCTAGTCCTTGTGGTTAGCTGACCTACATTATCACACGGTATTCAATAAAACAGATTTAAATAAACGCACCACAAGCTAAATCAATCTGACACCACATACGAAGCATTACTCCTTAGGCAACCCAACTCACCTCCTCTCAGCGCCCAAAATAGGTTGTGTATGCGAATATACACCGAGCAATCCAGTAAACGGCACGTCTGGTGTTACTTTCCATAATACAAAGGTAAGTGTAAGGCAGAGCACTCTATTTTTATGTTAATAGCAATGTCCTCCCTGACTCAGTAAGGGGGAAGAGTGAGGTCCTCGGTCCTCGGATGCAGCTTGCCAGCAAGTTAAAAGCTGCATATTTGTAAAACGCAGTTGTGCTGGAGCGGGTTATGCAAAATTTTGTATACCCACCCCATTTTGCATGTCATTCTATTAATTAGATTAATTAATTAATTATAATCGTACTAGTGGTTTGGAGTGATGTGGAAATAAGTAATCAACCTTATTAATGACCGAAATACACGTGGGATTTGCATCTGCATAGCCTAATTAATTACGTGAACTAAATTTCGTACGCATACTAATGATAGATAAATAGAATGTTGCATGATATATGTTGCTTTGGTGATGTAATTGTGATTCGTGCTTTATTTTGTAAGTATAACCCACAATGAGTGTTGCTTTGGCTAGATAAATACACACACATATGGGTATTAGCGAGGGAATAACATTTAATTAGACATTTTAATGTAATAATTACGTTTTTGTGTCTCTTTGCTTAAGTTGTCCATTTTGGCCTGCCAAAAGATGGCTGCTTGTGGTGCCTAACCCGACTGCCAACGCTGAACAAGGCTTGGGTGAATTGCGCCTGCGCTGACAACAGATACACAGTGGCCTGGACCTGACCCCAGATAAACATGTACCTTCCAAGGACAGTCTGGGACGCCGTCCAAATATTCCAAACAAAGACTGTTGTGTGAACCGGAACTGGCAAGGGTCATAACCCACAAGACACTTTTGTGAGAACCCAAAAGGATGATCCCTGATTCTCCAATCAGCGAACTCGGATGCCCAAAAGTTGTTACTTTTATCATCAATTTTACTATAAATTATGGTAGAATAGAGAGGTAATTAGAGTCGTCGGATCGCGCTTTTCGATTTCCTGATGATATGCTGACGGAGAGGACGGTGACACTGCAGGACAGCTGTTAGCCTAAATCTCTGACGGACTGGATTAATGCCCAAATTCCTGATGAACTTAACCTGCTAAATTGATGGGCATAGAATTGCGAGACTACCAGATTTGACATAGAGGACGACTTTAGCCAGAATAGGTAAATATGAATGGCAACTTGATCAAATGAATGATTTAATCTGCAATATTAATATAAATTTGGATTTGAGCAACTACCGAAATGAGTCGGGTTGTTTATTCATTGAAATGTGTTAATGTAAAGGTTAATTAGAGAATTAGGGTTTCACTAAAACTTCAACTAACAGATCCGTCCCGGTTTTGGGAGGATAATACCAAATGTGGAATATAGGGCCTAATGAGTATGATAAGGGTTTGTAGGTGTGTTGCTCATTTGTGTAAAGTGAAATCTTCCTCCCTCATTATTCAGCGCTTAGGAGGATGATCGCATCTCGCACGGACTAATGGTAAGTGTGTGTTGGTGTTATGGGCCCCACCAGCGAATGTATGGATAGTGTGCGTCTGTGAGATCATTTAGTCCGTGGCAGTAGGGAGGGATTTTGCACTCTGCGCTGGAGCAGCTGCAGTTCTTAGGTTCACTTTTACTCACTTTTTTAAAAATTCACACACATTTCCAGTGGGAGAAGTTCAAGAAGAAACACTAATTTCAGGCTTGCCAGTTGACATTACCTTTAACAAGATGCTGCACTTCTTTTTCTCTTGAAAGTTGCATTAGAAAGGGGAGGGGGAGTCTGCCCTGGGGCCTTGGCTTGGCTCTATAATGACGTTGCAGTTCCACGGAGTACGGGCCGAGCCAGACATGTAACCAGAGTCTGACCCGAACTGTCATTGGCCCGCCAACAAACATGTATCATTGTTCATTTTTTTACAAAATGCTTTTGAAAGTATCACCGACAACACATAAACAAACACATTAAAAGCTTTATGACCAACAACACATAAGAAGACAACAGAACATGCCAGGTCAGAATAAATCACACGTAATGGATGCATCGCCTCCAGCCCGCGAGTGGTCCGCGCGTGAGAGAGAGGGGGAGCAGGAGTTGAGCCCGCGAGTGGCGCACGCGCGCTTGGGAGAGCAGTCTGCTCATTTTCAAGCACTGCATTTGTGCTTTTGGCGCGCCGCTGCTCGCTCCCTCAAGGTGGATGCCGCCACAAGCACGAGTGTGTGCTTGAAAATGAGCAGAGCAACAGCTAAAGGCCCTCCTAAGCAGCGCATGCGTGCTGCGAAGGCGAGACCTAAAAATGAGGAGAAATAAATACATTTCTCCTTGTTGCGCCTCCCCTGGGAGGCGTAGCAATCAGACGCATTTCCAGATTTACGATTCCTCACAAATCTGGAAATGTGTCTCATTCCATGGGTGTTGCGTGGGTACATCCACAGCAACACCCATAGAACGCCCCTTTCACGCAAAGTGCTGCGTGTGAAGGGGCCATATTTATAAGGAGAGGAAAAGCCACGCAGGGTGGCTTTTCCTGTCCTTGTAAATATGGAGCAGTAAGATACACCACCAGTACGTCACAAAAAGTGACGTACTGGTGGCGCAGGGGGCTTGTAAATCTGCCCCATAGTTCTGTACATCACAGAATTGTCTTTTCAATTGCAATATGTTCAAGTTACTAAGCAAGTATTATTTAAAATAAAAACAACACTAACAGGTGAAGTATTAAATGTATTGTTAAGTAGTTACGGTCAATAATGCTGGGCCCAAGAGGTAAAATCAAATAGAATCAACGGCTAAATTAGAAGTATTTGGACAAAAACATCAAAATATTCATCTAGTGTTTTAGGTCCAATGTTTTCACCTAGAATGAACTCAAAAACTCCTGGAGAGAGAACCCCCAGCGCACCTTAAAGGGGTCTTCAGTGCTTATCAACTTGTCACCAATTCCACTGGCTCAGTTTGCTGAGAGATGCACCCAATTGCCCCTAATTGGTAAAAATGTCTTTGCGACAGAATTCAAAATACCCTTTAAGTCTGGCAAACCTTGTAATAATCCCACCACACCATTATTACTGGTTACTAGACCCCTCGTCGAAACGTGTCGGTACCGCCTTGAATCCCACACAACCCTGCATCGAAGCATGAAGCAGGCAGAAAAGCTCTGGTTCTAATATAGTGGCGATGCCATGGGCTCCTAAGGTACATTGCAGATAGGCAGCCAATCAGCTGCTTTTCACCATGGAGCATTGGCTTCATCCAGGTAGGCCGCCAATCAGCTGCTTTTCACCATGGAGCATTGGCTTCATCCAGGTAGGCAGCCAATCAGCTGCTTTTTACCATGGAGCCTTGGCTTCAGCCAGGTAGGCCGCCAATCAGTTGCCTCTTACCATGGAGCCTTGGCTTCAGCCGGGTAGGCAGCCAATCAGCTACGTCTTACCAGGGAGCCTTGTCTTCAGCTCTTGTTCACCATCACACATCCCTTGTGCTTAAATTCTGTGCATTTGTTTAGTGCAGACAGCAGATGGGTTCTCGTGTTTAAGAGATCTGAGTCCAAGGCCGGCATCTGTACGTCTGTGCAAGCCGGGTTAGCGGTGATTAGGGCGCGCCCACCAGGGGTCTTTCTGGACAGTCTAAGCCTCATGGAAAAGAGGGAGAGCTCAGCTCCTGTATTTAATGGGAAGTACCCTGCAGGGAGCCAGGGACAGACAGGTGTCCATCGGCTCCAACCTGTGAATCCACTACTCCCTGCCAGCCATGGGTGTAAGATGGCTGTCTTACCTGCCACTGGAGGTATTGTAATCAGAAGTCTCGAGTCACCCACCAAAACGCGCACACAGACCAGTGCGTAGTTTACAATATGCTGACGATATTGTCTAATGTAGCCAGACTTCCATTCGCCTGCAGCGTCAAATAACTGCCCCCCACAGTATTACTGAAACTTAAGGCCTGAAGCTAAAAAACAGCAAACCCAAAGTCTTCTGCTTCCTGCCTAAAAACAGGCAGCAAAACTCACAATTCAAATGGAAAGCTGCCGGGAACAAGATGGACCACGTCAGTACCGACAAATATCTAGGGGTGGAAATTGCCTCAAAATTTATTTTCAAAAAGTAACTTGTAACAAAGGGCTTTAGCAAATAAACTATTCTTCGCCCATACCCTAATAAAAAAAAAGATGGGGAGTTTGTCTCACTCATATCTACTGGAAATCATTGGAGCCAAATCTTTACCATCATTGACTTATGGCTCAGAACTCCTTAAGGGCAAAGACATAATATAATGACTCTCAACAATCTGCAGTCCGTCTTGTTCAAAAACAATTTTCGCTTAGCATGGCACATCTCCCTGCACCAGCTAGTGGTGAGGATGGTCGCCTTAATGAAACTGTGCTGAAGATGAGAGCCACCCCACCCGAGTCCTTGGCCACTTTGTGTTGGTCCGAAATGGAAAGCCAGCATTTTTTTAAAACAAATGTACAGGTCCGCCATGCTCGACAGCTGGCCACGCCCCCATGGAAAGCCAGCATACTAACAAAAATGACTGGCCAACGGTGCTCCAGCAAGCTTTGACATTTCTCAACCTACATGAGGCCTAGGAACTAAATATCAGCCTTCTAGCATTAAAAACAATTGCCAACAAAGCTGCCAAACTAAGGGTCAGATGTACGACCTGCCAAATAGTGCCTTGCAAATTGCGTCGCATTGGCGACTCGCAATTTGTGAGGCGCTATTTGGCATGTACAACAGTGTGTTTAACACTGTTTATGATTCCCAATGGGGTCGCAAATTGAGAGGCTCATGAATAATAATGAGCCACTCGCAATTTGCGAACCCATTGGGAATGGCTGGCCCTCACAGGGATGGTGGCCTGCTGGGCTCAGCAGACCTCCATGTCTGGGACTGCTTTTAAATAAAGCAGCTTTTTTTTTTTTTAAATGCAGCCTCTTTTCCTTCAAGGAAAATGGGATGCATTTTTTTTTTTAATGAAACGTTTTCGTTTCATTTTAAGGGCAGGCAGTTGTCCCTGGAACCACAGCCTGCCCTTAAAAAATAATATTGCATGAATTTGCAAAGGGGAAAGGGGTCCCCTGGGGACCCCTTCCCATTTGCGAATGCATCACCACCTACTTGAAGTGGGTGGTAACTTGCGAGTGTTTTGCGACCGCAATTACGGTCGCAAAATATTGATACATAGCTTTGCGGTCGCTATTAGGAAGGGAACGCCCCTTCCTAATAGCAAGTTGCAAAACAGTATTTTACAAGTCGCAATTTATTTGCGACTCGCAAAATACTGTTTGTACATGGGCCCATGCTTTTTAGCGCGCGCAAACGGGTCTGGCCCTAAAATCGTGGGGGCATATCAGCAACAACCGGCGATAATTATCGCTAAGCGCACTTAGCGCTAGGCTAATTATCGCCGGCTAGCGTGGATTTTTATCGCTCAGATAGCGTGCTATTAGCAACGCTTATCTCAAAAGCGATAAAAATCCTCACGCTAACTGCCTAACGTGAGATTATCGCTGGAAACCCAGCGATAATCTCACGCAATGTGGCGTTAGCTTGATGATAGGGACTCACAAACTTAGCCATGATATCCACCCTCCATAGGATATCATGGTTAAGTCAGTCCTGAAGCAGGCGTAAGGAAAGTAGCGATAACAGGGGTTATCGCTACTTTTCTTGCCGCTATGCTTCATAGCGTGGTGCTTGATGATAGGAGAAATGTCGCTTAGCGACATTTCTCCTATCATGTCAGGTAAGGAACGCCCACTTTGCATCTGGGCGTTAGGAATTCCTACGCTAATGCAAGTTTTTGCGCGTTAGCGTGAGCTTGCTAATTAGGCGATAAAATTATCGCCGGTTTTCGTCCGAAAACGGCTGCAAAAGCGGCGATAATTTTATCGCCTCGCCTTGCTGATATGCCCCGTGGTCTCTTGATAAAGTGGAAAGGGCAGGCAAAAAACACGGCTGGACAGTCTTACAATCATATAGTATCCGGGGGCCCGAATCACACCTCACGTTCCACATCTCCCAAACTATCCAGCATTTCTGTTTAATAACACGAATGGGAGCCTTTCCTTCAAAAGAGCAGGTCCCGCCCTGGAAACCAGGGGGCATATCAGCAACAACCGGCGATAATTATCGCTCAGCGCACTTAGCGCTAGGATAATTATCGCTGGCTAGCGTGGATTTTTATCGCTGAGATAGTGTGCTATTAGCATCGCTTATCTCAAAAGCGATAAAAATCCTCACGCTAACTGCCTAACGTGAGATTATCGCTGGAAACCCAGAGATAATCTGACGTAGTGTGGCGTTAGCTTGTTGATAGGGCCTCAGAAACTTAGCCATGATATCCACCCTCTATAGGATATCATGGCTAAGTTAGTCCTGAAGCAGGCATAAGGAAAGTAGGGATAACAGGGGTTATCGCTACTTTTCCTGACGCTATGCTACATAGCGTGGGGCTTGATGATAGGAGAAATGTCGCTTAGCGACATTTCCCCTGGCATGTCAGGTCAGGAACGCCCACTTTGCACCTCATTAGAGATGCAAAGCTGGGCGTTAGGAATCCCCACGCTAACGCAAGTTTTTGTGCGTTAGCGTGAGCTTGCTAATTAGGCGATAAATTAATCGCCACTTTTAGGCCGAAAACGGCTGCAAAAGCGGCGATGATTCTATCGCCTCGCCTTGCTGATATGCCCCAAAGATGGCTGAACTGTCTTTGCCTCTATGCGGTCGATTTGATGGAAGCCTGCTACATTTCCTGTGTGTTTGCCCCACTGTAAATCATTTAAGACAGAAATGACTCTGCCCCTCCTTCCGGGCCCTTAAGTTAAGATCATGCCGTATGGCAGTGCTGACGTCACTGAACAGTAAATCAATTTAGCTCTCTCGTAGGGCCGCCCACTTCTGGTACAAGTGAACAAACTCTTAAAAGTGACCTCGGTCACTTCAGACAAAGCATGTCCGTCGCGGGGCAGGGACTCTTTCTACAAAGTTTCTAGCACGTGTCAGCTAATCTGTGCACTTACATCCATCACCACTTAAAAAGATGCAGCCATCAGCGCCCAATCCCGTCCAGCCAAACTCCCCTTTGCCAACGCTGCAAAATACTTGATGCCCCCCGAGCAGAAATTAGAAACTGCTCATGGGAGCGCCTGTGCGCGGAGCACTGTATGGACTCTTGGTTGTAATGCACAAGGATGCCCCGTTGGCATAGCCGATGCTCCAATAAGGAACTCATTTTAATTCACATGGTGCCCCTCAACTGCCCCTCAAGCAGAAGCTGGGATAAACCCACTTGTAAAAACCCGGGCACGGAGCACATTACTGAACCGTTTGTCAGAATGTTCTAGACAACTGTTTTCGCGCTGTAAGATGTTTTTTAACCATTAATTCTCTTTTAATCAATTATGGGTTTTTTTCTTAGCAACAACTTTTATCCAACATCTTGCATGGCACAGAATTGCAATAATGTTAATTAATCTGAAAATAAACTCCCTTCCTTCCCTGGTACATACCTTTTGAGAATGAAAGCCCCCGTGAGGCTCTACTATGGACAGCCCCTGCCGTGCTCCACACCTCTGAGAGGGGCAGGCTCCTGTGTGGCTTTTCCTTTCAAACAAGAGTTCTGAGCAGCTTTGCATGAAATGCAGCTGAAATATCTACTATTTCCTCTACTTTTCCTGAATGAGTAAAGAGACGACCTCCCCCCCTCCCCCCCCCCCCCCCCCCCGACATGCCCTTTTTTTGTAAAAACCTAAGTGCCAGGGCTCTCGCCAGGCGGCCACCTCAGCTTCCACTGTCCATTGCCTCTGTGGGCGCTGCCAATGACAGCACCAACACAACTACTAATCTTCACACTCTTATAAGTGTGACAATCCAGGCTATTCTAGGCCTCCAAAACTAGAAGAAAGGGGTGGGTGGCACATATTAGTTATTGTTAAGGCACATTGAATTAATAAGCAGCTGTTCGTGTGCTCATCCCTAATTTAGGTAGACAGCGCCACCATGTGGTAGACGGTCATAAGTGCCGGCGCTAAATAGTGAGTTCCGGTGTTGGGTGCTGGAAACCACCGGCACAAATTAAGCACTGCTTGATACAGAAAGTACCGGTGTCAGCCATATTAGTAGGAGTGAGGAGGTTTTTTTATTTTGCAGGTGGGATGTCTGCTGGTAGGAGGCACATGCTCACCAGATGACTATTCTGAGAAGGAAGGCTGGCGAGGAGGTAATCTTAGGGCTCAATATGCGTGCTTGGAATTCCTGATGAGTCCAGTCACAGAGTTACTGGCTCCATCCGGAATTAGAAGACCTGCAGAAACAATATGGATTGATCATGATTTCCTTACAGATTTTGTAAGCTTTCAGCAGGCAGACTCTCCAGGAAGAATGAGGAATTACCAGGGGAATCAGACCTGGAATTACCATCATCCTAGTAACTCCTCCTTACTCGGGGTATTGTTGCGGTTGAACCTGTAATAACTGTTTATTCTGCACCCTCAGATTTAATGTCCCCTGTTTCCAGTAACCTCAGGGGTGTAGAGTTACAGCTGCCTTGCCAGGTCGCCCCTAGATCGCATGGGAAGGCGGTGTTTCCAATGTGGGAACTACCTCCAGCGCTACTGTCGCTAAGTTTACCTGGCGCACCTCCTGGTGGCACCGGAAGTGGCATTAGCCTGGCTTTGCAATTTAGAAAGGTCAGACTGCCACAACTTTTAGACAGTGGTGCCTCGCCTCTGCAAGCGCAGTGCGCACAGTGCTTTAAATGGGCCGGTCCTCACCGGTGCGGAGTTCCGGCACTTTTTCATTTTCTCCCCTTGAGTACCGGAACTTTTCCTCTGACAGAGAGAGTACCAGCACTCACAGGGGCCTGGAATTGATGCGGGCGGTGCTGCGCTCGTCAGCTCCACCCGGCACCACCCTCAACACGTCCTTCACAGCGTGCGTTTCAAAGTGGGTGCTACCCTGGGCTGAGCTGGCACAGCTGCTCATGGCTCCAGGGCACCAACCTCAACACGTCCTTCACAGCGTGCGTTTCAAAGTGGGTGCCAGGCCCGGTTCTAGCAGCGGGGCAGGGTGGGCCAGGCCCACCCAAACATGACCTTTGGCCCACCCAGTCATGGAGGAGACCATGGAGAATGCACGTTAAGTGCTTTCTCCATTTCAACTCGGAACGTTGTAATGCTTTTTCACTGCCTTTAAAACAGAAATTGAGCAGTGTTAAGGCCCATGCACGCGCAGAGCCCTGAAAGTTTAATATGTAAAGCATGCAACACACATCACAAGATATGATACAGGCTCCTCAAAATTAAAAAAAAGTTAATTTCTTTAATACGTGGAAGCTTTGACATGAATATGTCACAATTTAGCGCTGCACTGATGATGGTAATTATCTAAACTTACCTCAGAACTAATTACCCACGCCAAGACCCTCGAGCTCATCCTTGACTGCAAACTCTCCATCACAGCCCAGGTCAACGCCATCCGTGCGTCATGCTTCCACATGCTAAAGGTGCCGAGGAAGCTTTTCAAACGGCTCACAGTAAACATGCAGAGAATCATCACCCACACTCTTGCCACAGCAACCTAGACTACATAACGCCCTCTTCGCTGGGATAAACATGGCTGCAAAACAGCCACAAATTAGCAGCCAGAATCACTCTCAACCTCTCACAACACTTGCACTTCTCACCTCACCTCACAGAGCTACACTGGCTACCCATACCTAAACAAGCACATGTTAAACTCCCCACCCAAAGGGTTAAGTTCCTCTGGCCCAGAATACCCAACAATATCATCTGCTTTTTCAAACCTTCCAGACACCTCAGCTCGGAAAGACTCCTACTTGCTCACAACCCACCCATATGGAAAACCAGATCCGGCCAAGGCTGGGCCTTCTCCTACATCGCTCCCAAAGCATGAAACGACGTGCCGCTACACAACCGAGCCTCCTCTTCATTTCTTGAATTCTACAAGAGGCTGAAGACCTGGCATTTCAGGTAGCCACAATAGGCCCTATGTTTGACTAATCTCACAGCTCCTCAGCACCGGGATGCCCTCCCGGTGAGAGTGTGCTTTACAAACCAACATAACTTGACATGACATGGCTTGAGAGAAGCAAATGCACTTTATGGAGCATTCAGTTCGGACTGGTACAAAACCCCACCATGGCTTGAGTGTTGTGCTAGGCTGGGTGATTGCCTTCATTTCCCATGTTGTGTGTCTGTCTGCCTCTGCACCCACATTCATAATATAGACTGGCCAGGAGGCAAAATGATGACCTCGTTTGTGTGGAGTCACGCCCATGCAAATGAGGGGACATCCTTTGAATATAGCACTGGCTATACACGCGTGTCTGCGCTTCAGTATTACAGAAGGGGCTGCACACGCTTCGGTGGCCTCGTCTGTCCCCTGGGCACTCTGTGTAACACGGCCCCAAGGTTACCCGTTTGACTGCAATTCATGGTTTTGCACTTCTCAGGCATGAAAACTGCTCTTAGTTGTCAACAATACTGCTTTTTTTTCAAAATGTGTCGATGTTTTTTTAAAAACTTTTTTCAAAGAAGGTACACCACAAAAGAATGACATGAAAAGAAACAATTACAAAGTTCACAGCATGCATAGAAATAGGTGTTGGGAAAATTGCAAGGAGGAAGTAGCCAGTGGTCCTAATGTGAAATGTTAAGACTTAGGTGTGGTAACAGGGACCTCCTTTACCTACTATTAGAATCTGCTTGGCATCCAAATGCTTCTGTTGAAGCCTGGCCTTCTGGAAATTGTAAGGGTTGAGGCTGCTGAGTTTAGACAACACCTCTTACTCTCAAATAACTCTCTAGATACACTGTGTACCCGTTTGGAAGAAGAGATGATGTAATCTTGGACTTGTAGGCTACCTCCAGAATTTATAAAAATTGGACCCACATTGGCCCACCCGAACATACCCTTGGCCCATGCAAATGAAAACTCCTGGAACCGGGCCTGGTGGGTGCTACCCTGGGCTAAGCTGGCACAGCTGCTCATGGCTCCAGGGCACACGTGTGCTGCTGTGGATGGTATGAGGGGAGGGTTGCAGCTTCCGTTGTTTCCTTCATCCTTGTGTCTTTACCAGTCGTGTTAAAAGGTTATTGTAAAACCTAATGGGCGGGGGTGGTGGCCGCATTGTTTAGGGCAGTACACCTTTTTAGCATGCCCACTGCTTTAAATGACTCAAAATCCATCACCCGTCAGCAATTTAAAATTACATTCGTTTGCTTGATAGAAAATACCTGCCCTCTCCACCCCTTTTCTCAAAGAAATAAATGTATATATTTTAAATATTTTGAAAGAATGAATTAGATAACAAAATAAATATGATAATGACCCTATACTGGCTTTCTTAATTGATCACAGCAGACTGCATTTCGAATATCACCTGGTCCAGGGAACAGTTGCACTTTAATGACTCTGGTGGTTAATGTCTTTGCTGGAAAGTTCTGTGCGCATTCTAATCAAAGGTTCGACTCGGCATACAAATGCATGGAGGGTCAATGTGCCTTCTATAAAGCACAGCATGAGACATGCAGATCATGCATTTGTTTTTATGTAGATAGCTCAGTTGGTTACTGTTTTTGTTGCAGAGATCCTTGTGTTACCTGTAGGTCACAAGTTAAAAACCTTGTCATATGGCTTAGTGACTTCTGATTGATCCGGCAGCAAGGAAATGCGTGCAAACAGCAAGGCATGCGTTGGAAGCTTGCTGCTTTCCTCAATAGTTTGTTATTCCAAGGTTGCTAAAAAGGATTACTTCGGTTAATAATAAACAATTATCAGTAAGCCCTATATAAATGGTTATTAGTGGAATAACTCATGGACAGATACATCAGGCATTCTGACAGGGCACGCAGATCTCTTGCATACAAAGCTTTGAAGGGTCAAACACCCCTCCTCCCGCTCTTAGGCCTGCCCCATCCTCCCCCCCCCCCCCCCGGCTCACCGCTCCTTTTGGTGAGTACCTGCTCTTATTGTTTCGCATTTAAAGCACTGAGGGTACAGGGTGGAGGTCTCGCACGGCAATCCTAAGATATTGCAGGTGTGCAGGAAGTACACCCCCAGCACATGAGGAACATTTGTAATGTGGGTGTTGGAAGGGTACCCTCACTTTCAATCAATCAAACATTTGTAAAGCACGCTACTCACCCGTGAGGGTCTCAAGGCACTAGCAGGGGGGGGGGGGGAGAAGCAGCTACTGATCGAACAGCCAGGTCTTGAGGAGTTTCCTGAAGGTCAGCAGGTCCTGGATTTGTCGCAGGTGGGTGGGGAGGGTGTTCCAGGTCTTGGCGGCGAGGTGGGAGAAAGATCTGCCACCAGAGGTCGCTCGTTGGATGCGGGGGTGGGTAGCAAGGGTGTGGTCGGCGGAGCAGAGCTGGCGGTTCGGGGTGTAGAGTCGTTTGTTGATGTATGCTGGTCCGGCATTGTGGAGTGCTTTGTGAGCGTGGGTGAGGAGCTTGAAGGTGATCCTCTTGTTGACAGGGAGCCAGTGCAGGTCTCTTAGGTGGGCAGTGACGTGGCTGTGGCGAGGGAGTCCAAGGATGAGATGTGCAGAGGCGTTTTGTATGCGTTGAAGTCTTTTCTGGAGTTTGGCCGTGGTATACCTCAAGTACCCACATTTGTGATGGCCGGCCTGCCCTGGCAGAGAGGCATGATGCAGTCACTTTGCTGCCATTGTCACCCCAAGTGACTCCGCAGTGCAAACAGGTAAAGCACAACTTCGGGGCAGACATCCGTACATCTTGCAGACCAGCCTCCCTCAGTGTGGCACTGGTGGGCAGACTGACTGCCCAACAAAAAACCAGCACCCGCAGGTATAAGTGGGACTTTCCCCAATTTATTTTGTAGCCTGAGTAAGTTACATAGATGTGTAAGAGCCTTGGTAATGTGGCATCTGGTTGTGCTACATAGAGCAACACGTCATCGGCGTACAGTGAAACCCTTTCATCCCACACGTCATCCCATCGCAGTCCCTGATAGCTTGTCTTTCCTGATCCATATTGCGATCAGCCAATGCTACCACAAAAGGCATCGGAGAGAGCTGGCAACGCTGCCTCCTTCCCTCTTCTAGTTGGAATGCTTTGGAGTGCACACGTTTACTCTAACTTGGACCATGGGTTGTCGGTTCAGTAACTTTACCCGGTCCCTGTATTCCTGTCCTAGCCCCATTCTTTCCAAAACCCCAAACATAAAGGGCCATTTCTTGGATCCGGGGATAGTACCAAATGCGGCTCCACGACCCGTTCAGTATAGCTCATAGAGCCGTATACCCTGCGCTCGTGGAGCCTGGTCCCCCTGTTCGGCATGAAGCACGACTGGTCGGGGTGGACTAGTTCCAACGCCACCCGCCGCAGTCTGTTCGCTAACAATTCGATAGTACCTTGGCTTCCACATTTGATAGCGATGTCGGCAGTAGAAGCTGCAGTTATTTGGAGATTTACCATCTTTGAGAATCATGACTATTGTTTCCGGATGTTGGTCCAGCAGGAGTTGCTCCTCCTGCTTCAGGTGGGGGCCAGTTTACTCGCAAACCCTTTGTACAGTTCCACCGGTAGGCCATTGGGGCCGCAGCGTTACCTGCCTGGAGATCCCTAATCGCTGACTCTGTCTCCGCCGAGGTTAAGTCGGCGTACAACATGTCCCTGTGCTGCAGTGAGACCACCAGGAAGTCCATATCCCCCAGGAGCTCTCTGATGTTGCCTGGTGTCCTGATGTGCAGAGGAATTTAGCCCTCTATAAAACTGAGCAGATATCTCCGTTATCTCATGATTCGCAGTGGCTCACTTACCTTCCTCACTTACCTCCTCCCTTACCCTGCTCCTTTCACGATCCCTGTGCTCCAGCCAAGCGAGCAGTGTCCCTGACTTATTTCCTACCTCAAAGATCCTACCATGAGGGGCTAGAAAGGCCAATCTAGCGCTGTTCTACGCTATAGCACAGTGATCCTGCTTGTGAGTTATAAATGATGCAGACTATGCAGACTACGCAGGTCACTAAGGTTTCACCTTTTGTCTATTCCAGGCAGTGCTTAATTTGTGAAAAAATAAGTGCCGGGCACTCCCCAGAAGGCCAGCAGCGTGCACCAGCCGATTGCTCCTGTCAGCACCGCCTATCGTATTGTGTTCTTATTGCATCCATTTAGTGCTTACTATCCCTGGTGAGGCGACAAAGCACTTTTTGGGCGAGTAGCATGCTACTCCGGAACCCATAAAGGATTAGTGGTGAATTAGTATAGTGAAAATATGAAAGTAATTTGAGTGATGGATATGTTAGTCAGTTATTTGGATTGAGAGGGATAGTGGCGGGATAGAAGAGGGAAAAAGGTTTGCATTTATATAGAGCTTGCTACCCTTGATGAGGTGTCGAAGCGCTTTTTCGGCGAGTAGCATGCTACATCGGAACCCATAAAGGATTAGTGGTGAATTATGTAGGAGAGTAGGATCTGCCTCTTATGGTACCCCCACTTTTTGCTGATGTTTCACTGTTTTCGAGCTTAGTCTGGCTGTGGCCCTGCTAATCAGGACCCCAACCTAGCTGCCTCAGCCCCTGGTAGGCCTCTGGGATACCTATGCCCTGGGTACATAGTATACCATATACTTATAGGGCACCCCAGAATCCAATATGCGGTGTACCTAAAGTACATGGAATCAATTTAGAGAGGAAGCAGCTAGGCTGGGGTCCTGAATAGCAGGGCCCCAGCCAGACTAAGGTCAAAACAGTGAAATATCAGCAAAAAGTGGGGGTAACTCTAATACACAACCCCTCCAAATGTAGGGACATTAAACTAACCTTGACCAATTGAGTCTTCATGTTCTAAGTGGAAATATCTGGAGAGTCCATCTGCATTGGCATGGTTACTCCCAGGTCTATGTTCCACTGTATGGTCCATCCCCTGTAGGGAAATGGACCACCTTAAAAGTTTGGGGTTTTCACCCTTCATCTGTTTTAGCCATAAGAGGGGCTTATGGTCTGTCTGAACAATGAAGTGAGTACCAAACAAGTATGGCCTCAACTTCTTCAGAGCCCAAATCACAGCAAATACCTCCCTCTTAATGGCTGACCAACGTTTCTCTCTGGGGGTCAACCTTCTGCTTATGAAAGCTACTGGTTGATCCTGACCATCATTCAGCTGTGACAGTATAGCCCATACCCCCAACTCAGATGCATCTGTTTGCACAATGAACTTTTTGGAGTAGTCAGGACTCTGCAGAATGGGAGCAGTGCACATAGCCTGCTTCAGGTCATCAAATGCCTTTTGACAGCTAACTGTCCACTGAACCTTTTTGGGCATTTTCTTAGAGGTTAAGTCATTCAGGGGTGTCACTATTGATCCATACCCCTTGACAAATCTTCTGTAGTACCCAGTCAGGCCTAAGAAGGCACTCACCTGAGTCTGGGTAGTGGGAGCAACCCAGTCCATTATGGTCTGGATTTTGCTCTGCAATGGTTGAACCTGGCCTCCACCTACAAGGTGGCCCAGGTACACAACCTGACTCTGCCCTATCTGGCACTTAGTAGCCTTGATAGTTAGGCCTGCTTTTTGCAGGGCCTCCAAAACATTCCTTAGGCGGACCAGGTGATCCTCCCAGGTGGAGCTAAAGACAGCAATATCATCTAGATATGCTGCACTATAGTCTTCCAGGCCTGTAAGGACTTGATTCACCAACCTTTGGAAAGTGGCAGGTGCATTATTCAAACCAAAGGGCATCACCATAAATTGGTAATGCCCACTAGGGGTAGAAAATGCTGTCTTTGGCTTTGCATCATCAGCTAGTCTGATCTGCCAGTAGCCAGCTGTCAAGTCAAATGTGCTTAGAAACTTGGCTGAGGCCAAAGTATCTATTAGCTCATCTGCCCTTGGGTTGGGATGGGCATCAGTCCTACTGACTGCATTGAGACCCCTGTAGTCCACACAAAACCTCATCTTTCTCTTGCCATCTTTGGTGTGAGGTTTGGGCACATGGACTACTGGACTAGCCCAGGGGCTATCTGAGGGTTCAGTGACTCCCAAATCCAACATCATTTGGACTTCTGTCCTTATACAGTCCCTGACATGGTCAGGTTGCCTGTAGATCTTATTCTTCACAGGCAGACTGTCCCCAGTGTCCACTTCATGAGTGCACCAGGTGGTCTGACTTGGAGTCAGAGAAAACATATGTCTAAACTGGCTGAGAAGTTTTCTGCAGTCAGTTTGTTGCTGGACAGTAAGGCTGCCTGCCAAGGCTACACAATCTACTGATCCATCATCAGGGTTCTGAGAAAGCAGGTCAGGGAGTGGGTCACTCTCTTCCTCCTGTCCTTCATCAGTAGCCATGAGCAAGCCCATGTCTGCCCTGTCAACATATGGTTTTAGTCTGTTGACATGAAGTACCCTGTGGGGACTCCTAGGGGTTCCAATGTCTACCAAGTAGGTGACCTCCCCTGTCTGTTCAACAATTGTATGGGGGCCACTCCATTTGTCCTGGAGGGCTGCTGGGGCCACAGGCTCCAACACCCACATTTTCTGCCCTGGCTGGTAAACAGTCAGCACAGCCTTTTGGTCATGCCAGGCCTTTTGCAATTCCTGGCTAGCCTCAAGGTTTTTAGTTGCCTTTTTCATATACTCAGCCATCCTGGAGCGGAGACCAAGTACATAGTCCACTATGTCCTGTTTAGGGGGTTTGAGAGGTATCTCCCATCCCTCCTTCACCAGACACAAAGGACCCCTAACAGGATGGTTAAACAAAAGTTCAAAAGGGCTGTAACCAACCCCCTTTCGTGGCACCTCCCTGTAGGCAAACAAAAGGCAGGGCAAAAGGATGTCCCATCTGCACCTAAGCTTTTCTGGGAGACCTTCGATCATGCCCTTTAAGGTTTTGTTGAATCTTTCAACTAAACCATTGCATTGTGGGTGATAGGGTTGGTGAATTTATAATTCACTCCACACTCCTTCCACATTGCAGTCAGGTAAATTGACATGAAGTTTGCACCCCTGTCAGACACTACCTCCTTAGGAAAACCCACTCTTGAGGATACACCCAAGAGGGCCCTTGCCACCACAGCTGCTGTAGTGGTCCTGAGTGGAATGGCTTCTGGGTACCTAGTGGCATGGTCCACCACCACCAGGATAAATCTGTGCCCGGAGATGTTTGAGGATCCATGGGACCAACAATGTCAATCCCCACCCTCTCAAAGGGAACCCCCACCACAGGTAGTGGTATCACGGGGGCCTTTTTGGTTCCACCTGCCTTGCCACTGGCTTGGCAGGTCACACAGGAGTGACAAAACTCCTTAGTGTCTTCAGACATATGGGGCCAATGAAAGTAAGGAACAATTCTGTCCCAAGTCTTGTTTTGGCACAAGTGTCCTGCTAAGAGAATATCATGGGCTGGTGTCAGTAGGAAGCCCCGAAACTTCAAAGGTATTACCAACCTCCTGGAAGCACCAGGCTTGGGGTCTCTACACTCTGAATAAAGGAGTCCATCATCCCAATAGATTTTATGGGTGCCACTAGCATTCCCAGCAGCCTCATCAGCAGCTTGCTTTCTGAGGGGTTTAAGAGAGGGGCAGATTTTCTGCTCCTGGCTCAGATCTGCCCTGGGAGGGCCCCCTGTCCCCAAGAACTCAACCTGGTCAGGTTCAAGGCAGCTCCTCTGGGACAGTTCCTTCTTCAGGTTCAAGATCATCTCCCTCAGGAGCTGATCTGTATTCTGAGTCAGGGGGGAAGGCACTGCCTTAACCCTACTGCTCCTCCTCTAGGGAGGCACCTGGTCCATTCTTCCAGAATCTACGGCCTGTCCAGTGTTAGACATTTTGGCCTGTGACCTAGTCACAGCAAATACATGTGCAGGGCTCCCTAGCATTTCTGCATGTGTCCTGACCTCCACTTCAGCCCAAGATCATTGCAAGCCAGCATTCAACTGGTAGGTCTGCACTCACCACAACCTTCTTAAGGCCAGTTACCCCTCCCCAGGAGAAGTTAACAACTGCCAGAGAATGGTCTGTTCTGACATTGCTAGCATTGGTCACTTGGTACATTTCACCAAGTATAATCTGCCCAGGATCCACAAGCTCTTTTGTCACCATTGTGACACTTGCTTGTGTGTCCCTGAATGCCAAAGCCTCTTTTCCATTAATCAAAGGCTGCTGTCTGTATTTGCCCAAGTTACTGGGACTCACAAAGGAGGACATACCCATGCCTCCATCACAGACCAGGACAGCCTGAGTTGGAACTCTGACTAGGCCAGAGTCCATCTCAGATCCCAGGGTTAACCCTACTATACCCTTATTCTGAGTATTACCACCACCAATTGTAGCTGCACTAGGTGGAACAGTCGGCTTAGGGGTAATGGTGGCTGGGGTTGAGTCTTTGGATTTGGTGCAATCACTAGTCCAGTGAGTTTTCTGCTTACAGATCTTGCACCATGGTTTCTTTTGGCCTTTTCCCTTGTTAGACTGTGAATCCCCACCTGAAGAAGATTTTTGGGGACCTTGTGAAGACTTCTGGTCTTTACCCTTCTCTCCACCCTTGTCAGAGTTCTTAGGATCTTGATTCTTTGGGTCAACACCTTGGTTCTGTACCTTTAGTGGTTTTCAGTTAGTCACTCAATTGAGATTATCTGGTAAAACAATAGCAAACTGGAATCCCACCGCTGCCACCAATGTGAGAAGTTGGCCTGGTATATGCTGTCCACTAGTTATAGTGTTACAACAAACAAATGATGGACGGAATGCTGACAATGCAGACATTCTCCCCCAGTCAAGAGATCTGGGTTAAATCCATCGTTCTTTTGCCCACTACGCCACCCCAGTTCAGACATGGCCATATGCAAATCAGTCTTGACCCTGTGCCTCATGGGAACAGTCCAGCCCGAAGTGCCAAGCCATGTCTTCCCTGGACCGGAATCAAGCATCCTAGGACCGGTTTCTGGCTATCAGCCGTCATCAGCCAGGATAGCTTGACTCCAGTGGCGTAGTGAGCACGGGTCCCACGTCTGGGAATACCCATCCCACTTAGGGCGAAAAGCGTTACAACAAACAAATGATGGACGGAATGCTGACAATGCAGACATTCTCCCCCAGTCAAGAGATCTGGGTTAAATCCATCGTTCTTTTGCCCACTACGCCACCCCAGTTCAGACATGGCCATATGCAAATCAGTCTTGACCCTGTGCCTCATGGGAACAGTCCAGCCCGAACTGCCAAGCCATGTCTTCCCTGGACCGGAATCAAGCATCCTAGGACCGGTTTCTGGCTATCAGCCGTCATCAGCCAGGATAGCTTGACTCCAGTGGCGTAGTGAGCACGGGTCCCACGTCTGGGAATACCCATCCCACTTAGGGCGAAAAGCGTTACAACAAACAAATGATGGACGGAATGCTGACAATGCAGACATTCTCCCCCAGTCAAGAGATCTGGGTTAAATCCATCGTTCTTTTGCCCACTACGCCACCCCAGTTCAGACATGGCCATATGCAAATCAGTCTTGACCCTGTGCCTCATGGGAACAGTCCAGCCCGAACTGCCAGGCCATGTCTTCCCTGGACCGGAATCAAGCATCCTAGGACCGGTTTCTGGCTATCAGCCGTCATCAGCCAGGATAGCTTGACTCCAGTGGCGTAGTGAGCACGGGTCCCACGTCTGGGAATACCCATCCCACTTAGGGCGAAAAGCGTTACAACAAACAAATGATGGACGGAATGCTGACAATGCAGACATTCTCCCCCAGTCAAGAGATCTGGGTTAAATCCATCGTTCTTTTGCCCACTACGCCACCCCAGTTCAGACATGGCCATATGCAAATCAGTCTTGACCCTGTGCCTCATGGGAACAGTCCAGCCCGAACTGCCAAGCCATGTCTTCCCTGGGCCGGAATCAAGCATCCTAGGACCGGTTTCTGGCTATCAGCCGTCATCAGCCAGGATAGCTTGACTCCAGTGGCGTAGTGAGCACGGGTCCCACGTCTGGGAATACCCATCCCACTTAGGGCGAAAAGCATTACAACAAACAAATGATGGACGGAATGCTGACAATGCAGACATTCTCCCCCAGTCAAGAGATCTGGGTTAAATCCATCGTTCTTTTGCCCACTACGCCACCCCAGTTCAGACATGGCCAT
Organism: Triturus cristatus; assembly: GCF_964204655.1. Taxonomy (NCBI): domain Eukaryota; kingdom Metazoa; phylum Chordata; class Amphibia; order Caudata; family Salamandridae; genus Triturus; species Triturus cristatus. Next base: position 1,087,108,569 of record NC_140588.1, on the reverse strand, counting down.
ATGCAAATCAGTCTTGACCCTGTGCCTCATGGGAACAGTCCAGCCCGAACTGCCAGGCCATGTCTTCCCTGGACCGGAATCAAGCATCCTAGGACCGGTTTCTGGCTATCAGCCGTCATCAGCCAGGATAGCTTGACTCCAGTGGCGTAGTGAGCACGGGTCCCACGTCTGGGAATACCCATCCCACTTAGGGCGAAAAGCGTTACAACAAACAAATGATGGACGGAATGCTGACAATGCAGACATTCTCCCCCAGTCAAGAGATCTGGGTTAAATCCATCGTTCTTTTGCCCACTACACCACCCCAGTTCAGACATGGCCATATGCAAATCAGTCTTGACCCTGTGCCTCATGGGAACAGTCCAGCCCGAACTGCCAAGCCATGTCTTCCCTGGACCGGAATCAAGCATCCTAGGACCGGTTTCTGGCTATCAGCCGTCATCAGCCAGGATAGCTTGACTCCAGTGGCGTAGTGAGCACGGGTCCCACGTCTGGGAATACCCATCCCACTTAGGGCGAAAAGCGTTACAACAAACAAATGATGGACGGAATGCTGACAATGCAGACATTCTCCCCCAGTCAAGAGATCTGGGTTAAATCCATCGTTCTTTTGCCCACTACGCCAATCCAGTTCAGACATGGCCATATGCAAATCAGTCTTGACCCTGTGCCTCATGGGAACAGTCCAGCCCGAACTGCCAAGCCATGTCTTCCCTGGACCGGAATCAAGCATCCTAGGACCGGTTTCTGGCTATCAGCCGTCATCAGCCAGGATAGCTTGGCAGTTCGGGCTGGACTGTTCCCATGGGGCACAGGGTCAAGACTGATTTGCATATGGCTGGGTTCAGACTGGAATGGCATGGTGAGCAAAAAAACGATGGATTTAGGCCCAGATCTCTGTACTGGGGTGAATGTATGACATTGTTCTGCATTCTGTCCATCAATTGTTGTTTTTGCATTTGTCACCCTGAGTGGGAAGGGTATGCTCAGACGTGAGTCCCTTGCTCTCCATGCCACTGGAATCAAGCTATCCTGGCTGACGAGGGCTGAAAGCCCGAAACCGGTCCTAGGATGCTTGTTTCCAGTCCAGGGAGGACCTAGCTTGGCAGTTCGGGCTGGACTGTTCCCATGGGGCACAGGGTCAAGACTGATTTGCATATGGCTGGGTTCAAACTGGAATGGCATGGTGAGCAAAAAAACGATGGATTTAGGCCCAGATCTCTGTACTGGGGTGAATGTATGACATTGTTCTGCATTCTGTCCATCAATTGTTGTTTTTGCATTTGTCACCCCGAGTGGGAAGGGTATGCTCAGACGTGAGTCCCTTGCTCTCCATGCCACTGGAATCAAGCTATCCTGGCTGACGAGGGCTGAAAGCCCGAAACCGGTCCTAGGATGCTTGTTTCCAGTCCAGGGAGGACCTAGCTTGGCAGTTCGGGCTGGACTGTTCCCATGGGGCACAGGGTCAAGACTGATTTGCATATGGCTGGGTTCAAACTGGAATGGCATGGTGAGCAAAAAAACGATGGATTTAGGCCCAGATCTCTGTACTGGGGTGAATGTATGACATTGTTCTGCATTCTGTCCATCAATTGTTGTTTTTGCATTTGCCACTAGTTATAGTGGGCACCTTGCACCAGTCCAAGCAACCCCTTATTGATGATAGGTTAAAGACAGCCTTTAATGAAAGCTATCCTAGTGGTAGCTATGGAGAGCAGCCTTCAGGCTAAGTCTTGAAGGAATGTAAAGCAGCTTGTTTTACCAGTCTATAATCTCTTGAATGGCTAAATGAAAGGAACCCACACCAGGTTTGTATATATAAAATATATGTATTTATTACTAAACACACCCTACTAGTCTCTTTATCAGGCTAGAGGTCAAAACACATAAGTTACACTTCAAGTATTACAGTAAAATAGCACAAATACACCTTAGGCCCTAGGGGCGAGCCAAACCATATAATAAAATAGTGGTATAAGAACCACGACTTAACTAGACACAAGGCCTAGAGCCTGTAGAATCGCTGGGACCCCAAGGAACCACCCAAGGTAGTGACACAGGGGACCCATGGGGGCCGTGTGCAGTGTGAGAACACAGCCGCAAGCTACCGTTAGCTTCTATGGGGAAAGTTGCGGTTAGATTTTTAAAGATTAGAGACACTTAGAGATGGACTGAGACAGTTCTAGGGTCAACACCCTCTGGAGCACCGGAGTACTCGAGTTACCTCACCCAGGGAAGCCGGGTGCATAGGTGTCAAATGGTGTTGGGTTGCGTCGTCGTTTTCAATGGAAGCTGGCGAAGAAGTGCTGCTGCCGGAAAGATGCGAAGTGTCCGAAGAGATCCAAGCCTGGATCGAAGATGTGAAGAAACTGAAAGCAGAGGGGACAGAGTCTGGGTCACTTGCCAGTGACCAGGGGCACGATAGATGAATGCCCACCGATGTCGGGTGTTTCAGGTGAAGAAGGTGAAGCTTGGCTCTTCAGCCACGAGGACCAGGAGGCGTCGAGGACAACCACGAGCTGGATTCGAGCTGTCCCACAAAGGATGTCGAGTGCTGCAGCGTTGGTGCCTGGATTGGACACAACAAGCCATGGCAACAGCAACCCATGCAGAAAGGAGAAAGATGCTTCTGTGCAGACCAGCAAGGTCTGAGGGACTCACCACACGGTGGGGAGTCAGGGCACATCTGGAGCAACCAGGGAAGCCCAAAGGAAGTCAGAGTTACTTTCTCAGGGACCCACCAGTTGACAGACCAGGGATCGCAAAGGGACCTCGAGAGGAATCACAAAATGGCGGCCCACGGGTCACTCGGGGTGACTAGGCCGACAATCTTCAGTGGATTCTCTGCTCGGGGTGTGGGCTGCAAGTAACCCAATGCACAGCCTCAGTGGACGTCGAGAATCTGATGCACTTGCAAATGTGCACGTGTTCAGGGGTTCCGGTTCCACGTCACTCACGAGGGCTGCGGGTCTCAGCTTTGCTGAGGACTCGGGTCAGCCACTGAGAAGTTCCTGGGCTGCAGATACTTTGGAGTCCTTCAGGAGCTTCAGAGATGCAGACCGGCAAATGCTTTGTTGGTGCCTGCCAAGCAGGGGAGTCAATCTTTGACCCCAAGGGAGATTTCTTCAGTCCTCTAATCTTGAGTAGAGCGTCCAAGGGTTCCTTACTTATACCTAAGAAAGGGGTTGGACTAACTCAGGGGACCCACTTATGGGAGGGTTTGGAAAGAGGGGTGGCTACACCCATTTCCTTTGTCCACTTTTGCTCCAGAGCAGGGGCTGGTAGCCCATGAACCGGTTTGAGCTGGACTATGCACAGGGACACCAAATGTGCCCCAGTGCAGGACTTCAAAGCACTCTGGGAGTGCTCCCACCCAGCCCCAATACACTAAAACCTGTCTGGGAGGTGGTTATACCTCCCTGTGACAGGAAACCTATTGTCCAGGCCTCCCCTGCCGGAGTTTCGGTCAGCAGCAGGAGGCCAGACTCATCTCTGTGGCTGCAGCATCCATTTTGTGATGCCAGGGCTCTTTTAAGTTGGTACCGGATATACCGGTGCTGTCATGTCTCTCCCTCTAGAAGGGTAGGATCATACTCCCACACCAGTTACTGGTGTGGGGGTATGATTCCAAGGTGTTTGACACCAAACACAACATGTTTCCGTGCAGCCAGTCCAAAGTTACATTTACAGTTTGGTTACAATGCACTTAAGAGTATATGGTCAGGCTGCATCACAGACAACCCCGGAGAAGAGATTCCGAAGGCTGCAGAGGGGCTCTGCTCATGCATGGGCACCCTCTCACACAAAACCAAGCACCCTGTCTTCAGGATTGATAAGGCCTGCCATAGGGGCGACTGATAGATTTCTATGTGCAGTGATAGGTGAGATATAATGAACCTATATCTCTGTAAGGGGTGTATGCATCACCTTACCCAGGCTGCAGTAGCAGACCTGTGGTGTCATTTTGGAGGGCTTTCCAGGGGTGGCATAATACATGCTTCAGCCCCTGGTAGGCCTCTGGGGTACCTATGCCCTGGATACATAGTATACCATATAGAAGGCACTTATAAGGGCACCCCAGAATCCAATCTGTGGTGTACCTAAAGTACATGGAATCAATTTAGAGAAGAAGCAGCTAGGCTGGGGTCCTGAATAGCAGGGCCCCAGCCAGACTAAGGTCGAAAACAGTGAAACATCAGCAAAAAGAGGGGGTAACCATAAGAGGCAGATCCTACTCTCCTACAAATTAGTACAGTGAAAATAGGAAAGTAATTTGAGTGGTGGATATGTTAGTCAGTTATTTGGATGAGAAGGATAGTGGCGGGATAGAAGAGGGAAAAAGGATTGCATTTATATATCACTTGCTACCCCTGATGGGGTGTGCACTTTTTCAGTGAGTACCACGCGTCTTCAGAACCCATAAAGGATCAGTGGTGAATTAGTAAAGTGAAAATATGAAAGTAATTTGAGTGCATTTGTTAGTCAGTTATTAAGATTGAGAAGGATAGTAGAGGGATAGAAGGGAAGGATTTAGAATTCTTTTTTGTTTGTTTTTGAGCTCCTAGCTGTAGGAAGAGGCATATATTGATAGAGGTATAGGGTGTGAAATAGACTAGTGCCCTGGAAAGAGTAGTAGAAATAGGTTTGAGATGAGTCAGAGAGTTGAGCTAGAGGATATATTGAGGGCGATATAGGGTGAAAAATAGGTTAGTGCATTGGATATGCTGAATTAGAAGAAATGTAATAAATAAGTAAAAGTAATAAATATATAGATCCAAAAGAAATAAAGATATAGATCCATACGTACATGGAAGGCATATGAATGCACCAAGGCGGGTAGGATATGTAGATCAAGGATGCTGGCTTTCAAGTGTTGCTGTACTTGAAATTAGTTTTATTTATTTTATATATATGTGTATATTTTTGTAGATCAATAGTGAAGCAATTGAAGATAAACAGTTATGATAAAAAGATTTACTTATTTATGCAGTCCCTTATATACATGTTAAAACAGAATAATGTAACTATCAGTAATATGTACATTTGTTAAGCAGAACTAATCAATATCTGTATATAATAATTTTTTTAAACATAAGTATTCTACAAGTTTATACAAAGCAATCCACATATATAGGTACATGTCTATAGTACAAATATATGCTTATATACAGAGGGATATGACAGAACCAGCACAACCACTAACCATGAAACTCTACAATCAATCAATCAATCAATCAGGGGAATTGTAAGCGCGCTACTCACCCGTGAGGGTCTCAAGTGTAGAGCATTCCAAGCCCCCAAAGCTGTAGGAATGGCTTGGAAAACAGGTAACATCCATTTTAAGGAATCTTGAATTAATAATCAATTGTTGTCGTGCTTGTTCTATATTAGACAAACAACACCACCATGTGGCAGACTGTCGTAAGCGCTGGTGTTGACAATTAAATGCCGGTGCCGAGCACCGGAAACCACCGGCTCAACCTAAGCATTGATTCCAGTTCCAGTATGTCAGCTTCTGGCCTTCCAGCTATCCCTCTTCTTCTGTTTCTCCCCTCCCCCGCCACCAGTGATATTGCTTGTCCACTCACCACTGTCTTGTACACCTCCCAGACCGTACCCTCAGAGGCCTCCGTCCCTATGTCCACTGCGTAACCCTCCTCTGTGGTCCTCGTCGGTGTCTCTTTGTCTATCCCGTAGATACCCTGGGTTCAGGGGCCATCGCCAGTTCTGCACCCTTAACTCATGTGAGCTAGCCCACGCGTGTTTGTCCTATATGGCCATGCTTGTGAGATGGTCATATTTAAGAAAACATCTTCCCTGCATGTTGGTGCCTGTGCACATGTTGAAAGAGGTCCTAGTCTGGGCGCACCAGGCACAGGTACATGCACCCATTATCCATGGTTCAGTGAGTAAAACACCATCCTGACATCTGCTGGCTGCGAGCTTGCATCCCGGCAGGGCCGACTCAGCCTTCCATCCTTCTGAGGCTGCTAATGTGAGTTCCAGTAGGTCTTTATTCCATCACATCTCCTATCAAGATGTCTATGGACAGAGGTACACAGTGTGTGAATATTAGCACGAAATACATGCATGAACATATATGTGCACAGTGCTTGGGTTTGAATTTAAACTTCAAGGTGTCACTGAAAAGTATTGAATGTTTTAGTTAATAAACAAGGACCCATTTAAAAATAACGCATTACTTGCACATTCAATCGTTTGCTAGTCATAAAGATATAGAACGTGTTCCTACCTGGCATACAAAAACGCATATACCTAGGAAAGCAGAAACTGGGTGATGTGGTTTAATGGGAGGAGGGGTTGTTCTCGTGGGACTCGGTTCAGTGAAGCAAGTGTGGTCTAGTGAGGGTGGTGTTTGGTGGTGGTTTAGTCTAACGGAAGTAATGTGTTCCACTGAAGACGATATCTAGTAGAGAAGATGTGGTCTGCTGGAGATGTGGGCATCTGGAGATGTGACACAGAAGAGATGTGGTCTAGTGAAGGTATGCACTAGTGGAGATGAGGTTTAGTGAAGGTGTGGACTGATGAAGATGAGTCACAGTAGAGATGTGGTCTAGTGGAGATGTGTCCCAGAAACAATGTGGTCTAGCGGAGATGAGTCACATAAGAGATTTGTTCTAGTGAAGGTATGCACTAGTGGAAATGTGGTCTGCTGGAGATGTGGGCTTCTGGAGATGTGTCACAGAAGAGATGTGATCTAGTGAAGGTATGCACTAGTAGAGATGTGCTCTAGTTAAGATGTGGTTTAGTGAAGGTGTGGACTAGTGAAGAGGTGTCGCAATTGAGATGTGTTCTAGTGGCAATGTGTCACAGTGGAGATGTGGTTTACTGAAGGTGTGGACTAGAGAAGATGTGTCATTGTAGAGATGTGGTCTAGTGGCGACATGTCACGGTAGAGATGTGGACTAGTGGAGACGTGTCAGGGTAGCGATATAGTATAGTGGAGACCTGTCACGGTAGAGATGTGGTCTAGTTGAGATGTGTCACAGTAGAGAAGTGGTCCTGTGAAGACGTGTCACAGTAGAGATGTGGTCTAGTGGAGATATGTCCCTGAAGAGATGTGGTCTAGCGGAGATGTGTCACGGAAGAGATTTGTTCTAGTGAAGGTATGCACTAGTGGAAATGTGGTCTGCTGGAGATGTGGGCTTCTGGAGATGTGTCACAGAAGAGATGTGATCTAGTGAAGGTATGCACTAGTAGAGATGTGGTCTAGTTAAGACGTGGTTTAGTGAAGGTGTGGACTATTGAAGATGTGTCGCAGTTGAGATGTGGTCTAGAGAAGATGTGTCATGGTAGAGATGTGGTCTAGTGAAACACGTGTCATGGTAGAGATGTAGTCTAGTGGAGACATGTCACGGTAGAGATGTGGTCTAGTGGAGACGTGTCAGGGTAGCAAAATAGTATAGTGGAGACGTGTCACGGTAGAGATGTGGTCTAGTTGAGATGTGTCACAGTAGAGAAGTGGTCCTGTGAAGACGTGTCACAGTAGAGATGTGGTCTAGTGGAGATATGTCCCAGAAGAGATGTGGTCTAGCGGAGATGTGTCACGGAAGAGATTTGTTCTAGTGAAGGTATGCACTAGTGGAAATGTGGTTTGCTCGAGATGTGGGCTTCTGGAGATGTGTCACAGAAGAAATGTGGTCTAGTGAAGGTATGCACTAGTAGAGATGTGGTCTAGTTAAGATGTGGTTTAGTGAAGGTGTGGACTAGTGGCAATGTGTCGCAGTTGAGATGTGGTCTAGTGGCAATGTGTCACAGTGGAGATGTGGTTTAGTGAAGGTGTGGACTAGAGAAGATGTGTCATCATAGAGATGTGGTCTAGTAAACACGTGTCACGGTAGAGATGTGGTCTAGTGGAGACATGTCACGGTAGAGATGTGGACTAGTGGAGACATGTCACGGTAGAGATGTGGACTAGTGGAGACATGTCAGGGTAGCGATATAGTATAGTGGAGACGTGTCACGGTAGAGATGTGGTCTAGTTGAGATGTGTCACAGTAGAGAAGTGGTCCTGTGAAGGCGTGTCACAGTAGAGATGTGGTCTAGAGAAGATGTTCATGTTAGAGATGTGGTCTAGTGAAACACTTGTCATGGTGGAGATGTAGTCTAGTCGAGACATGTCACAGTAGAGATGTGGTCTAGTGGAGACGTGTCACAGTAAAGACATGGTCTAGTGAAGATGTGTCACAGTAGAGATGTGGTCTGGTGAAGACATGTCACAGTAAAGATGTGGTCTAGTGGAGCCATCTCACAGTAGAGATGTGGGCTAGTGGAGACGACTCACAGTAGAGATGTGGGCTAGTGGAGATGGTCACAGTAGAGATGTGGGCTATTGAAGATGTGTCACAGTAGACATGTGTCTAGTGGAGATGTGTCACAGTAGAGATGTGGTCTAGTTGAGATGTGTCACAGTAGAGATGTGGTCTAGTGAAGACGTGTCATGGTAGAGATGTGGTCTAGTGGAGATGTGTCACAGTAGAGATGTGGTCTAGTGGAGACGTGTCACAGTAGAGATGTGGTCTAGTGGAGACGTGTCAGGGTGGTGATTTAGTATAGTGGAGATGTGGTCTTGTCAACATGTTTCACAGTGCAGCAGATATGAAGTCGTCTAATAGAGATGTGGTTCAGTAGAGATGTGTCACAGGAGAGATGTGGTCTTGTGGAGACGTGTCACGGTAGAGATGTGGTGTAGTGGAGACGTGTCGCAGTAGATATGTGGTCTAGTGGAGACGTGTCACGGTAGAGATGTGGTGTAGTGGAGACGTGTCACAGTAGCGATGTGGTCTAGTGAAGACGTGTCATGGTAGAGATGTGGTCTAGTGGAGATGTGTCACAGTAGAGATGTGGTCTAGTGGAGACGTGTCACAGTAGAGATGTGGTCTAGTGGAGAAGTGTCACAGTAGAGATGTGGTCTAGTGGAGACGTGTCACAGTAGAGATGTGGTCTAGTGGAAGAGTGTCACAGTAGAGATGTGTTATAGTGGAGACGTGTCAGGGTGGTGATTTAGTATACTGAAGATGTGGTCTTGTCAACATGTTTCACAGTGCTGCAGTAGTGAAGTGGTCTAATAGAGATGTGGTTCAGTAGAGATGTGGTCTAGTGGAGATGTGGTTAGTGGTGGATTAATCAGATGGAGATATGGCAGGAGTGGGTGAGTGCACAGAGGTTTAACATACCTTACTGGAACTCTGTGATGCCCACGTGCAGAGGGGCACCGACAGAAGTGGGTCAGAGGTTTGTGAAATCCCCTTTGTTCACATGGGTAGTGCCCGTGCAAACAAAACCTCTCCTTGCCACAGGAGCCAAAGGAGGCAGGAGTCATCAAGACCAGACTTTATCGAGATGAGCGATAAAGTACAGAAACATGCAGGAGACAGGATTTATAAAATAAGCCTTTATCACTAAAAGGGGAAAGGAAGTTCTACAAGGTGAAAGCCAAGTGAAAAAGTTGTGCAGCGGTCCTCTCAACAGGCGGCCCAAGGGAGAGAGGACACCGGAAGTGATGAAACAGGATCCCCCCCATTTACAGGTTGTCTTCACAACAGGAGGAACAAGTGCAGACTTCCTTCATACATATACTCGTCTGACCCTGGTGCCCCGCATCACACATCACTGGCTGTACTGCATCACATGACACTGGCTGTACCACACAGCAGATATGAAGTCGTCTAATAGAGATGTGGTTCAGTAGAGATGTGTCTAGTGGAGATGTGTCACAGGAGAGATGTGGTCTTGTGGAGACGTGTCACGGTAGAGATGTGGTGTAGTGGAGACGTGTCGCAGTAGATATGTGGTCTAGTGGAGACGTGTCACGGTAGAGATGTGGTGTAGTGGAGACGTGTCACAGTAGCGATGTGGTCTAGTGAAGACGTGTCATGGTAGAGATGTGGTCTAGTGGAGATGTGTCACAGTAGAGATGTGGTCTAGTGGAGACATGTCACAGTAGAGATGTGGTCTAGTGGAGACGTGTCACAGTAGAGATGTGGTCTAGTGGAGACGTGTCACGGTAGAGATGTGGACTAGTGGAGACATGTCACGGTAGAGATGTGGACTAGTGGAGACATGTCAGGGTAGCGATATAGTATAGTGGAGACGTGTCACGGTAGAGATGTGGTCTAGTGGAGATGTGTCACAGTAGAGATGTGGTCTAGTGGAGACGTGTCACAGTAGAGATGTGGTCTAGTGGAGACGTGTCAGGGTGGTGATTTAGTATAGTGGAGATGTGGTCTTGTCAACATGTTTCACAGTGCAGCAGATATGAAGTCGTCTAATAGAGATGTGGTTCAGTAGAGATGTGTCTAGTGGAGATGTGTCACAGGAGAGATGTGGTCTTGTGGAGACGTGTCACGGTAGAGATGTGGTGTAGTGGAGACGTGTCGCAGTAGATATGTGGTCTAGTGGAGACGTGTCACGGTAGAGATGTGGTGTAGTGGAGACTTGTCACAGTAGCGATGTGGTCTAGTGAAGACGTGTCACAGTAGAGATGTGGTCTAGTGGAGACGTGTCACAGTAGAGATGTGGTCTAGTGGAGACGTGTCACAGTAGAGATGTGGTCTAGTGGAGACGTGTCACAGTAGAGATGTGGTCTAGTGGAAGAGTGTCACAGTAGAGATGTGGTCTAGTGGAGACGTGTCACAGTAGAGATGTGGTCTAGTGGAGACGTGTCACAGTAGAGATGTGGTCTAGTGGAAGAGTGTCACAGTAGAGATGTGTTCTAGTGGAGACGTGTCAGGGTGGTGATTTAGTATAGTGAAGATGTGGTCTTGTCAACATGTTTCACAGTGCTGCAGTAGTGAAGTGGTCTAATAGAGATGTGGTTCAGTAGAGATGTGGTCTAGTGGAGATGTGGTTAGTGGTGGATTAATCAGATGGAGATATGGCAGGAGTGGGTGAGTGCACAGAGGTTTAACATACCTTACTGGAACTCTGTGATGCCCACGTGCAGAGGGGCACCGACAGAAGTGGGTCAGAGGTTTGTGAAATCCCCTTTGTTCACATGGGTAGTGCCCGTGCAAACAAAACCTCTCCTTGCCACAGGAGCCAAAGGAGGCAGGAGTCATCAAGACCAGACTTTATCGAGATGAGCGATAAAGTACAGAAACATGCAGGAGACGGGATTTATAAAACAAGCCTTTATCACTAAAAGGGGAAAGGAAGTTCTACAAGGTGAAAGCCAAGTGAAAAAGTTGTGCAGCGGTCCTCTCAACAGGCGGCCCAAGGGAGAGAGGACACCGGAAGTGATGAAACAGGATCCCCCCCATTTACAGGTTTTCTTCACAACAGGAGGAACAAGTGCAGACTTCCTTCATACATATACTCATCTGACCCTGGTGCCCCGCATCACACATCACTGGCTGTACTGCATCACATGACACTGGCTGTACCACACCACACATCACTGGCTGTACTGCATCACATGACACTGGCTTTACCACATCACACATCACTGGCTGTACTGCATCACATGACACTGGCTTTACCACATCACACATCACTGGGTGTACTGCATCACACATCACTGGCTGTACCACACCACACATCACTCGCTGTACTGCATCACATGACACTGGCTGCGCCACACCACACTTCACTGGCTGTACTGCATCACACATCACTGGCTGTACCACACCACACATCACTGGGTGTACTGCATCACATGACGCTGACTCATACATCACCGGATGCACTGCCTTACACATCACTGACTGTACTGCATCACCCGTCACTGGTTGTACCACATCATGCATCACTGACTGCACTACTTCACACATAACTGGCTGCACTGCATCACACATAACTGGCTGCACTGCATCACACGTCACTGGCTGCACTGCTTCACACACCACTGGGTGTACTGCATCACACGTCACTGGGTGTACTGCATCACACGTCACTGGGTGTACTGCATCACACGTCACTGGGTGTACTTCATCACACGTCACTGGGTGTACTTCATCACACGTCACTGAGTGTACTGCATCACATGTCACTGTGTACTGCATCACATGTCACTGTGTGTACTGCATCACACATCACTGGGTGTACTGCATCACATGTCACTGGGTGTACTGCATCACATGTTGCTGAGTGTACTGCGTCACACATCACTAGGTGTACTGCATCACACATCATTGGGTGTACTGCTTCACACATCACTAGGTGTACTGCATCACACATCACTGGGTGTACTGCATCACACATCACTGGGTGTACTGCATCACACGTCGCTGAGTGTACTGCATCACACGTCGCTGAGTGTACTGCATCACACGTCGCTGAGTGTACTGCATCACACGTCGCTGAGTGTACTGCATCACACGTCGCTGAGTGTACTGCATCACACGTCGCTGAGTGTACTGCATCACACGTCGCTGAGTGTACTGCATCACACGTCGCTGAGTGTACTGCATCACACGTCGCTGAGTGTACTGCATCACACATCGCTGGGTGCACTGCATCACACGTCGCTGAGTGTACTGCATCACACATCACTGGGTGTACTGCATCACACTTCACTGGGTGTACTGCATCACACGTCACTGGGTGTACTGCATCACACAACACTGGGTGTACTGCATCACACATCGCTGAGTGTACTGCATCACACATCACTGGGTGTACTGCATCACACATCGCTGAGTGTACTGCATCACACATCACTAGGTGTACTGCATCACACATCACTGGGTGTACTGCATCACACATCACTGGGTGTACTGCATCACACATCGCTGATGTACTGCATCACACGTCGCTGAGTGTACTGCATCACACATCGCTGGGTGTACTGCATCACACATCGCTGGGTGTACTGCATCACACATCACTGGGTGTACTGCATCACGCATCACTGGGTGTACTGCATCACATTCGCTGATTGTACTGCATCACACATCACTGGGTGTACTGCATTACGTCGCTGAGTGTACTGCATCACATGTCGCTGTGTGTACTGCATCACATGTCGCTGAGTGTACTGCATCACACATCACTGGGTGTACTGCATCACATGTCGCTGAGTGTACTGCATCACATGTCGCTGAGTGTACTGCATCACATGTCGCTGTGTGTACTGCATCACATGTCGCTGAGTGTACTGCATCACACATCACTGGGTGTACTGCATCACATGTCGCTGGGTGTACTGCATCACACATCACTGGGTGTACTGCATCACATGTCGCTGAGTGTACTGCATCACATGTCACTGTGTTTTCTGCATCACATGTCACTGTATGTACTGCATCACATGTCACTGTGTGTACTGCATCACAACTAACATAGAGATGAGTACACCACGTCATTCATCACTGGGTGAACTGTGTCAGACATCCCTGGGTGTACTGCATCACACATCGCTGAGTGTACTGCATCACACATCACTAGGTGTACTGCATCACACATCTCTGAGTGTACTGCATCACACATCACTGGGTGTACTGCATCACACATCGCTGGGTGTACTGCATCACACATCGCTGGGTGTACTGCATCACACATCACTGGGTGTACTGCATCACACATCACTGGGAGTACTGCATCACAAATCACTGGGTGTACTGCATCACACGTCGCTGAGTGTACTGCATCACACATCACTGGGTGTACTGCGTCACACATCACTGGGTGTACTGCATCACATGTCGCTGAGTGTACTGCATCACACATCACTGGGAGTACTGCATCACAAATCACTGGGTGTACTGCATCACACGTCGCTGAGTGTACTGCATCACACATCACTGGGTGTACTGCATCACACATCACTGGGTGTACTGCATCACACATCGCTGGGTGTACTGCATCACACATCACTGGGTGTACTGCATCACACATCACTGGGTGTACTGCATCACACATCACTGGGTGTACTGCATCACACATCACTGGGAGTACTGCATCACACGTCGCTGAGTGTACTGCATCACACGTCGCTGAGTGTACTGCATCACACATCACTGGGTGTACTGCGTCACACATCACTGGGTGTACTGCATCACATGTCGCTGAGTGTACTGCATCACATGTCGCTGAGTGTACTGCATCACACATCACTGGGTGTACTGCATCACACGTCGCTGAGTGTACTGCGTCACACATCACTGGGTGTACTGCGTCACACATCACTGGGTGTACTGCATCACATGTCGCTGAGTGTACTGCATCACATGTCGCTGAGTGTACTGCATCACACATCACTGGGTGTACTGCATCACATGTCGCTGTGTGTACTGCATCACACATCACTGGGTGTACTGCATCACATGTCGCTGACTGTACTGCATCACATGTCACTGTGTTTTCTGCATCACATGTCACTGTATGTACTGCATCACATGTCAATGTGTGTACTGCATCACAACTAACATAGAGATGAGTACACCACATCATTCATCACTGGGTGGACTGTGTCAGACATCGCTGGGTGTACTGCATCACACATCGCTGAGTGTACTGCATCACACATCACTGGGTGTACTGCATCACACGTCGCTGAGTGTACTGCATCACACATCGCTGAGTGTACTGCATCACATGTCGCCGAGTGTACTGCATCACATGTCGCCGAGTGTACTGCATCACATGTCGCCGAGTGTACTGCATCACATGTCGCCGAGTGTACTGCATCACACATCGCTGGGTGTACTGCATCACACGTCGCTGAGTGTACTGCATCACACATCAATGGGTGTACTGCATCACACATCGCTGGGTGTACTGCATCACACGTCGCTGAGTGTACTGCATCACACATCAATGGGTGTACTGCATCACACATCAATGGGTGTACTGCATCACACATCACTGGGTGTACTGCATCACACGTCACTGGGTGTACTGCATCACACGTCACTGGGTGTACTGCATCACACGTCACTGGGTGTACTGCATCACATGTCACTGAGTGCACTGCATCACTTGTCGCTGAGTGTACTGCATCACATGTCGCTGTGTGTACTACATCACATGTCGCTGAGTGTACTGCATCACATGTCGCTGTGTGTACTGTATCGCATGTCGCTGAGTGTACTGCATCACACATCACTGGGTGTACTGCATCACATGTCGCTGTGTGTACTGCATCACACATCACTGGGTGTACTGCATCACATGTCGCTGACTGTACTGCATCACATGTCACTGTGTTTTCTGCATCACATGTCACTGTATGTACTGCATCACACATCACTGGGTGTACTGCATCACATGTCGCTGACTGTACTGCATCACATGTCACTGTGTTTTCTGCATCACATGTCACTGTATGTACTGCATCACATGTCAATGTGTGTACTGCATCACAACTAACATAGAGATGAGTACACCACATCATTCATCACTGGGTGGACTGTGTCAGACATCCCTGGGTGTACTGCATCACACATCGCTGAGTGTACTGCATCACACATCACTAGGTGTACTGCATCACACATCTCTGAGGGTACTGCATCACACATCTCTGAGGGTACTGCATCACACATCGCTGAGTGTACTGCATCACATGTCGCCGAGTGTACTGCATCACACATCGCTGGGTGTACTGCATCACACGTCGCTGGGTGTACTGCATCACACGTCGCTGAGTGTACTGCATCACACGTCGCTGAGTGTACTGCATCACACGTCGCTGGGTGTACTGCATCACACGTCGCTGGGTGTACTGCATCATACGTCGCTGGGTGTACTGCATCACACATCACTGGGTGTACTGCATCACACGTCACTGGGTGTACTGCATCACACGTCGCTGAGTGTACTGCATCACATGTCGCTGTGTGTACTACATCACATGTCGCTGAGTGTACTGCATCACACATCACTGGGTGTAGTGCATTACTGACTGTATCACATCACACATAGCTGAGTACACCACATCCCACATCCCTGGGTGGACCGTGTCACACATCCCTGGGTGGACCGTGTCACACACCCCTGGGTGGACCGTGTCACACATCCCTGGGTGGACCGTGTCACACATCCCTGGGTGGACCGTGTCACACATCCCTGGGTGGACCGTGTCACACACCCCTGGGTGGACCGTGTCACACACCCCTGGGTGGACCGTGTCACACACCCCTGGGTGGACCGTGTCACACACCCCTGGGTGGACCGTGTCACACACCCCTGGGTGGACCGTGTCACACACCCCTGGGTGGACCGTGTCACACACCCCTGGGTGGACCGTGTCACACATCCCTGGGTGGACCGTGTCACACATCCCTGGGTGGACCGTGACACACACCCCTGGGTGGACCGTGACACACACCCCTGGGTGGACCGTGTCACACATACCTGGGTGGACCGTGTCACACACCCCTGGGGGGACCGTGTCACACACCCCTGGGTGGACCGTGTCACACACCCCTGGGTGGACCGTGTCACACACCCCTGGGTGGACCGTGTCACACACCCCTGGGTGGACCGTGTCACACACCCCTGGGTGGACCGTGTCACACACCCCTGGGTGGACCCCCCTGTGATAAATATTATGGTTTTCCTTTTGGGCTTGAATCCCCTTCTATGAATCACGTCTGCTGATTAACGAATCAAAAGATAATATGTTTGATGGCATCAAGTGCACATTATGTTGACTTTCTTCTCTTCTGCAAATATGATCCTCGAGCTTACATGGATATATTTGTGGTATTTTATCACTCAAGCTGGTCATTTCATGTTTAATCATTATTATGAAATCACAGAGTTGCTAGAAGATGAATGAATGAATGAGTGAATGAATGAAAAAACATTTATAAAGCTCATAGCTACCCTATGGTATCCCAGGGCTGTCGTCAGATTGCTACTTGTGTGTGTCATTCTGTTGTCTTTGCAAAAGAGCGCCGAGTAAGAGAGTGAAGAGAGCTGGAAGGGCACTGCCCGCTCCTTGGGGTTACTTATCCTGAAAGGCTTCAACAACCTCTAAATAAACTTATAAAACCTGTGCAAAGAGAGCTAAGGGTCAGAGAGGACCTACGCATCAGGCTACTACGGCGACAGGCACGACCGCTCACCCACCCTAAGCGCAGGATGCTGGGAGGCGATCGGGAGAGACACGACCGCTCGCCCACCCTAGCTAAAGGTTGACCGCTCACCCACCCTAGCCGAAGGTTGACCGCTCACCCACCCTAAGCGCAGGATGCTGGGAGGCGATCGGGACAGACACGACCGCTCCCCCACCCTGGCCAAAGGTTGACCGCTCACCCACCCGAGCCGAAGGTTGACCGCTCACCCACCCGAGCCGAAGGTTGACCGCTCACCCACCCGAGCCGAAGGTTGACTGCTCACCCACCCTAGCCGAAGGTTGATCGCTCACCCACCCTAGCCGAAGGTTGACCGCTCACCCACCCTAGCCGAAGGTTGACCGCTCACCCACCCTAGCCGAAGGTTGACTGCTCACCCACCCTAGCCGAAGGTTGATCGCTCACCCACCCTAGCCGAAGGTTGACACCTCACCCACCCTAGCCGAAGGTTGACCGCTTACCCACCCTAGCCAAAGGTTGACCGCTCCCCCTCCCTGGCCGAAGGTTGACCCCTCACCCACCCTAGCCGAAGGTTGACCGCTTACCCACCCTAGCCAAAGGTTGACCGCTCCCCCACCCTAGCCAAAGGTTGACCCCTCACCCACCCTAGCCGAAGGTTGACCGCTCACCCACCCTAGCCGAAGGTTGACCGCTCACCCACCCTAGCCGAAGGTTGACCGCTTACCCACCCTAGCCAAAGGTTGACCGCTTACCCACCCGAGCCGAAGGTTGACCGCTCACCCACCCTAGCCGAAGGTTGACCGCTCACCCACCCTAGCCGAAGGTTGACCCCTCACCCACCCTAGCCGAAGGTTGACCCCTCACCCACCCTAGCCGAAGGTTGACCCCTCACCCACCCTAGCTGAAGGTTGACCCCTCACCCACCCTAGCTGAAGGTTGACCCCTCACCCACCCTAGCTGAAGGTTGACCCCTCACCCACCCTAGCTGAAGGTTGACCCCTCACCCACCCTAGCTGAAGGTTGACTGCTCACCCACCCTAGCTGAAGGTTGACTGCTCACCCACCCTAGCCGAAGGTTGACCGCTCACCCACCCGAGCCGAAGGTTGACCGCTCACCCACCCTAGCCGAAGGTTGACTGCTCACCCACCCTAGCCGAAGGTTGACTGCTCACCCACCCTAGCCGAAGGTTGACTGCTCACCCACCCTAGCCGAAGGTTGACCGCTCACCCACCCTAGCCGAAGGTTGACTGCTCACCCACCCTAGCCGAAGGTTGACTGCTCACCCACCCTAGCCGAAGGTTGACTGCTCACCCACCCTAGCCGAAGGTTGACTGCTCACCCACCCTAGCCGAAGGTTGACTGCTCACCCACCCTAGCCGAAGGTTGACTGCTCACCCACCCCCCTCCCTGGCCGAAGGTTGACCCCTCACCCACCCTAGCCGAAGGTTGACCGCTTACCCACCCTAGCCAAAGGTTGACCGCTTACCCACCCTAGCCAAAGCTTGACCCCTCACCCACCCTAGCCGAAGGTTGACCGCTCACCCACCCTAGCCGAAGGTTGACCGCTCCCCCACCCTAGCCAAAGGTTGACCGCTCCCCCACCCTAGCCGAAGGTTGACCGCTCACCCACCCTAGCCGAAGGTTGACCGCTCACCCACCCCAGCTGAAGGTTGACCGCTCACCCACCCCAGCTGAAGGTTGACCGCTCACCCACCCTAGCCGAAGGTTGACCGCTCACCCACCCTAGCCGAAGGTTGACCGCTCACCCACCCTAGCCGAAGGTTGACCGCTCACCCACCCTAGCCGAAGGTTGACCGCTCACCCACCCTAGCCGAAGGTTGACCGCTCACCCACCCCAGCTGAAGGTTGACCGCTCACCCACCCCAGCTGAAGGTTGACCGCTCACCCACCCCAGCTGAAGGTTGACCGCTCACCTACCATAGCCGAAGGTTGACCGCTCACCCACCCCAGCTGAAGGTTGACCGCTCACCCACCCTAGCCAAAGGTTGACCGCTCACCCTAGCCGAAGGTCGGCCGCTCATACACCCTAGCCAAAGGCTGACCGCCCACCCACCCTAGCCAAAGGTTGACCGCTCACCCTAGCCAAAGGCTGACCGCCCACCCACCCTAGCCAAAGGTTGACCACTCACCCTAGCCAAAGGCTGACCGTCCACCCACCCTAGCCAAAGGTTGACCGCTCACCCACCCTAGCTGAAGGTTGCTAGGAGGCGATCGGTCCTCCCTGGCTGTCTGGCTGCGCTTATCACACACACAGCTGTTTGTGGCCGAAAATCAAAAAGAGAACAGATTATTCAGAATAGGGTTTTATTTGCTAATGAGCTAATACTAATGTAGTGCTTAGAAGTAGTAAATGAGAGTGTTTGTGCTATAGAATACATAGCAATAACGGAGTTGTATTTGCTGTCTCTAGTTCTCATGAACCTCTTCGCTGCCTTAATGTGTATGGTCTTTCTGGTTACAATTCGTATCGTGTGCACTGGGTGAGGGTTTCATGTATATTCAGTTCTCTAGCGATGCTCGAGCGCGTTATTCATTAAGACCACGGAGTATGGAGGGATTGGACGAACAATGTGGAACCCCTCAATAAAGAGAGGTGGGCTCGGCGGGACCTTTCGGGTGCAATGCGGGCTGGGATTGGGGGTCCGTGAATGTCTTAACATCAGAGAGGGCAGCTCAGGTACAAGGACAGGCTGCACGATTCTGAAGATTGAGCTCAGGTACAAGGACAGGCTGCATGAGTCTGAAGATTGAGCTAGGGTACAAGGACAGGCTGCATGAGTCTGAAGATTGAGCTCAGGTACAAGGACAGGCTGCATGAGTCTGAAGATTGAGCTAGGGTACAAGGACAGGCTGCACGAGTCTGAAGATTGAGCTAAGGGACAAGGACAGGCCGCATGAGTCTGAAGATTGAGCTCAGGTACAAGGACAGGCTGCATGAGTCTGAAGATTGAGCTAAGGTGCAAGGACAGGCTGCATGAGTCCGAAGATTGAGCTAGGGTACAAGGACAGGCCGCATGAGTCTGAAGATTGGGAGGGTACAAGGACAGGCTGCACAAGTCTGAAGATTGAGCTAGGGTGCAAGGACAGGCTGCATGAGTCTGAAGATTGAGCTAGGGTACAAGGACAGGCTGCACGATTCTGAAGATTGAGCTCAGGTACAAGGACAGGCTGCATGAGTCTGAAGATTGAGCTAGGGTACAAGGACAGGCTGCATGAGGCTGAAGATTGAGCTAGGGCACAAGGACAGGCTGCATGAGTCTGAAGATTGAGCTAGGGCACAAGGACAGGCTGCATGAGTCTGAAGATTGAGCTAGGGTACAAGGACAGGCTGCATGATTCTGAAGATTGAGCTAGGGTACAAGGGCAGGCTGCATGAGTCTGAAGATTGAGCTAAGGTACAAGGACAGGCTGCATGAGTCTGAAGATTGAGCTAAGGTACAAGGACAGGCTGCATGAGTCTGAAGATTGAGCTAGGGTACAAGGACAGGCTGCATGAGTCTGAAGATTGAGCTAGGGTACAAGGACAGGCTGCATGAGACTGAAGATTGAGCTAGGGTACAAGGACAGGCTGCATGAGTCTGAAGATTGAGCTAGGGTACAAGGACAGGCTGCATGAGTCTGAAGATTGAGCTAGGGTACAAGGACAGGCTGCATGAGTCTGAAGATTGAGCTAGGGTACAAGGACAGGCTGCATGAGTCTGAAGATTGAGCTAGGGTACAAGGACAGGCTGCATGAGTCTGAAGATTGAGCTAGGGTACAAGGACAGGCTGCATGAGTCTGAAGATTGAGCTAGGGTACAAGGACAGGCCGCATGAGTCTGAAGATTGAGCTAAGGTACAAGGACAGGCTGCATGAGTCTGAAGATTGAGCTAGGGTACAAGGACAGGCCGCACAAATCTGAAGATTGAGCTAAGGTACAAGGACAGGCCGCACGAGTCTGAAGATTGAGCTAGGGTACAAGGACAGGCTGCACGAGTCTGAAGATTGAGCTAAGGTACAAGGACAGGCTGCATGATTCTGAAGATTGAGCTAAGGTACAAGGGCAGGCTGCATGATTCTGAAGATTGAGCTAGGGTACAAGGGCAGGCTGCATGAGTCTGAAGATTGAGCTAAGGTACAAGGACAGGCTGCATGAGTCTGAAGATTGAGCTAAGGTACAAGGACAGGCTGCATGAGTCTGAAGATTGAGCTAGGGTACAAGGACAGGCTGCATGAGTCTGAAGATTGAGCTAGGGTACAAGGACAGGCTGCATGAGACTGAAGATTGAGCTAGGGTACAAGGACAGGCTGCATGAGTCTGAAGATTGAGCTAGGGTACAAGGACAGGCTGCATGAGTCTGAAGATTGAGCTAGGGTACAAAGAGAGGCTGCATGAGTCTGAAGATTCAGCTAAGGTACAAGAACAGGCTGCATGAGTCTGAAGATTGAGCTAGGGTACAAGGACAGGCTGCATGAGTCTGAAGATTGAGCTAGGGTACAAGGACAGGCTGCATGAGTCTGAAGATTGAGCTAGGGTACAAGGACAGGCCGCATGAGTCTGAAGATTGAGCTAGGGTACAAGGACAGGCTGCATGAGTCTGAAGATTGAGCTAGGGTACAAGGACAGGCTGCATGAGTCTGATGATTGAGCTAAGGTACAAGGACAGGCTGCATGAGTCTGAAGATTGGGAGGGTACAAGGACAGGCTGCATGAATTTGAAGATTGAGCTAGGATTCAAGGACAGGCTGCATGAGTCTGAAGATTGAGCTAGGATACAAGGACAGGCTGCATGAGTCTGAAGATTGGGAGGGTACAAGGACAGGCTGCATGAGTCTGAAGATTGAGCTAGGGTACAAGGACAGGCTGCATGAGTCTGAAGATTGAGCTAAGGTACAAGGACAGGCTGCATGAGTCTGAAGATTGAGCTAGGATACATGGACAGGCTGCATGAGTCTGAAGATTGAGCTAGGATACAAGGACAGGCTGCATGAGTCTGAAGATTGAGCTAGGATACAAGGACAGGCTGCATGAGTCTGAAGATTGAGCTAGGGTACAAGGACAGGCTGCATGAGTCTGATGATTGAGCTAAGGTACAAGGACAGGCTGCATGAGTCTGAAGATTGGGAGGGTACAAGGACAGGCTGTATGAATCTGAAGATTGAGCTAGGATACAAGGACAGGCTGCATGAGTCTGAAGATTGAGCTAGGATACAAGGACAGGCTGCATGAGTCTGAAGATTGCGAGGGTACAAGGACAGGCTGCATGAGTCTGAAGATTGAGCTAGGGTACAAGGACAGGCTGCATGAGTCTGAAGATTGAGCTAAGGTACAAGGACAGGCTGCATGAGTCTGAAGATTGAGCTAGGATACAAGGACAGGCTGCATGAGTCTGAAGATTGAGCTAGGATACAAGGACAGGCGGCATGAGTCTGAAGATTGAGCTAGGATACAAGGACAGGCTGCATGAGTCTGAAGATTGGGAGGGTACAAGGACAGGCTGCATGAGTCTGAAGATTGAGCTAGGGTACAAGGACAGGCTGCATGAGTCTTAAGATTGAGCTAGGATACAAGGACAGGCTGCATGAGTCTGAAGATTGAGCTAGGGTACAAGGACAGGCTGCACGAGTCTGAAGATTGAGCTAGGGTACAAGGACAGGCTGCACAAGTCTGAAGATTGAGCTAGGGTACAAGGACAGGCTGCATGAGTCTGAAGATTGAGCTAGGGTACAAGGACAGGCTGCATGGGTCTGAAGATTGAGCTAAGGTGCAAGGACAGGCTGCATGAGTCTGAAGATTGAGCTAGGGTACAAGGACAGGCTGCATGAGTCTGAAGATTGAGCTAGGGTACAACGACAGGCTGCATGAGTCTGAAGATTGAGCTAGGGTACAAGGACAGGCTGCATGAGTCTGAAGACTGAGCTAGGGTACAACTACAGGCTGCATGAGTCTGAAGATTGAGCTAGGGTACAAGGACAGGCTGCATGGGTCTGAAGATTGAGCTAAGGTGCAAGGACAGGCTGCATGAGTCTGAAGATTGAGCTAGGGTACAAGGACAGGCTGCATGGGTCTGAAGATTGAGCTAAGGTGCAAGGACAGGCTGCATGAGTCTGAAGATTGAGCTAGGGTACAAGGACAGGCTGCATGAATTTGAAGATTGAGCTAGGGTGCAAGGACAGGCTTCATGAGTCTGAAGATTGAGCTAGGGTACAAGGACAGGCTGCATGAGTCTGAAGATTGAGCTAAGGTGCAAGGACAGGCTGCATGAGTCTGAAGATTGAGCTAGGGTGCAAGGACAGGCTTCATGAGTCTAAAGATTGAGCTAGGGTGCAAGGACAGGCTGCATGAGTCTGAAGATTGAGCTAGGGTACAAGGACAGGCTGCATGAGTCTGAAGATTGAGCTAGGGTACAAGGACAGGCTGCATGAGTCTGAAGATTGAGCTAAGGTACAAGGACAGACTGCATGAGTCTGATTGAGCTCAGGTACAAGGACAGGCTGCATGAGTCTGATGATTGAGCTAGGGTACAAGGACAGGCCGCATGAGTCTGAAGATTGAGCTAGGGTACAAGGAGAGGCTGCATGAGTCTGAAGATTCAGCTAAGGTACAAGAACAGGCTGCACGAGTCTGAAGATTGAGCTAGGGTACAAGGACAGGCTGCATGAGTCTGAAGATTGAGCTAGGGTAGAAGGACAGGCTGCATGAGTCTGAAGAGTGAGCTAGGGTACAAGGACAGGCTGCATGAGTCTGAAGATTGAGCTAGGGTACAAGGACAGGCTGCATGAGTCTGAAGATTGAGCTAAGGTACAAGGACAGGCTGCATGAGTCTGAAGATTGGGAGGGTACAAGGACAGGCTGCATGAATCTGAAGATTGAGCTAGGATACAAGGACAGGCTGCATGAGTCTGAAGATTGAGCTAGGATACAAGGACAGGCTGCATGAGTCTGAAGATTGGGAGGGTACAAGGACAGGCTGCATGAGTCTGAAGATTGAGCTAGGGTAGAAGGACAGGTTGCATGAGTCTGAAGATTGAGCTAAGGTACAAGGACAGGCTGCATGAGTCTGAAGATTGAGCTAGGATACAAGGACAGGCTGCATGAGTCTGAAGATTGAGCTAGGGTACAAGGACAGGCCGCATGAGTCTGAAGACTGAGCTAGGGTACAAGGACAGGCCGCATGAGTCTGAAGATTGAGCTAGGGTACAAGGACAGGCTGCATGAGTCTGATGATTGAGCTAAGGTACAAGGACAGGCTGCATGAGTCTGAAGATTGGGAGGGTACAAGGACAGGCTGCATGAATCTGAAGATTGAGCTAGGATACAAGGACAGGCTGCATGAGTCTGAAGATTGAGCTAGGATACAAGGACAGGCTGCATGAGTCTGAAGATTGGGAGGGTACAAGGACAGGCTGCATGAGTCTGAAGATTGAGCTAGGGTACAAGGACAGGCTGCATGAGTCTGAAGATTGAGCTAAGGTACAAGGACAGGCTGCATGAGTCTGAAGATTGAGCTAGGATACAAGGACAGGCTGCATGAGTCTGAAGATTGAGCTAGGATACAAGGACAGGCTGCATGAGTCTGAAGATTGAGCTAGGATACAAGGACAGGCTGCATGAGTCTGAAGATTGGGAGGGTACAAGGACAGGCTGCATGAGTCTGAAGATTGAGCTAGGGTACAAGGACAGGCTGCACGAGTCTGAAGATTGAGCTAGGGTACAAGGACAGGCTGCACGAGTCTGAAGATTGAGCTAGGGTACAAGGACAGGCTGCACGAATCTGAAGATTGAGCTAGGGTACAAGGACAGGCTGCACGAGTCTGAAGATTGAGCTAGGGTACAAGGACAGGCTGCATGAGTCTGAAGATTGAGCTAGGGTACAAGGACAGGCTGCATGGGTCTAAAGATTGAGCTAAGGTGCAAGGACAGGCTGCATGAGTCTGAAGATTGAGCTAGGGTACAAGGACAGGCTGCATGAGACTGAAGATTGAGCTAGGGTACAACGACAGGCTGCATGAGTCTGAAGATTGAGCTAGGGTACAAGGACAGGCTGTATGAGTCTGAAGACTGAGCTAGGGTACAACTACAGGCTGCATGAGTCTGCAGATTGAGCTAGGGTACAAGGACAGGCTGCATGGGTCTGAAGATTGAGCTAAGGTGCAAGGACAGGCTGCATGAGTCTGAAGATTGAGCTAGGGTACAAGGACAGGCTGCATGGGTCTAAAGATTGAGCTAAGGTGCAAGGACAGGCTGCATGAGTCTGAAGATTGAGCTAGGGTACAAGGACAGGCTGCATGAATCTGAAGATTGAGCTAGGGTACAACGACAGGCTGCATGAGTCTGAAGATTGAGCTAGGGTACAAGGACAGGCTGCATGAGTCTGAAGATTGAGCTAAGGTGCAAGGAGAGGCTGCATGAGTCTGAAGATTGAGCTAGGGTGCAAGGACAGGCTGCATGAGTCTGAAGATTGAGCTAAGGTACAAGGACAGGCTGCATGAGTCTGAAGATTGAGCTAGGGTGCAAGGACAGGCTGCATGAGTCTGAAGATTGAGCTAGGGTGCAAGGACAGGCTGCATGAGTCTGAAGATTGAGCTAGGGTACAAGGACAGGCTGCATGAGTCTGAAGATTGAGCTAGGGTACAAGGACAGGCCGCATGAGTCTGAAGATTGGGAGGGTACAAGGACAGGCTGCACAAGTCTGAAGATTGAGCTAGGGTACAAGGACAGGCTGCATGAGTCTGAAGATTGAGCTAGGGTACAAGGACAGGCTGCATGATTCTGAAGATTGAGCTAAGGTACAAGGACAGGCTGCATGATTCTGAAGATTGGGAGGGTACAAGGACAGGCTGCATGATTCTGAAGATTGGGAGGGTACAAGGACAGGCTGCATGAGTCTGAAGATTGAGCTAAGGTACAAGGACAGGCTGCATGATTCTGAAGATTGAGCTAAGGTACAAGGACAGGCTGCATGAGTCTGAAGATTGAGCTAGGGTACAAGGACAGGTTGCATGAGTCTGAAGATTGAGCTAGGGTACAAGGACAGGCTGCATGAGTCTGAAGATTGAGCTAAGGTACAAGGACAGGCTGCATGAGTCTGAAGATTGAGCTAAGGTACAAGGACAGGCTGCACGAGTCTGAAGATCGAGAGGGTTTATTGCTCAAGCAGGCTCCAGGGCCGAGACCATAACTGGGTTCTTCTGTGCGAGGTTAGACCCACCCAGTCCTACCCACATGATGGCCGAGGCTCAAACATTGCCTTGTGATCCCAGTCATTCCATGCCCTAATGGCCTCTGCACACAGGGGATGTGGGGCAGTGAGAGAAAGATAGCAAAACGCTCCTGTGTTTTTCTCACCCCTGGCTTCTGTGCGCTACAAACCCACCCATTAGCCCGGGGGGGGGGGGGGGCCGGAACAGTGTAGTGAGACGCAGGGAACGGGAGAGCACATCCTGCCCCTTCCCCAGGGGACTTTAACAGGAGGGGGGCTGCCCATCAGTCTATCCTAGACATCTGTATTTGCACCTGGCACAGTGCACAGCTGGAGGGGATGAGGCCAGATGCCACTGCCAGATTGACTTTGGAACCCCTGGCCGAAGGTCTTTATTGCCGGCTAAGAAAGAGTGGAGCGGAGAACAGACACTTTACGAATGATACATTTCCCTTCCCCATGCGGCTAAAGGGCTACAGACTCTTAATTCAATTTTTGCTAATTTAATATAAGGCCAAAAATAAGAGAACATGGACACACCATACAAGAGTATAAAGGTACATGAATACTAATACAGAGCCAAGCCTACGAATATAGTTCATCCGGCACAAGAGGCACAGAGCAATGAATTCCAACATCAGGACACAACTGAGTGTAGGCGCTGTACCCAAATCTCTTTTCATTTGTATTTCAGGAATTAAAAGGATAATCTGTCCCTACGCTACTTCCAGAGTGACATCTCTACCTAGCTTCCCGGTTGGTTTCCCCGCAAAAAGGTGTCCGTTCGGGGAGACTTCCTAAGAAGTGCACTCGCGTTAAATGGGTCGAGTGGCGTAAAGCTACGGAGCTCGTTCGAAGATGCTCCCTTTCCTCAGTGCAAAGCAGAAGTTCGCCAAATCTGTCCCTGTGCCTAATACAGAAAGCCGAAGTTACACCCGAACAGGTCTCTTGGTATGTTATTCCGTGAACACCTCCTTTGAGTTACCTTCCACAAACTCCAATTAATTAGAGCCCTCTCTGATGACCCTGGTTCCCATGTTTCACCGGGCTCGGAAGGTGTCCTCCCTTCTCTCTGTTCAGGCTCGACAAAGACATTCCTCTCCTCCCCATGTACCTTCTTAAATCTAAAATAACGAGGTCTAATTCCTGCACCTGCAGTAGGGATGAAAGGAGACTTTCTACACACATATTCATTCTAATTAACTTATAACTTGAGAGCAAACAAGGAGAAACAAAACTTAAGAAAAAAGAAAGTTAGGCCTGCAAGACTGGCTAACCTAAGAACGTTCTTTAATGCACACCCGTTACGCAAGTCTCTATACGAACCGTTTATACAAACGTGGATCCATTTATATTGCATAATATTCATAATGCACATGCATGATTACATATTTCTCTAAACACGTGCAAAATCCTAATCATTCCTGTATATAACAATACACATTTCATTCTGCTGTCTTAATCTGGCGATACAAGCTTCATTCCAATAACACGAATTACAGCCAAACAACAGAATATAGAGTGCAGCTCGCCCATGAGTATAAGGCACCCTTACAAATTTTAATAGCTCCGAGCGCTCTATCAGCCGCAACACCCACCCAGGCTAAGCCTTAAGGAACTGTCCCTGCGGCCAAGTCCTGGCACCATAGGCAGGCTAGCAATGCCCCAGTCTGACCCTCATGAACAATGACCAACCAGTGGCCGCCTGTTGCTTGCAAGGATGGGTCCTGTCCATCCCGCTCGTTAGCACAGTGAGGGCGGAACAGTGGCGTAACATTGGCCCCTGCAGTTCAGGGGGCTCTCAACCTACCCCCTCAGGGTGCCCCCATTTAGCACAAAGCCAATGAATATCTGTCAAATACAGGGGCCTCATGGGCCCCTCAACACATTTTGAGGGGGGAGGGCCATCAGTTTAAGTTACACTACTGGGTCGGGTTTGCCCAATGGGTCACCTATAGTCCCTGATGACCGGCATAGGTGCCGATTCCGATCCTGGAAAAACCGGGTACGAACCGTCGGTCGGAGGGTTTTCTCCGTCCGACTCGTACCCGGTAAAAAAACATTACAAACATGGAAGTACGATTTGCACGGAAACACCATTTCCGTACGAATCGTAAAAAACACCGACCGACAAAAATATACATACAAATGTGATCCGGGAAAGCGCCGACATGACGTCGGGACGCAGTCAGGCTCCGTTTCACGAACAAGGAAGTACGATTCGAACCGACACCAGTCAGTGGCGTAACGAAACTTGAGGGGGCCCCCCTGCAAAGTACATGGAGGGGGCCCCCCATTCTCCTCGCCAGTCAAGAGCCCTCAGGCCAGCGACCCGCCATACTGCAGGGGCTCACCCCAGCCATAAAAAAAGGATTCTGGTTCCTCTATTGGTCACATCCGCCCTCTCATCGAGCGATTTACATACATCAGTAAATGCTGCTGCGCCCTCCAGCAAAGTTACATAACACTGCATCCAGCCGGCCCACCAAACACATCCTCCTACTTGATGAGCCACCTTCAAGCGAAGCCCTCTCAGTTAACCACCTCCAAACTCAGATCACTTCCGTCGTGCCTGCTACTAACTCATCCATTACACTCTACTCTCACCCCTATGAAACCCGCAATTATGCTTTTCTGCCCGCCTTTAAAACCACCCCTCGGATGTCACTGCAAACCTGTGACCGCCGCCTACTGCTCCCATGTCCATCACCCACAGAAAGACTGATGACCGGTCACCATCTAACCACTGCCTACCAGTAAAGACAGAGCCTTTCAGCTGCTGGCCTCCCCAATGCCACTGTGGAAGTTTAAAAAATGTTGAACAATCTCTGCAACTGACCACCTCAAAACATTTCTTCCTGCTAGCCTATACGGCATCAAAGCCGTTCCTGCTACTTTTCATCCTCTGCATGATGCACACAATAATATCAAATGTACAAAGGGTCAGATTTTTGTTTCCTCACGCCAACATTAATTTACACTATGTACCCCACTAAACCATACCTGCTGTCAAAGGCAAACCAGATCCCATATGTAGCACCAGTCAACAAGTACCCCAAGGACAAACACCAGAGAGAATGAGCGATTCATGAATTAAACCTACAATGACAACGTAGCATTTCCCCACCAACTGTCAGCCCAGCGAAGTCTGCAACCGCACAGTAGCCATCAATACCAGCAACATCTAAAGCGCATTTCCACTTCCTTTCTTTGGCAGCTCCTGATACATATACGTATGCCTTCTGGGCGCCATCTACCACAGACCACAGCATTCTTTGTCTCCCTAAGACTAACCGAATGCTGTCGGTGAACGCTTCTCTTCCCCCTTCCTTACTAATAACTAATGGAGGATAACGAAAAAAATATATAGTATTTTCTTATGCAAATAGCGTATCAAGCACTTGCTGCCCGCAGTCCTCGCCAGATCCACCCAAATCAATATTCTGCTATCGCACCATCCTGTCACCCCTATTATTATCTGAGGATATTTTTTTATCCCTTCCTTGAACTGGGAAAAGCAATACTTTGCACAAAAACAAGTCCCTTTAAAACCTTTGCTACTTACAGACTCGCAAAGCACTTCCTTGTTTTACTAACTGTTGTAAAGCAAACGGATAACTCATTCTAGGATTGGGCTTACTGCTTAGAGGTGTGGAAGTTAATACTGAGACATAGGATGATATTTTGCATACACTAGTTCTTCCCTGCATGCGCACACAAAGCAACATTACAATTTAGCTAAACAAATTGTTCAGAAATGTACCGGAAGGTAAAGAAACAGCCCAAATAATTTTTACAAAGAAAAATAGACAATCGTCAACTTTATACCCCATAAAAGCCTTAGCGTGCACAGCTTGCTCAAATCCACGCTACCTAATTCTACCAAACTCAGCACATTTGAACCTCTCATAATTCCATGCCACACTATTCAACTATAAATAATTTAACCCTACATTCCATACCACATAATTACAATCCTAAAAATGAAAAAACATATATTTCTACTTCACTCCATACCACATAAGTCCACATCACATAATAACATTCCACACAACTTAATAGCACTCCAAACCACATAATTACACTCCACACTACACAATTCAAGTACACATAATTCCACTTCAACCTATATAATTATACGTCACACAACATATTTACACACAACTCCAAAACACAGAATTACCCTCCACAAAAAACAACTCTGCAAAATGCTACATAATTCCACTCCGCACAATTATACACCACACCATGCCACATAATTCCACACGTCACAATTCCACAATTCATCCCCACACAATTCATCACACATAATTACTCCAGCACCACATAATTAACCTCCACATAATTATGCTCTCATCCATATTGCATAAATACACTCCACATAAATCCAGTCTGTCACGTAGCAACATTCCACATAACTACACTTCACACCATGCCTCATAATACCACTCAACATAATTTTCACCCAGCAGCGAACACTTCCACGTCACACATTTCAACTCTACACATTTCCATTCCACACCACATAATTCAACAACAAACTACATAATTCAAACCAACAACAGAATTACATAACACACCACATACATCCAATCTACACCACAAAATCCCACATCATGCTATAATATTTAACAGCACACCACATAAGTAAACTCCACTACATACTACTCCACAACGCAAAATACCATTCCAGATAATCTCATTCCAAGACACACAATCCCACTCCATGACACACAATCCCACTCCACATAATTCCAGTACACTCAATACCACACAATTACTATCCACATAATTACATTATTTCGCTACACAGATCCAATCCACACAATACAATTCCACAACTAACAATTCCAATCCAAACCACATATGTCCACTTGACACCACACACATTCACTCCACTCCAAGCAGAAAACACATAGGTAAAATACACTTTACAATGTCAATAGCTCTAACTCTCACAAATGCGAGACCAATTGCATTGCAAATGCTTGTTTACCTTCCAATGTGACCGAGCAGATCCTGTTCATTTTTTTTATTTGTATTTATTTTATGGAGTTTTATATAGCTCGAACTTGACCCGTATCGGGTATCATAGCGCTTTACATGAGCACCAGTTGCGTTACATGAGGACACATTCATATTTGTTAGGCACAGGTAGATTAAGTGATTTGCCCAGAATCACAGGATGTTCAGCGCCATTGTTGAAACTCGAACCCAGTTCCCCAGATTCGAGGTCGACCGCCCTAGCCGTTAGGCCAACTCCTCTCCCAAGTATGAGTAAGAATAGGCATAAGAAGGGCTAAGCAGAAGAGCTGAAGTATTTAGATGTAAAAGTAGTGGAAGGTAGGTTCAAGTAGGAGTATGCAGGAGTAAGAGTGCAAGTAGGAGTAGGTAGGACTAAGTTAATGGTAATAAGGGCATTGGTAAATACGGTAGCAACAGTAAGAATAGCAGTTAGAAGACGTAATAGGAGTAAGAGGGGAAATGAGTAAGAGCAGGAGGAAATAGGCGTAATAAATTGTAAGTGGAAGCAAGAGTATGTTGGAATAATAAAACGTAAGAGTGGGAACAAATATGAGGTGTAAGAGAAAGGTAAAATTAAGAGGTTACGTAGCACAGTAAGAGGAAGTATGAAACCTATGAGTAGAAACAAAAATCAGCAGTAGGCATAAGTAGGAAAAGTTAGTAAATTAAGTGCAAGATTAATGAAAGTAAGATTGAAAGAGACCAAGATGAGAAAAGAAAGACGAAGACAGCAAATCATTCCATATTCTTCTACGACTCCAGTGCTAACAAAGCGTGACATGCTTTTCATTTTATGCACACATCAGATGAAGAGCAAGGACCTTCCATTAAGCACTGTTGTAACACGCTTCAGTTGGTAACTTGCGTGCAGCTGAAATAGGTACAATTTATGTGTTTTATAGCGCTCACAAACAGCATACGCGTGTTTCTTGGCACTATTTCAACAAAAGTTAACACTATGCCACTGGCAGAGGTGCAATTTGTTTTATTAATGGGTTGCACACAGACCGCTCTCTGTGACGTGCTGTTCGACGAAAAAGTGCAAGAAAAGACTTCTTAATACCACGTGAGCAGCACTTCAGAACTGTTTGGATAAAGCTTAGCCGATGCCCGGGAGCCGAATAGTGATTTTTGTGTGTCTCTGGCGCCCAGTAGCAGTGCGTTTACCCCGAGGGCCACATTTGGCATGTTCTGATTTGAACTCACCATTATAGAGAGAATGTAATACTAGGTCATTTATTGTCACATGCAACAAGGGTTGTCAATCCCGGCCCCCTTTCTCTGTAGTCCCCGGCACCTGTTTAGAGGTGGACAGGAAGGAGCCCTCTCTCCTTCCAGCACAGCAAGCAATACCACAGAACAGCGCCAAGACCAACACAAACGGCTCCCGGTAGCTCAGCTCATGTGCCCCGGTAGATGTGAGGCTGTGAGCTGATGAGTAAGAGGTTTAGGAGCAGGGTGAGGAGCTGGCAGCCTACACCAGGGTGGAGCAACAGCACCAAGGCGTCTACAGCAACAGGGGACGAGTCTCCTCAGCTACGAAGTGTGAGGCCAGCACGTGGGAGCCATGCAGCGGCAGCCAATGCTTGTGAAGCAAGTAATCAAGCATTGGCAAAGGTAAAATAAAACCAAGCTAGTGCCAACTAACACGAAGGGTGGGACGGGGAATGGTAAAATTGGGGGCAGGAGGCAGGCCCGGCTCCAGGAATTTTTATTTGGGTGGGCCAAGGGTACATTCGGGTGGGCCACTGCTGGCCCAATTTATCGCTTATATATCTAGCCAGGCCTGCTTCTGGGCCCTCCTTTATCTCTCCTTACTCTTACAAGGCACAGTAAAACGCACTTTTTTCAAAGTCTCTTTCTAAATGTTATCACTCTCAAAAAGTGCTTTTCTTCCATGCAATGTCCCTTTGATGGGAAGAGGAAGTTTCTAAGGTGGGAGTATCAAGCAAGTGACACTACCCGGGCTTCCTCTGTGCGAGCCTTCAGGGAGAAACCCTCTTCATTACTACCTCCACCTGACCTCTGACTCTGCAGCGCACTCTCTTACAGGCTTGATTATCCACTTTTCTACCACCCTTCTCCATCACACCTTATCTCACACCTGACCTTGGGCCCTAGCCCCATATCAGCCACCATTCAGTTCCACTTTCACTATTCCCAGTAAAAAACAATAGTAAAATCACCTTCAAACTTGAAATATTGAATATAGCAGTAAAAATAATTAGCATGCATGATAAAGTATGCTCCACAGTTGTCCTAATCACCTGACTGTTAATTAAATAAATGAAAACAGAAAGGCCATGACAGGGCCGGCTTTATTGCTGGTGCAAACGTCTTTTCGACCTCTTTTTTGACCTCTTTCTCTGTAGATAGCTTAACTACCACCCTCCAACAGTACCCTTCATCTCGCCATAGCCACTCCCCCTCATGGCCTCCTCCTCAGACTCCCTAACTACCACCCTCCACCAGTGTCCCCCATCTTTCTGTAGCTCCCCCACACCCCATGACCTCCTCCTCAGATTCCCTCACTGCCACCCTCCACCAGCGCCCCTCATAGCTTCGTATTTCCCCCCACTCCATGACCTCCTCCTCGAATTCCCTGCCACCCTCCACCAGTGCCCCTCATCTCTCTGTAGTTCCCCCCCCCCCATAACCCCCTCATCAGATTCCTTCACTGCCACCCTCCACTAGTGCCCCTCATCTCTCTATAGTTCCCCCACCCCATGACCTCCTCCTTGGCTTCCCTCACTGCCATCCTTCACTAGTGCCTCTCATTTCTCTGTAGCCCCCCCACCCCATGACCTCCTCCTCCTCGGATTCCCTCACTGCCCCTCATCTCTCTGTAATTCCCCCCGAGCCCCATGACCTCCTCCTCGGATTACCTCACTGCCACCCTCCACCAGTGCCCCTCATCTCTCTGTAGTTCCCCCCCACCCCTGACCTCCTTCTCAGATTCCCTCACTGCCACCCTTCACCAGTGCCCCTCATTTCTCCATAATTCCCCCCACCCCCATAACCTCCTCCTCAGATTCCTTCACTGCCACCCTCCACCAGCACCCCTCATCTCTCCGTAGATCCCCCCCACCAGTGACCTCTTTGGAT
Source organism: Triturus cristatus (assembly GCF_964204655.1). Lineage (NCBI taxonomy): Eukaryota > Metazoa > Chordata > Amphibia > Caudata > Salamandridae > Triturus > Triturus cristatus. Next base: position 1,087,074,234 of record NC_140588.1, on the reverse strand, counting down.
TCCCTCACTGCCACCCCCCACTAGTGCCCCTCATCTCTCCGTAGATCCCCCCACCCGTGACCTCTTTGGATTCCCTCACTGCCACCCCCCACTAGTGCCCCTCAGCTCTCTGTAGTTCCCCCACCTCATGACCTCCTCCTCCGCTTCCCTCACTGCCAACCTCCACTAGTGCCCCTCATTTCTACATAGCCCCCCCACCCCATGACCTCCTCCTCAGATTCCCTCACTGCTCCCTCCACCAGCGCCCCTCATCTCTCTGTAGTTCCCCCCACCCCATGACCTCCTCCTCAGATTTCTTCACTGCCGCCCTCCACCAGTACCCCTCATCTCTCTGTAGTTCCCCTCCACCCTGTGACCTCCTCCTCGGATTCCCTCACTGCCACCCTCCACTAGTGCCCCTCATCTCTCTGCTGTTCCCCCCACCCCGTGACCACCTCCTCTGACTCCCTCACTGCCACCCTCCACCAGTGCTCCTCATCTCACTGTAGCTCCCCACCCCATTACCTCTTCCTCGTTTTCCCTCAATGCCACCCTCCACTAGTGCCCCTCATCTTTCCGCAGCTCCACCCCCACTCCAGGACCTCCTCCTCGGCTTCCCTCACTGCCACTCTCCACTAGTGCCCCTCATCTCTCCGTTGCCCCTCTCTCATTTCCATTCCATTTGTTGTACAGCGCTACTCATATGAGTGTAGGGTGTCACAGTACTTTACATAACAGCACGCATTATACAGAGACAATAAATCAGTCTATGGGGAATGTCACGTAAGCCAATGAGGATTACAAGGTGTAGAAATCACTTCATCCATACTGGTGGGCAATATATTTTACGGGGGTTTGGTCAGGAGAAGCACAAACTCAGGATTTAAAGAGTACTCCAGTGGTTGGGGGTCGGCTTTACTGATTAAAATGTATAACTGCCCAAACAAACTCTTTTTGGCAACATTAGAATAATGAAGGAATGGAGAAGTTCTAACTATATCACAATACAAAAAAGCGAAGTTTGTATGCAGCTCTTTAAAGACAGTTCATAGGTCACTGTCCTATGTTAGGATAGTAACTTCTGAACTGCAAGTAACACACGGATATCTGTGACAGAGGTAGTAACCCACTGAGCTATTCTCATAAAATTCAGTTTATCAGCACTTAAAAACTACCAACAGACAAATGGTTACTCTGCAGCAGGATCGTAAATCACCAGTTATCTGCACAGTTTTTATTGTAGTTGTACATCGGTGGCAAATTCACTGGGAGGGCCATGGCTCATGTTTGGGTGGGCCAGGCTCATGTTTGGGTGGGCCTGGCCCACCCGGCCCACCCCACCCTCTAGAACCGGGCCGGGCAGGAGGTAACATATCCTGCACTTGTTAGTGGTGTGAGACAAAGAAAAGGGTCAGCGACAGGAGGATATTTACAGCTGGGACTAATTAAAGTCCCAGATAACCTATCTGTAGAAATGTAAATGCTGCATTTTAAAACATATCAGGCATTTGTTATCAACCCACAACATAGCATGTTTTTTGGAGGAGCTCACAATGAAAACTCACAATTAAAACTGCTAGACTTACCGACAACGCTGCAGAATGTGATCTGTCCTGCTCTTTACAAGTCTAACCTCTCTCCCTGAAAGCCCCGGTGTTTCTGAAGAGTGCAGGGCCCCATCCTTTTCCGGCCGGGCTCTGATTGAAGAGAAACAATGTAACTTGTTACTTTGTTTCTCTTCAGTCCTGCCCTGGGTCAGCGCTGGAGCTCTGAGCAGGCTGCGACTGCACCTGCTTTTTACAGCAAGCATTTCTTTCCAGCTCTTTACCGAAGACTGGGGGCCCCCCCGCACCGCGGGGGCTGCGGGGGCGTTTGTTATGCCCCTGACACCAGTCCGGACGGCAATATTTTTACGGCACCCAAAAAGTGCCGGAAAAGCGAAGTACGGCGCGATGCGAGCGGAATTGGGGGCCCGGTACGTGCCGAACCCCCCCCCAGACCCCGTGTATGTACGAGTTGAACCCCCACCCATGTATGTACGAGTCGTACCCCCACCCGTGTATGTACACGGGTGGGGGTTCGACTCGTACATACACGGGTGTACATACACGGGTGGGGGTTCGACTCGTACATACACGGGTGTACATACACGGGTGGGGGTATGACTCGTACATACACAGGTGTACATACACGGGTGGGGGTACGACTCGTACATACACGGGTGTACATACACGGGTGGGGGTACGACACATACATCCACAGGGTCTGGGGGGGGTTCGGCGCGTATGCGGGCACATGTCTCCATGGTTGCTATTGCAGTTCGGTCCGTACGGTGTATTTTCCATACGGTTGTAAAATTGGAAGGACGGGACAGATCGTACTTGCGTGGTCGGACTTCATTTTTCCGATTCGTAGGGTAAATCGTCCGAGGATGTGTCTGACACATTTTCCGACCCGAGGACGTGTCGGGGAATTTTCCCAATGCGATTCGTATGTATTTTTTCCCATACGAATCGTACTTGCCAGTTTGTACGGTACTTGTACGATACGTACGGAAAAAAATCCGGATACGATTCGTACGGGGAAAATTTCTCCAGGATCGGAATCGGCACCATAGTGTCCACCTGTCCTTTTGTTTGGCACCACCTCAGCTCTGGTCCTATGCTTGGGGTACTAGCACCTGGCTCACTCGAGGTGTCAACTCTGTCACACATCCCCTGTTATACTCTCCGATACTCAGTCCAGCTGTCCCCAGTCATGTACCCCAGCTAGGCCCTGATGCCCTGATGAACAGTGTCACCTCGAGGTCCGTAAGGAGCAGACACCCGGGTCATGCTTCCTTTCCAACAAAGGTGCCCTAAGGGACTTCGTCAGTGGAGGCTATCAAGTTTTTGCTGTGGCGATCCCCTTCCTATGAGAAATTCGGTTGTTTGTTAAGAGGGATGAAGCATACTCAAACAACAGCCACAACCCTTGTCAGGGTGAACCACAAACAGTCACTAAATTAACATGTGCTTAACACTCTGGCAGCTTGGCACAAAGTCAAGAGGCAATGTGTAAAGCATTGATGCAGCACACAAACAGTAATAACACACAAGTAAAAGTCCCACACCAATTAAAAAAAAAAATTATTAAAATGTGATAAATTGTTTGAGACCTAATCAAATCAGTAAAACCAGAGATATACAATTTTGATGTTTTAAATAAAAGTAGCACTTAGATGCAAGAAGCACCTATTGCGGTTATCTTTTTGGGGTGGACCGGGTCCAAGTCACAAGTTCAGAACAACAGTGATAGAGCACAGGCCAGATACAGGATGGAGTTCCTTGTGTCCTGGTGCGTCGAGGTGCAAAGTCCTTGCATTGGGTTGCGCAGCTTGGGCATGGAGGAGCCATTGATGGGAGCTGCGATGTGAGGTCCTGTGTCAAAATGTGTCAGGCTGAGTCGAGGTCGTGGAAGCTGTCGACAGGAGCTTGTGATGCAGGGTTCAGTGGCGAGATGCGCTGCGTTGCGGTCAGTGAAGCTGCTGGTGCGGCAAGGACTTGTGTAGAGATGCACCGGTGTTGAACTAAGATGCGTCAAAATGGCATCACAATATGTTGCGCCGGGTCGGTGCTTGCAAAGCCACCAGTCAGAAGCTGTGTGAAGGTGCGTCAAGATGCGTCGAGCTACACTGGTTGTCGGCATCGAGATGAGTTGCCCTGGGTCGGTGCTGTGAGGCTGACGAACAGGAGCTAGGTCAATGTGCGTCAAGATGCGTCGAGCTACACTGGTTGTCGGCATCGAGATGAGTTGCCCTGGGTCGGCGCTGTGAGGCCACCAAACAGGACCTGTGATGTGTGTTCCTGTGTTGAGATGTCGGGTTATGTCGGTGTAGAGGAGCCTGTTATGTCCCTGTAGCTCAGAACATGAGGCTATCTGACTAGCCCTTGGAGACACTCCGATGGTGTCGGATTCAAGTTGTGAATTCAGTCTTTCTTCCTCAGGCAGTAGGACAGAAGAGCAGAGAAGCAGGGCAGTCTTTTTGCAGCAGGGCAGAAGGACAATGGAGCGGTCCCTCTTGCAACAGAGAAGCTGGGCAGTCTTCTTGCAGCAGGGCAGCGGGACAGCAGAGCAGTCTCTCTTGCAACAGAGAAGCAGGGCAGTCTTCTTGCAGCAGGGCAGCAGGACAGCAGAGCAGTCTCTCTTGCAACGGAGAAGCAGGGCAGTCTTCTTGCAGCAGGACAGTAGGACAGTTGAGCAGTCCCTCTTGCAACAGAGAAGCAGGGCAGTCTTCTTACAGCAGGGCAATGGGACGGCAGAGCAGTCTCTCTTGCAACAGAGGAGCAGGGCAGTCTTCTTACAGCAGGGCAATGGGACGGCAGAGCAGTCTCTCTTGCAACAGAGGAGCAGGGCAGTCTTCTTGCAGCAGGGCAGCGTGACAGCAGAGCAGTCTCTCCTGCAACAGAGAAGCAGGGCAGTCTTCCTGCAGCAGGGCAGCGGGACGGCAGAGCAGTCCCTCTTGCAACAGAGAAGCAGGGCAGTCTTCTTGGAGCAGGGCAGTGGGACAGAAGAGCAGTCTCTTTTGCAACAGAGAAGAAGGGCTGTCTTCTTGCAGCAGAGCAGCGGGACAGCAGAGCAGTCTCTCTTGCAATGGAGAAGCAGGGCAGTCTTCTTGCAGCAGGGCAGCGGGACAGCAGAGCAGTCTCTCTTGCAACAGAGAAGCAGGGCAGTCTTCTTGCAGCAGGGCAGCGGGACAGCAGAGCAGTCTCTCTTGCAACGGAGAAGCAGGGCAGTCTTCTTGCAGAAGGGCAGCGGGAAAGCAGAGCAGTCTCTCTTGCAACATAGAAGCAGGGCAGTCTTCTTGCAGCAGGGCAGCGGGACAGCAGAGCAGTCTCTCTTGCAACAGAGAAGCAGGGCAATCTTCTTGCAGCAGGGCAGCGGGACAGCAGAGCAGTCCCTCTTGCAACAGAGAAGCAGGGCAGTCTTCTTGCAGCAGGGCAGCCGGACAGCAGAGCAGTCCCTCTTGCAATGGAGAAGCAGGGCAGTCTTCTTGCAGCAGGGCAGCTGGGAAGCAGAGCAGTCCCTCTTGCAACAGAGAAGCAGGGTAGTCTTCTTGCAGCAGGGCAGCAGGACAGTAGAGCAGTCTCTCTTGCAACAGAGAAGCAGGGTAGTCTTCTTGCAGCAGGGCAGCGGGGCAGCAGAGCAGTCTCTATTGCAACAGAGAAGCAGGGCAGTCTTCTTGCAGCAGGGCAGCAGGATAGTAGAGCAGTCTCTCTTGCAACAGAGAAGCTGGGCAGTCTTCTTCCAGCAGGGCAGCGGGACAGCAGAGCAGTCTCTCTTGCAACAGAGAAGCAGGGTAGTCTTCTTGCAGCAGTGCAGCGGGGCAGCAGAGCAGTCTCTCTTGCAACAGAGAAGCAGGGCAGTCTTCTTGCAGCAGGGCAGCAGGATAGTAGAGCAGTCTCTCTTGCAACAGAGAAGCAGGGCAGTCTTCTTGCAGCAGGGCAGTGGAACATTAGAGCAGTCTCTCTTGCAATGGAGAAGCTGGACAGTCTCCTTGCAGCAGGGCAGCGGGACAGCAGAGCAGTCTCTCTTGCAACAGAGAAGCAGGGAAGTCTTCTTCCAGCAGGGCAGCGGGACAGCAGAGCAGTCTCTTTTGCAACAGAGAAGAAGGGCAGTCTTCTTGCAGCAGGGCAATGGGACGGCAGAGCAGTCTCTCTTGCAACAGAGGAGCAGGGCAGTCTTCTTGCAGCAGGGCAGCGTGACAGCAGAGCAGTCTCTCCTGCAACAGAGAAGCAGGGCAGTCTTCCTGCAGCAGGGCAGCGGGACGGCAGAGCAGTCCCTCTTGCAACAGAGAAGCAGGGCAGTCTTCTTGGAGCAGGGCAGTGGGACAGAAGAGCAGTCTCTCTTGCAATGGAGAAGCAGGGAAGTCTTCTTCCAGCAGGGCAGCGGGACAGCAGAGCAGTCTCTCTTGCAACAGAGAAGCAGGGCAGTCTTCTTGCAGCAGGGCAGTGGGATGGCAGAGCAGTCTCTCTTGCAACAGAGAAGCAGGGAAGTCTTCTTGCAGCAGGGCAGCCGGACAGCAGAGCAGTCCCTCTTGCAATGGAGAAGCAGGGAAGTCTTCTTCCAGCAGAGCAGCGGGACAGCAGAGCAGTCCCTCTTGCAACAGAGAAGCAGGGCAGTCTTCTTGCAGCAGGGCAGTGGGATGGCAGAGCAGTCTCTCTTGCAACAGAGAAGCAGGGAAGTCTTCTTGCAGCAGGGCAGCCGGACAGCAGAGCAGTCCCTCTTGCAATGGAGAAGCAGGGAAGTCTTCTTCCAGCAGAGCAGCGGGACAGCAGGGCAGTCCTTCTTGTGAGTCTTCCACAGGTCCAGAAGTGATCTGAAGAGTTGGGTCTGAGGGTTCAACAAAAACGAATTCAGCAAAACAGGAGGGATGGCAAAAGGTTTGGGCAAATCTCCCATTCACTCTTCTGCAGCGCACAGAGAAGCAGGAGTAAATTCGCATGATATTGACTTCACTTATTAAGTGCACCCATAACCAGGTACGTACAGACTTTGTACGTCTCTGGGAGTAAAAGTATTAATAGGACAGCCGTCACCGCAGGCTCCTGGGGCCACTTCAGTACAAATAACGACACTTCTGGTCAAATCCATCGACCATGATATTTAGGCAAACTTGCGTTCAACGGCACACCGCCGGCTAAAACCAAGGAAGAATGTCCGGATGGAAAGGTCCAGCGGCACAGGGAAGTGTGTCTTCTTGGCACGCCGCACAGCAGAGCCACTATTTGAGTGCCTTTAATGAATATCGTTTGTCCAAGCTGCAACTCAGTTCCTTTATCCGATCATTTTTTTTTTTGTTTGCAGTTTTCTAGAACGCAAACTTGACCCAAAGGTATTAGGGGGCGTTACATGAGTACCAGTCACATTATACAAGGATACATTAATTAGGTCTCACCTGCACTTTGCATGCGCTGTGCTACGAGACGTGTTGTTTACAATTCAGTGGGACTACAACCCATCCACAGTACACCATTAGTTGTTTTCGTTGTCACTCTCATTTGCAATCTATCAATCGCTCAGCTCTCACAGGCTTCCGTCCATTCTTCTGTTATCTCCTCCCTGGAGCATGGATCTAGTCACTGCACTCTACTCTGTGCCACTGCACTCTAAGCCACTCCACTCTAACGACTCCACTATTCTACTCCATTCTATCTATCACTCTAGACCACTCCACTCAACTCTAATTTACTCCATTCTACTCTATGCCACTCAACGCCACTCCACGCTACACTACTCCACTCTACGCCACTCCACTCTATCAACTCCACTATTCTACTCCATTCTATCTATCACTCTAGACCACTCCACTCAACTCTAATTCACTCCACTCTACTCAATGCCACTCAACGCCACTCCACGCTACACTACTCCACTCTACGCCACTCCACGCCATCTATTCCACACTGCTCTATGCCACTCCACTCTATCTGCTCCACTCCACTACTCTACTCCACTCTATCATTCTAGACCACTCCACTCTATCTACTCCACTCCACTCTACACCACACCATTCTACGCCACTCCACTCTATCTGCTCCACTCCACTACTCTACTCCACTCTATCATTCTAGACCACTCCACTCTATCTACTCCACTCCACTCTACACCACACCACTCTACGCCACTCCACTCTATCTGCTCCACTCCACTACTCTACTCCACTCTATCATTCTAGACCACTCCACTCTATCTACTCCACTCTACTTTACACCACACCACTCTATGCCACTCCACTCTAGCTGCTCCACTCCACTACTCTCCTCCACTCTATCATTCTAGACCACTCTACTCTATCTACTCCACTCTACTTTACACCACACCACTCTACGCCACTCCACTCTATTTGCTCCACTCCACTACTCTACTCCACTCTATCATTCTAGACCACTCCACTCTACTCCACTCCACTCCACTCTACACCACACCACTCTGCGCCACTCCACTCTCTCTACTCCACTCCACTCTACTCCACTTCATTCTACGCCACTCCTCACAATGCCACGCTACACTCCACCTCGTCTTTTTGTACAGTTTTCCTCATGAAAAAGGCATTTATTTTACTATGGGATGAGTCTAGACATTCCCTGGAGTTAGTAAGTGATGACACCATCCGCACACCGCCCCATTAAACGCAGTTTAAAAAACCAGGACACTAAATTTACAGACCTATGTCTTTTTTTTCTACCTATTTTCTTGGGGGTGGGGGTGTTATGACCAGAGTAGAGGATGGGGAAGATTATCCGTCAGTGTCTCAATTGTCTAATGCTCTCAACTCTGTAAAACACGAGCTGGAGATGCGGGATACGAGGAACATGAATAAAGGGTTGGAGTAGGTAGAGAAACATAGTTGGTCAGAGAACCAGGGGACACAAGTCAGGAACATGCCTGTTCCTATGATGTAAGGAATTAATTAATAGCACAATAAACACTCAAAAGTATTCAAGGTAACCAAAATGCAGATACACTTATCACCGTTAGTCCCGAGGGCAATTGACCCAGGTGGTAGTTGTAGACTGGCTCCTACTGGTAAGGCTGAATGAATAAATGGAGAGAGTTAAGTAGGAAGCAGTTACACAAGACACTGAAGTAGGACTGAATAATACAATAAAGGACACATGAAGGAAGGGAGGCAGATGAGCAACCTAGTTGGAAGCGGAAGAACCCACCAAGTGCAGACTTTGCTAGGCGTGAACTAGAAGACAGGGCTGGTTTCAATACTATTAAAACCCCTTCTAACAAAGAAGTGAAGGATTACCAACCCAGAAGTCAGTGACGCCATCTTTGGAGGAAGGTGGAATCTGACTGCATGGTTGCCCCCACTTTTTTCCTGGTGTTTTGCTGGTTTTGGACTTAGTTTGACTGGGATCCTGCTATTCAGCACCCCAGCCTATCTGCTTTCCCCTTTAAATTGATTCCATGTACTTTAGGTACACTCCAAATTGGATTCTGTCGTACCCTTATAAGTCCCTAGTGTATGGTATACTATGTACCCAGGGCATAGGTACCCCAGAGGCCTACCAGGGGCTGCAGCATTTATTGTGCCACCCCTGGGAAGCCATCCAAAATGACACAACAGGACTGCTACAGCAACCTGTGTAAGGTGGTGTATGCACCCCTTACTTAGATATAGGTTACCTATATATATCCGTAACACTGCACATGTAAACCTATCAGTCACCCCTATGGCAGGCCTTATCAATCCTGAAGGCAGGGTGCTTGATTTCATGTGAGAGGGTGCCCCTGCATGAGCAGAGCCCCTCTGCAGCTTTCGGAACCTTTATTCCGGGGTTGTCTATGATGCAGCCAGACCATATACTCTTAAGTGCATTATAACCTCGCAGTAAATGCTAACTTTGGAATGGCTGCATGGAAACGTGTCGTGCTTGGTGTCAAAAACCTTGGAATCATACCTCCACACCAGTAACTGGTGTGGAGGTATGATTCCACCTTTCTAGAGGGAGAACCATGACAGCACCGGTATACCCGGTACCAGCAAGCCCTGGCATCACAAAATGGATGCTGCCAGCCACAGACACGAGTCTGCCCTCCTGCTGCTGGACGAAACTCCAGCAGGGGAAGTCTGGACAATAGGTTTCCTGTCACGGGGAGGTGTGACCACCTCCCAGACAGGCTTTAGTGTATTGGGGCTGGTTGGGTGCACTCTGAGAGTGCTTTGAAGTCTGCACTGAGGGCACATTTGGTGTGCCTGTGCATAGTCCAGCTCAAACCGGTTGCAGGGGCTACCAGCCCCTGCTCTGGCACGAAACTGGACAAAGGAAATGGGTGTAGCCACCCCTCTGTCCTGACATTCCCATAGGTGGGTCCCCAGAGTTTGTCCCACCCCTTCCTTGGGTATAAAGTAGGAACCCCTGGCTACAGGACTTTAGATTTACTTGGACAAAACTCGGCTACAGAATCCCAGAACTTCTACTATCTACACGACGTTGGATTAGCGAAGAATCTCCCTTGGAGTAAAGGAGTTACTCCCCTGTAAGGCAGGCACCAAAGACGCAACTGTCTGGTTTGCAACTCCGCAGCTCCTGAAGGACCCTGAAGCCTTTGCAACACAGGAGGCGGGTTTCCAAGCTTCCCCAAGGCTGATCCGTACTCTTAGCAACTCTGAGATCCAAAGACCTCATGGGGACCGTGCAATCCGAACCCTTGGACAACGTGCACATTTGCAGCTGCATATGCTTCTTGGCAATCCCGGGGGCTGTGCTTTGGGCTACTTGTAGTCCAGACCCCGAGCAGTTATTCTACTGAAGTTTACTGGCCTACACTCCACGTGTGTCCCGTGGGTTGGTATTTAGTGATTCCTCTCGAGGTCCCTTCGCGATCCCTTGTCCGTCGACTTGTGGGTCCTTGAGAAGGGTACTTGAACTTTCAATGGGCTTTCCTGGTTGCTCCAGATGTGCCCTTACTCTCCACCGCGTGGGGAGACCACAGGACCTTGCTGGACTACACCAAAGCCGTTTTTCTTTCACTGCGTGGGTTGCAGTTGTCAAGGCTTGTTAGTCTTGAATCCGGATACCGACCCCCCAGCACTCGACATCCTTCGTGGGACAGCTAGCCTGCAGACTGTGGTCATTGTCGACATCTCTTGGTCCCCCTGGCAGCGGAGTCAAGCTTCACCTCTTCACACCTGAAACACCCAACATCGGTGGGCATTCATCTATCGTGCCCCTGGTCACTGGCAGGTAACCCAAACTCTGTCCCCTCTGCTTTCAGGTTCCTCACATCTTCGATCCAGGCTTGGATCGCACCGGACACTTTTCCTTTCCACGGCAGCATCACTTTGCAGCATCATGCCATTGAAAACAACGAAGAATCCCGACACCATTTGACACCTATGCACCCTGCTTCCCTGGGTTAGGTAACACGAGTACTTCGGTGCTCCCGTGGGCGCGGGCCTTAGAACCTTCTAAGTTTGTAAGGGTTTGCTAAAAGTCCTCTCCTAAGAGTCCTTAATCTTTAAAATTCCAACCGCGACTTTCCCATAGGATTGTACGGAGTTCGCGGCTGTGTTCTCACACTGCACACGTCCCCCGTGGGTCTCCTGTGTCACTACGTTGGGTGGTTTCTTGGGATCCCAGCGATTCTACATGCTCTAGGCACTGTGTCTAGTCAAGTCGAGGTTCTTATACCACTTTCTTTATATATGGTTTGGTCTCCACCTGGGGCCCATTGTATATTGTGCTATTTATTGTCGTTTTAGAACTGTAATATTGTGTGCCTTGCTCTTTAATCTCATAAAGAGGTTAGCAGAGAGTGTTTAGTAATAAATACATATATTTTATATATATAATTTATGTGGTTCTCCTTTCATTTGGTCATTCAAGAGGTTATAATCTGGTAAACCAAGCTGCTTTACACTCCTTCAAGACTTAGCCTGAAGGCTGCTCTCCATAGATACCACCAGGATAGCTTTAAATAAAGGTTGCCTTAAACCTAATCATCAATAAGGGTTGTTTGGACTCGTGCAAGGTGCCCACTATAACTAGTGGACAGCATTTACCAGGCCAATTTCTCACAATCTTGGATTGGGAAGTTGACTAATTAGGAATGAGAGAGCTGTGGCACAGCCGCCAGGGTGGCTGACTCCGGAAAGCGGGGCTCACGGTTCGTTCCTAAGCGCAGGATGCAGATTAGCTTAGCATCATGTTACTCTGGGCAATAGTTCAATTAATCTCTCCGGCTGTCCTCAGCGCCTTGAGACCCTTACGAGTGATAAGTTTGTGCTTTACAAATACCAGAGTTCATAAGGAAACAAAGGTCATAATAAATGTAGTGGCCATCCCTCTGGAACTTACTCGCAAGCAATTGCAGAAACTACAAGCTAATTGTAGTAGCTTCCTGTGGGCAAAAGGAAAGCCCCGGCGTGCAATGAGGTATATGATTTTACCACGACACCGAGGGGGGTGGGCTGTTCCCAATTTTTTGTTTTACTACTGGGTGTGTTTATTACAACAAATGGGTATAGTGCTGATTGGAGAAGAGGAGGAAAGGGGAGAAGAGTCCCCAAATATTTATAAGATTTTATTGGGCACAAAAACGGAGAGGAACTTTTTCAGAATTTGGAGCCCAGCTACTGTAAGAAAACTCGCTTTAACCCCTTCGCTGCTAGGCCTTTTCCCCTCCTGTGCTAAGCCTTTTTTAGGCTATTTGGGGTAGAGCGTGCTTAGGCCCCTGTAACTTTTTGACCACATTAGGTATCCACGCCAAATTTGCGTCCTTTTCTTCCAACATTATAGGGATTCTAAAGGTACCCAGGGAATGTAGATTCTCCTAGAGGGTTCCCAGAAATTAGTCAAAATACAGCAAAATTTTTGTTTTTTTGTGAAAAATGGGAAAAACGGGCTGCAAATGAAAGCGTCTGGGTTTTTCTCTGCAAATGGTATGAAAAAAGGGTTTGTGGGGCTGAAATCACCATTTCTCCAGCTTTTAGGGAATGACAGAATTTTGTCAGAAAACCAACATTTTTTACACAGTTTTGGCATTTTTCTGGGACATACCCTATTTTTGCTATTTTTTGTGCTTTCCACCTCCTTCCAGTTAATGGTAGAAATGGGTACAAAAGCAATAATGGACCCTGGAAAGCTTTTTGAAACGTAGACAAAATTCTGAATTCAGCAAGGGGTCATTTGTGTAGATCCATCAAGGTTTCTTTATAGAAACTACCAGTTAAATATAGGAAAAATTTTAAATTAGTTGAAAAAAGCAGCCTTTTGTGTCAACGTTTTCACCTGTAACTTCTTCTAATTATGACATCTCTTTGAAAGCAATATACCGTTACATCCGCTAGACCTTCCTGGTTGTGGGGATATATAGGACTTGTAGGTTCACCAAGAGCCCAACGAACCCAGAATAAAAAACTGAGCAGCATTTTGTAATGGTTTTTTATTATGTTCCGGGTATATAGCAATTATTGTGGGAAAATGTATACATGGAAAAATCGGTATGAAAGACACCTATGTATTTCTGAAATGGGAACAAATTACAGAGTTTAGAAACAGTGCATATTTGCACATTTTTGAAATTGGGAATACTCATACTAGCATGATAATTATTGGTCGTTTTTCAAAATGACTTTTTTTCACACAATGTCTTTCATTTGGAAGGGGGAAATGCATCAAAAATCAATAGGTAATAACAGTTGCTTTACAAATCTGAACTACCCTAAGTCTCCCGATAAAAATGGTACCTCACTTGTGAGGGTAGGCATAGTGCCCGCGACAGGAAACGGCGCAAAACCTAACATGAACACACCACATTTTCACAATGAAAATTTACACATTTTTTGCAAAGAGTCTAGCTGTAGTTTTTGAACCCTAGCTCTGCCGGCACCTAGGGAAACCTAGCAAACCTATACATTTTTAAAAACTAGACACCCAGGGAAATCCAGGATGGGGTGACTTGACTGCCTCCCACCATGATCTGTTACCCAGAATCCCTTGCAAACCTAAAAAATTGACCAAAAAAACACATTTTCCCCACATTTCTGTGGTGGAAAGTTCTGGAATCTATGTGGATCCATAAATTTCCACCCACCCCGTGTTCCCCAAAGTCTTACGAGAAAAATGGTACCTCACTTGTGCAGGTTGGCCCACTGCCCGCGACAGGAAATGGCACAAAATGCAACGTGGTCACACCTCAATTTCGCAGTGAAAAATGACCCTTTTTTGGCAAAGTGCCTAGCTGTTGTTTTTTAACCCTAGCTCTGCCGGCACCTTGTGAAACCTAGCAAACCTATACATTTTTGAATACTAGACACTCAGGGGAATCCCGGATGGGGTGACTTGAGTGCCTCCCACCAGGGTCTGTTACCCAGAATCCCTTGCAAACCTAAAAAATTGTCAAAAAAACACATTTTCCCCACATTTGTTTGATGGAAAGTTCTGGAATCTGCGTGGATCCACAAATTTCCACCCACCCCGCGTTCCCCAAAGTCCTATGAGAAAAATGGTACCTCACTTGTGCGGGTCGGCCTAGTGCCCGCAACAGGAAACGGCGCAAAACACAACGTGGTCACACCTCAATTTTGCAGTGAAAAATGACCCTTTTTTGCAAAGTGCCTAGCTGTAGTTTTTTAACCCTAGCTCTGCCGGCACCTAGGGAAACCTAGCAAACCTATATATTTTTGAAAACTAGACACCCAGGGGAATCCAGGATAGGGTGACTTGAGTGCCTCCCACCAGGGTCTGTTACCCAGAATCCCTTGCAAACCTAAAACACTGTAAAAAAAACCACATTTTCCCCACATTTGTTTGATGGAAAGTTCTGGAATCTGCGTGGATCCACAAATTTCCACCCACCCCGCGTTCCCCAAAGTCCTATGAGAAAAATGGTACCTCACTTGTGCGGGTCGGCCTAGTGCCCGCAACAGGAAACGGCGCAAAACGCAACGTGGTCACACCTCAATTTTGCAGTGAAAAATGACCCTTTTTTGGCAAAGTGCCTAGCTGTAGTTTATGAACCCTAGCTCTGCCGGCACCTAGGGAAACCTAGAAAACCTATATATTTTTGAAAACTAGACACCCAGGGGAATCCAGGATAGGGTGACTTGAGTGCCTCCCACCAGGGTCTGTTACCCAGAATCCCTTGCAAACCTAAAACACTGTAAAAAAAAACACATTTTCCCCACATTTGTTTGATGGAAAGTTCTGGAATCTGCGTGGATCCACAAATTTCCACCCACCCTGCGTTCCCCAAAGTCCTACGAGAAAAATGGTACCTCACTTGTGCGGGTGGACCTAGTGCCCGTGACAGAAAACGACGCAAAACGCAACGTGGTCACACCTCAATTTTGCAGTGAAAAATGACCCTTTTTTGGCAAAGTGCCTAGCTGTAGTTTATGAACCCTAGCTCTGCAGGCACCTAGGGAAACCTAGCAAACCTACATATTTTTGAAAACTAGACACCCAGGGGAATCCTTTATGGGGTGACTTGACTGCCTCCCACCAGGGTCTGTTACCTAGAATCCCTTGCAAACCTAAAAAATTGACAAAACAAACACATTTTCCCCACATTTCTGTGATGGAAAGTTCTGGAATCTGTGTGGATCCACAAATTTCCACCCACCCTGCGTTCCCCAAAGTCCTACGAGACAAATGGTACCTCACTTGTGCGGGTCGGTCTAGTGCCCGCGACAGGAAACGGCGCAAAACGCAACGTGGTCACACCTCAATTTTGCAGTGAAAAAAGACCCTTTTTTGGCAAAGTGCCTAGCTGTAGTTTTTTAACCTTAGCTCTGCCGGCACCTAGGGAAACCTAGAAAACCTACATATTTTTGAAAACTAGACACCCAGGGGAATCCAGGATGGGGTGACTGGAGTGCCTCCCACCAGGGTCTGTTACCCAGAATCCCTTGCAAACCTAAAAAATTGACAAAACAAACACATTTTCCCCACATTTCTGTGGTGGAAAGTTCTGGAATCGGCGTGGATCCATAAATTTCCACCCACCCCGCGTTCCCCAAAGTCCTACGAGAAAAATGGTACCTCACTTGTGTGGGTCGGCCCAGTGCCCGCGAAAGGAAACGGCGCAAAACGCAGCGTGGTCACACCTCAATTTTGCAGTGAAAAATGACCCTTTTTTGGCAAAGTGACTAGCTGTAGTTTTTTAACCCTAGCTCTGCCGGCACCTAGGGAAACATAGCAAACCTATACATTTTTGAAAACTAGACACCCAGGGGAATCCAGGATGTGGTGACTTGAGTGCCTCCCACCAGGGTCTGTTACCCAGAATCCCTTGCAAACCTAAAAAATTGTCAAAAAAACACATTTTCCCCACATTTGTTTGGTGGAAAGTTCTGGAATCTGCGTGGATCCACAAATTTCCACCCACCCCGCGTTCCCCAAAGTCCTATGAGAAAAATGGTACCTAACTTGTGCGGGTCGGCCTAGTGCCCGCAACAGGAAACGGCGCAAAACGCAACGTGGTCACACCTCAATTTTGCAGTGAAAAATGACCCTTTTTTGCAAAGTGCTTAGCTGTAGTTTTTTAACCCTAGCTCTGCCGGCACCTAGGGAAACCTAGCAAACCTATATATTTTTTAAAACTAGACACCCAGGGGAATCCTTTATGGGGTGACTTGAGTGCCTCCCACCAGGCTCTGTTACCTAGAATCCCTTGCAAACCTAAACAATTGACCAAAAAAACACATTTTCCCCACATTTCTGTGATGGAAAGTTCTGGAATCTGCGTGGATCCACAAATTTCCACCCACCCGGCGTTCCCCAAAGTCCTACGAGACAAATGGTACCTCACTTGTGTGTGTCGGCCTAGTGCCCGTGACAGGAAACGTCGCAAAACGGAACGTGGTCACACCTCAACTTTGCAGTGAAAAAGGACACTTTTTTGGCAAAGTGCCTAGCTGTAGTTTTTTAACCCTAGCTCTGCCGGCACCTAGGGAAATCTAGCAAACCTACATATTTTTAAAAACTAGACACCCAGGGGAATCCAGGATGGGGTGACTTGAGTGCCTCCCACCAGGGTCTGTTACCCAGAATCCCTTGCAAACCTAAAAAATTGACAAAAAAAACACATTTTCCCCACATTTCTGTGATGGAAAGTTCTGGAAATTGTTTGGATCCACAAATTTCCACCCACCCTGCGTTCCCCAAAGTCCTACGAGACAAATGGTACCTCACTTGTGCGGGTCGGTCCAGTGCCCGGGACAGGAAACGGCGCAAAACGCAACGTGGTCACACCTCAATTTTGCAGTGAAAAATGACCCTTTTTTGGCAAAGTGACTAGCTGTAGTTTTTGAGCCCTAGCTCTGCCGGCCCCTAGGGAAAACTAGCAAACCTATATATTTTTGAAAACTAGACACCCAGGGGAATCCAGGATAGGGTGACTTGAGTGCCTCCCACCAGGGTCTGTTACCCAGAATCCCTTGCAAACCTAAAACACTGTAAAAAAAACCACATTTTCCCCACATTTGTTTGATGGAAAGTTCTGGAATCTGCGTGGATCCACAAATTTCCACCCACCCCGCGTTCCCCAAAGTCCTATGAGAAAAATGGTACCTCACTTGTGCGGGTCGGCCTAGTGCCCGCAACAGGAAACGGCGCAAAACGCAACGTGGTCACACCTCAATTTTGCAGTGAAAAATGACCCTTTTTTGGCAAAGTGCCTAGCTGTAGTTTATGAACCCTAGCTCTGCCGGCACCTAGGGAAACCTAGAAAACCTATATATTTTTGAAAACTAGACACCCAGGGGAATCCAGGATAGGGTGACTTGAGTGCCTCCCACCAGGGTCTGTTACCCAGAATCCCTTGCAAACCTAAAACACTGTAAAAAAAAACACATTTTCCCCACATTTGTTTGATGGAAAGTTCTGGAATCTGCGTGGATCCACAAATTTCCACCCACCCTGCGTTCCCCAAAGTCCTACGAGAAAAATGGTACCTCACTTGTGCGGGTGGACCTAGTGCCCGTGACAGAAAACGACGCAAAACGCAACGTGGTCACACCTCAATTTTGCAGTGAAAAATGACCCTTTTTTGGCAAAGTGCCTAGCTGTAGTTTATGAACCCTAGCTCTGCAGGCACCTAGGGAAACCTAGCAAACCTACATATTTTTGAAAACTAGACACCCAGGGGAATCCTTTATGGGGTGACTTGACTGCCTCCCACCAGGGTCTGTTACCTAGAATCCCTTGCAAACCTAAAAAATTGACAAAACAAACACATTTTCCCCACATTTCTGTGATGGAAAGTTCTGGAATCTGTGTGGATCCACAAATTTCCACCCACCCTGCGTTCCCCAAAGTCCTACGAGACAAATGGTACCTCACTTGTGCGGGTCGGTCTAGTGCCCGCGACAGGAAACGGCGCAAAACGCAACGGGGTCACACCTCAATTTTGCAGTGAAAAAAGACCCTTTTTTGGCAAAGTGCCTAGCTGTAGTTTTTTAACCTTAGTTCTGCCGGCACCTAGGGAAACCTAGAAAACCTACATATTTTTGAAAACTAGACACCCAGGGGAATCCAGGATGGGGTGACTGGAGTGCCTCCCACCAGGGTCTGTTACCCAGAATCCCTTGCAAACCTAAAAAATTGACAAAACAAACACATTTTCCCCACATTTCTGTGGTGGAAAGTTCTGGAATCGGCGTGGATCCATAAATTTCCACCCACCCCGCGTTCCCCAAAGTCCTACGAGAAAAATGGTACCTCACTTGTGTGGGTCGGCCCAGTGCCCGCGAAAGGAAACGGCGCAAAACGCAGCGTGGTCACACCTCAATTTTGCAGTGAAAAATGACCCTTTTTTGGCAAAGTGACTAGCTGTAGTTTTTTAACCCTAGCTCTGCCGGCACCTAGGGAAACATAGCAAACCTATACATTTTTGAAAACTAGACACCCAGGGGAATCCAGGATGTGGTGACTTGAGTGCCTCCCACCAGGGTCTGTTACCCAGAATCCCTTGCAAACCTAAAAAATTGTCAAAAAAACACATTTTCCCCACATTTGTTTGGTGGAAAGTTCTGGAATCTGCGTGGATCCACAAATTTCCACCCACCCCGCGTTCCCCAAAGTCCTATGAGAAAAATGGTACCTAACTTGTGCGGGTCGGCCTAGTGCCCGCAACAGGAAACGGCGCAAAACGCAACGTGGTCACACCTCAATTTTGCAGTGAAAAATGACCCTTTTTTGCAAAGTGCTTAGCTGTAGTTTTTTAACCCTAGCTCTGCCGGCACCTAGGGAAACCTAGCAAACCTATATATTTTTTAAAACTAGACACCCAGGGGAATCCTTTATGGGGTGACTTGAGTGCCTCCCACCAGGCTCTGTTACCTAGAATCCCTTGCAAACCTAAACAATTGACCAAAAAAACACATTTTCCCCACATTTCTGTGATGGAAAGTTCTGGAATCTGCGTGGATCCACAAATTTCCACCCACCCGGCGTTCCCCAAAGTCCTACGAGACAAATGGTACCTCACTTGTGTGTGTCGGCCTAGTGCCCGTGACAGGAAACGTCGCAAAACGGAACGTGGTCACACCTCAACTTTGCAGTGAAAAAGGACACTTTTTTGGCAAAGTGCCTAGCTGTAGTTTTTTAACCCTAGCTCTGCCGGCACCTAGGGAAATCTAGCAAACCTACATATTTTTAAAAACTAGACACCCAGGGGAATCCAGGATGGGGTGACTTGAGTGCCTCCCACCAGGGTCTGTTACCCAGAATCCCTTGCAAACCTAAAAAATTGACAAAAAAAACACATTTTCCCCACATTTCTGTGATGGAAAGTTCTGGAAATTGTTTGGATCCACAAATTTCCACCCACCCTGCGTTCCCCAAAGTCCTACGAGACAAATGGTACCTCACTTGTGCGGGTCGGTCCAGTGCCCGGGACAGGAAACGGCGCAAAACGCAACGTGGTCACACCTCAATTTTGCAGTGAAAAATGACCCTTTTTTGGCAAAGTGACTAGCTGTAGTTTTTGAGCCCTAGCTCTGCCGGCCCCTAGGGAAAACTAGCAAACCTATATATTTTTGAAAACTAGACACCCAGGGGAATCCAGGATGGGGTGACTTGAGTGCCTCCCACCAGGGTCTGTTACCCAGAATCCCTTGCAAACCTAAAACACTGTAAAAAAAAACACATTTTCCCCACATTTGTTTGATGGAAAGTTCTGGAATCTGCGTGGATCCACAAATTTCCACCCACCCCCCGTTCCCCAAAGTCCTACGAGAAAAATGGTACCTCACTTGTGCGGGTCGGCCTAGTGCCCGCGACAGGAAACGCCGCAAAACGCAACGTGGTCACACCTCAATTTTGCGGTGAAAAATGACCTTTT
Source organism: Triturus cristatus (assembly GCF_964204655.1). Taxonomy (NCBI): domain Eukaryota; kingdom Metazoa; phylum Chordata; class Amphibia; order Caudata; family Salamandridae; genus Triturus; species Triturus cristatus. The sequence goes on along the minus strand of NC_140588.1, from coordinate 1,087,054,413 downwards.
TTTTGCAAAGTGCCTAGCTGTAGTTTTTGAACCCTAATTCTGCCGGCACATAGGGAAACCTACCAAACCCACACATTTCTGAAAACTAGACACCCGGCGGCTTACAGGGAGGTATGGCTTGCATGGATCCCCCAACGTTTCCTTACCCAGAATCCCCTGCAAACCTCAATTTTAGCTGAAAAAAATCACTTTTTTCACACATTTCTGTGTGGGAAAGTTGTGGCATCACCGGGCTCACAAAAATTTACCACCACCCAGCATTCCCCACAGGTGTCCCGGTAAAAATGGTGCCTCACTTGTGTGGGAGGCCCAAGTACCCGCGACAGGCAAGGGCCCAAAACGTAGTGAGGAGACATCAAAATGGCCTATCGCAAAACCACCTGGTTTTGAAAGGGGGGTCACTTGGGTTTTTGGCCAGGTGCTCAGCGGCCATCTAGGGAAACCTACCAAACCCATACATTTCTGAAAACTAGACACCCGGCGGCTTCCAGGGAGGTATGGCTTGCGTGGATCCCCCAACGTTTCCTTACCCAGAATCCCCTGCAAACCTCAATTTTAGCTGAAATAAATCACTTTTTTCACACATTTTGGTGTGGGAAAGTTGTGGCATCACCGGGCTCACACAAATTTACCACCACCCAGAGTTCCCCCAGGTCTCCCGGTAAAAATGGTGCCTCACTTGTGTGGGAGGCCCAAGTACCCGCGACAGTCAAGGGCCCAAAACGTAGTGAGGCGACATCAAAATGGCCTATTGCAAAACCACCTGGTTTTGCAAGGGGGGTCACTTGGGTTTTTGGCCCGGTGCTCGGCGGCCATCTAGGGAAACCTACCAAACCCATACATTTTTGAAAACTAGACACCCGGGGGCTTCCGGGGAGGTATGGCTTGCGTGGATCCCCCAACGTTTCCTTACCCAGAATCCCCTGCAAACCTCAATTTTAGCAGAAAAAATCACTTTTTTCACTCATTTTGGTGTGGGAAAGTTGTGGCATCACCGGGCTCACACAAATTTACCACCACCCAGCGTTCCCCCAGGTCTCACGGTAAAAATGGTGCCTCCCTTGTGTGGGAGGCCCAAGTACCCGCGACAGGCAAGGGCCCAAAACGTAGTGAGGCGACATCAAAATGGCCTAAACCAAACCCATACTTTTCTGAAAACTAGACACCCGGGGGCATCCAGGGAGGTATGGCTTGCGTGGATCCCCCAAAATTTCCTTACCCAGAATCCCCTGCAAACCTCAATTTTAGCTGAAAAAATCACTTTTTTCACACATTTTGGTGTCCGCGACAGGCAAGGGCCCAAAACGTAGTGAGGCGACATCAAAATGGCCTATCGCAAAACCACCTGGTTTTGCAAGGGGGGTCACACCGCCAGCCAAGTGCCAGTCCACACACACCAACAGCCAAGCGCCAGCCTACACACACCGCCATCACATTTAGGATTTTTTTAGACAAAAATAAAAACACAAACAAATCGCAAATAGATACAAATCTACAAACACAAAATCAGAAACTAAATACATTGCACTAACGCCAACCTTGAAACAGAATCAAATTTTTCAAAGAATACAGACCAGGCAGTTCACTTTACCACTCATGAATGCTCCCAAATTTCTTTTTGCGTGTGGTACACTCTAAAACAAGCAGGGACACACAGCCCAGGTTTAGAAGGACAGTCGGGGCAGTACATATGAATCTCCTTCCGCGTACCTCTTCGCCAACAGACTCTACTTCTCCTACTGGGAAAGTCTTTTGAGGGTGTGGGAGGAATGTGATCAGGAAAGTGGCGATCTCTCAATCTAGCAACATCCTCCACCACTCCAACTCTAGGAACACTTGCCTGTTCCACTACAACAAGGCTGCCTATTACAGACTCCTGAAACTTAGCAAAAGTCATCTTTGACTCAGGGCAAGAATCCTGGAACACAACAAAAGCATTAAAAGTTGCCAAGTGGAAAAGATGGATAGCCAACTTCTTGTACCAAATGTAAGCCTTACGAAGAGCAGCGTAAGGTTCCAACCTCTGATCTACTCTGGAAAACTAGCAAACCTATATATTTTTGAAAACTAGACACCCAGGGGAATCCAGGATGGGGTGACTTGAGTGCCTCCCACCAGGGTCTGTTACCCAGAATCCCTTGCAAACCTAAAAAATTAACAAAAAAACACATTTTCCCCACATTTCTGTGATGGAAAGTTCTGGAATCTGCGTGGATCCACAAATTTCCACCCACCCCCCGTTCCCCAAAGCCCTACGAGAAAAATGGTACCTCACTTGTGCGGGTCGGCCTAGTGCCCGCGACAGGAAACGCCGCAAAACGCAACGTGGTCACACCTCAATTTTGCGGTGAAAAATGACCTTTTTTTTGCAAAGTGCCTAGCTGTAGTTTTTGAACCCTAATTCTGCCGGCACATAGGGAAACGTACCAAACCCACACATTTCTGAAAACTAGACACCCGGCGGCTTACAGGGAGGTATGGCTTGCATGGATCCCCCAACGTTTCCTTACCCAGAATCCCCTGCAAACCTCAATTTTAGCTGAAAAAAATCACTTTTTTCACACATTTCTGTGTGGGAAAGTTGTGGCATCACCGGGCTCACACAAATTTACCACCACCCAGCATTCTCCCAGGTCTCCCGGTAAAAATGGTGCCTCACTTGTGTGGGAAGCCCAAGTACCCGCGACAGGCAAGGGCCCAAAACGTAGTGAGGCAACATCAAAATGGCCTATCGCAAAACCACCTGGTTTTGCAAGGGGGGTCACTTGGGTTTTTGGCCCGGTGCTCGGCGGCCATCTAGAGAAACCTACCAAACCCCTACATTTCTGAAAACTAGACACCCGGGGGCTTCCAGGGAGGTATGGCTTGCGTGGATCCCCCAACGTTTCCTTACCCAGAATCCCCTGCAGACCTCAATTTTAGCTGAAAAATCACTTTTTTCACACATTTCTGTGTGGGAAAGTTGTGGCATCACCGGGCTCACAAAAATGTACCACCACCCAGCATTCCCCACAGGTGTCCCGGTAAAAATGGTGCCTCACTTGTGTGGGAGGCCCAAGTACCCGCGACAGGCAAGGGCCCAAAACGTAGTGAGGAGACATCAAAATGGCCTATCGCAAAACCACCTGGTTTTGCAAGGGGGGTCACTTGGGTTTTTGGCCCGGTGCTCGGCGGCCATCTAGGGAAACCTACCAAACCCATACATTTTTGAAAACTAGACACCCGGGGGCTTCCGGGGAGGTATGGCTTGCGTGGATCCCCCAACGTTTCCTTACCCAGAATCCCCTGCAAACCTCAATTTTAGCAGAAAAAATCACTTTTTTCACTCATTTTGGTGTGGGAAAGTTGTGGCATCACCGGGCTCACACAAATTTACCACCACCCAGCGTTCCCCCAGGTCTCACGGTAAAAATGGTGCCTCCCTTGTGTGGGAGGCCCAAGTACCCGCGACAGGCAAGGGCCCAAAACGTAGTGAGGCGACATCAAAATGGCCTAAACCAAACCCATACTTTTCTGAAAACTAGACACCCGGGGGCATCCAGGGAGGTAAGGCTTGCGTGGATCCCCCAAAATTTCCTTACCCAGAATCCCCTGCAAACCTCAATTTTAGCTGAAAAAATCACTTTTTTCACACATTTTGGTGTCCGCGACAGGCAAGGGCCCAAAACGTAGTGAGGCGACATCAAAATGGCCTATCGCAAAACCACCTGGTTTTGCAAGGGGGGTCACACCGCCAGCCAAGTGCCAGTCCACACACACCAACAGCCAAGCGCCAGCCTACACACACCGCCATCACATTTAGGATTTTTTTAGACAAAAATAAAAACACAAACAAATCGCAAATAGATACAAATCTACAAACACAAAATCAGAAAATAAATACATTGCACTAACGCCAACCTTGAAACAGAATCAAATTTTTCAAAGAATACAGACCAGGCAGTTCACTTTACCACTCATGAATGCTCCCAAATTTTTTTTTGCGTGTGGTACACTCTAAAACAAGCAGGGACACACAGCCCAGGTTTAGAAGGACAGTCGGGGCAGTACATATGAATCTCCTTCCGCGTACCTCTTCGCCAACAGACTCTACTTCTCCTACTGGGAAAGTCTTTTGAGGGTGTGGGAGGAATGTGATCAGGAAAGTGGCGATCTCTCAATCTAGCAACATCCTCCACCACTCCAACTCTAGGAACACTTGCCTGTTCCACTACAACAAGGCTGCCTATTACAGACTCCTGAAACTTAGCAAAAGTCATCTTTGACTCAGGGCAAGAATCCTGGAACACAACAAAAGAATTAAAAGTTGCCAAGTGGAAAAGATGGATAGCCAACTTCTTGTACCAAATGTAAGCCTTACGAAGAGCAGCGTAAGGTTCCAACCTCTGATCTACTCTGGAAAACTAGCAAACCTATATATTTTTGAAAACTAGACACCCAGGGGAATCCAGGATGGGGTGACTTGAGTGCCTCCCACCAGGGTCTGTTACCCAGAATCCCTTGCAAACCTAAAAAATTAACAAAAAAACACATTTTCCCCACATTTCTGTGATGGAAAGTTCTGGAATCTGCGTGGATCCACAAATTTCCACCCACCCCCCGTTCCCCAAAGTCCTACGAGAAAAATGGTACCTCACTTGTGCGGGTCGGCCTAGTGCCCGCGACAGGAAACGCCGCAAAACGCAACGTGGTCACACCTCAATTTTGCGGTGAAAAATGACCTTTTTTTTGCAAAGTGCCTAGCTGTAGTTTTTGAACCCTAATTCTGCCGGCACATAGGGAAACCTACCAAACCCACACATTTCTGAAAACTAGATACCCGGCGGCTTACAGGGAGGTATGGCTTGCATGGATCCCCCAACGTTTCCTTACCCAGAATCCCCTGCAAACCTCAATTTTAGCTGAAAAAAATCACTTTTTTCACACATTTCTGTGTGGGAAAGTTGTGGCATCACCGGGCTCACACAAATTTACCACCACCCAGAATTCTCCCAGGTCTCCCGGTAAAAATGGTGCCTCACTTGTGTGGGAAGCCCAAGTACCCGCGACAGGCAAGGGCCCAAAACGTAGTGAGGCAACATCAAAATGGCCTATCGCAAAACCACCTGGTTTTGCAAGGGGGGTCACTTGGGTTTTTGGCCCGGTGCTCGGCGGCCATCTAGGGAAACCTACCAAACCCCTACATTTCTGAAAACTAGACACCCGGGGGCTTCCAGGGAGGTATGGCTTGCGTGGATCCCCCAACGTTTCCTTACCCAGAATCCCCTGCAAACCTCAATTTTAGCTGAAAAATCACTTTTTTCACACATTTCTGTGTGGGAAAGTTGTGGCATCACCGGGCTCACAAAAATTTACCACCACCCAGCATTCCCCACAGGTGTCCCGGTAAAAATGGTGCCTCACTTGTGTGGGAGGCCCAAGTACCCGCGACAGGCAAGGGCCCAAAACGTAGTGAGGAGACATCTAAATGGCCTATCGCAAAACCACCTGGTTTTGCAAGGGGGGTCACTTGGGTTTTTGGCCCGGTGCTCGGCGGCCATCTAGGGAAACCTACCAAACCCATACATTTTTGAAAACTAGACACCCGGGGGCTTCCGGGGAGGTATGGCTTGCATGGATCCCCCAACGTTTCCTTACCCAGAATCCCCTGCAAACCTCAATTTTAGCAGAAAAAAACACTTTTTTCACTCATTTTGGTGTGGGAAAGTTGTGGCATCACCGGGCTCACACAAATTTACCACCACCCAGCGTTCCCCCAGGTCTCACGGTAAAAATGGTGCCTCCCTTGTGTGGGAGGCCCAAGTACCCGCGACAGGCAAGGGCCCAAAACGTAGTGAGGCGACATCAAAATGGCCTAAACCAAACCCATACTTTTCTGAAAACTAGACACCCGGGGGCATCCAGGGAGGTAAGGCTTGCGTGGATCCCCCAAAATTTCCTTACCCAGAATCCCCTGCAAACCTCAATTTTAGCTAAAAAAATCACTTTTTTCACACATTTTGGTGTCCGCGACAGGCAAGGGCCCAAAACGTAGTCAGGCGACATCAAAATGGCCTATCGCAAAACCACCTGGTTTTGCAAGAGGGGTCACACCGCCAGCCAAGTGCCAGTCCACACACACCAACAGCCAAGCGCCAGCCTACACACACCGCCATCACATTTAGGATTTTTTTAGACAAAAATAAAAACACAAACAAATCGCAAATAGATACAAATCTACAAACACAAAATCAGAAACTAAATACATTGCACTAACGCCAACCTTGAAACAGAATCAAATTTTTCAAAGAATACAGACCAGGCAGTTCACTTTACCACTCATGAATGCTCCCAAATTTTTTTTTGCGTGTGGTACACTCTAAAACAAGCAGGGACACACAGCCCAGGTTTAGAAGGACAGTCGGGGCAGTACATATGAATCTCCTTCCGCGTACCTCTTCGCCAACAGACTCTACTTCTCCTACTGGGAAAGTCTTTTGAGGGTGTGGGAGGAATGTGATCAGGAAAGTGGCGATCTCTCAATCTAGCAACATCCTCCACCACTCCAACTCTAGGAACACTTGCCTGTTCCACTACAACAAGGCTGCCTATTACAGACTCCTGAAACTTAGCAAAAGTCATCTTTGACTCAGGGCAAGAATCCTGGAACACAACAAAAGCATTAAAAGTTGCCAAGTGGAAAAGATGGATAGCCAACTTCTTGTACCAAATGTAAGCCTTACGAAGAGCAGCGTAAGGTTCCAACCTCTGATCTACTCTGTCAACACCACCCATGTGCCTATTATAGTCTAAAATGCACACAGGTTTGCGCGCTTCAGCAACCTGACCCCAAACAGTCACAGGTGCAGTGCTTTCATCATGGATGGTAGTCAGCATGTAGACATCTCTCCTGTCTGAAAACTTCACAGCAAGAAGCTCCTCGCAACGCAACGCACTGCACTGTCCCCGCACAAGCTTTTGACAAACAAGTTCTTTTGGGAAACCTTTACGGTTAGAGCGGATTGTGCCACAAGCAACAGTGTCCACTTTGGCCAATTCCCTGAACAACCGCACACCAGAGTAGAAGTTATCTACATATAAATGGTGGCCTTTGTTAAAAAAATCCTCTACCAAGTTCCCAAACAATTTTCTCAGTCACTCCAAAAGTGGACGCACAACCAGGGGGGTTAATCCTGGATTCCTTACCGGTGTACACCCTGAAATTAGAGACCTATCCAGTCCTACTGTCACACAGCATATACAGCTTAATTCCATAGCGTGCCCTCTTACTAGGAATGTATTGCCTAAAAACCAAGCGGCCCTTGAACAACACCAAAGACTCATCCACTGCAATTTCTTTCCCAGGGGCATAAATCTCAGAAAATCGATCAACAAAGTGATCAAGGACAGGCCGAATCTTAAAAAGACGGTCACACTCAGGGTGATCTCGTGGCAACGCTAAACCATTATCAACAAAATGCATCATACGAAGCAGAAGCAAATACCTGTCATAAATGTGTGGAAATTTAGCTTGTAACTGAACATTATCTGCGCCATCTTGCCTCTCCCCAGCGCCACGCACAGCGAACGCACGGCCGCCATTTTAGGCACCCTGGTCTCTCCCTACTCGTTGCCGATCGCCAGCGCGTCCCCCTGACGCTGCAAGCATCCCCCGCGCGCCGGCCACCCCTGCTCTCTCATACACGGGCCATAAACCCTCTCCTTCTGCGCGACCCTGCCATGGAATCGCACCCCGTGCCTGACCAGCACCCCCTTTCATCCCATACATGGTCATACATCCTTCCTGATAACCCCCCATCCTCCGCGCCCGATTGTCCGAATCGATCCCAGGCCATCACCTAGCCCTGCGGATGCAGTTTATTGACCCTACTGTAAGGAAAACACCCCACATCAAAGGGATTACAGCAGATCAAGGCCCCCACCCCCTGAGACCCGACCGGTTGCACACACCCACGGGAATTGGCGGAATGTCCAGCTGTGTGATAGCCATCTCCTACTGTGGGAGGGGTGGGGACTTCCACTTTAGATATGTGTGGGAACGAGCTCGAAGTGGGGATTCCGAGGAAGTTCTTTCTTATATCAAGACAATCTCAAGAATGTGCCATGTGTGATAAACCTGCAATAAAGTCATAAACCTGTGTATAAGAGGCCAGGCCTCAGAGATGCAGTTAGAGCACCTCGTGACGATACCTTGCTGTCTGATCTGATGTGTTCTGCTCCGACGTAATAAAACTTTGTTTCCTGCCTTCCAGTCTCCGGCGCCTGCCTCTTTATTGGTTTAACATCGAATGGTATAAGAGGCGATTACCGCCGGGCAATACTTGAAAGGTTATCGACTGAAACTGCCGCTACCATTTAACAATTGGCGTCCCAAGCGTGGGGCCCATCAGCGACACGTGGATCCAGTGGGAGAGGTCCTGACGACAGAGTGAACGACTGCAACGATCGGGAGAGCTCCTGCCCGATAGACCCTCGTCTGGCAGCCGATCATCCGAACTTCACTGGTTCCGAGCAGACCTCTCTCGAGTGATCTACGGTCCTGACTGGGAACCATCAGGAGTGCCGCGGCAAATACGGAGAGTAGAGGACGATCGGGCGCTGGAGGCGGAAGACGAGAAACTGTCCACGCGGTCCGGGTAAGGTCGTGAAACACGACAAATTGCGAAACGATTGATTGATTGATTGAAATACTAGTATTGCTTATTGATTGTTCTCTCTGAGATATTCGCTGTCTACAAACGGGGAGGAGTAGAAATACTCTCTCTCTCTCCCTTTGCAGATAGTGAAGGGTAGGTAACGCAGACTTTTGTCCCCGTTGTAACCCGTCGTGCCTATCTTTATCTCCCCACTGATTGATTGTCCGAACATTGATTGTTTTGAAGAATAGTGCTCTTTGAGATATTCTCTGTTTGCAAATAACGTAGAATAGAAATATTCTGTCTAGTCTTTGCAAATAGTGAAGGGTAGGTAACGCAGACTTTTGTCCCCATTGTAACCCGTCGTGCCTATCTTTATCTCCCCATTGATTGATTGATTGTCCGAACACTAGTTGTTCGATATTGGTTCTTTGGAGGTATTCTCTGCTTACAAATAACGAGGAATAGAGATATTCTGTCTAGTCTTTGCAAGCAGTGAAAAGATAGGTAGTGCTGACTTTTGACCCCGTTGTAACCCGTCATGCCTATCTTCTCCCCACTGATTGGTAGTTGGTTCTGCCCGGACCGCTTATTAGAGGTGAACCATCCGGCTCCTCTGGAAGGCACCCCTAATAAGGACATGTTCACTAAATACGGACTAGTCGCCGTAGCTTATAGCAAGCTATGGCATAAATATACCAAGAAGGACCCCGAGAGTCAGTGGCCACTGGTGGGATCCCTTTTGGACCCTACATAACTAAAAAAACGCTAGGAAATAGCCCTTTGTGGGATATATGGAACTAAGGGAAGGAGCCAAGCTCACGGTCAAGACGGCCATGAGGTAACCCGGCTCCATCGCTCTCGCTGCCTAAACATGTCTGCCCTACCACCCACCCCGCCCAGTAAACACGACCGAAATCCCACACAACCGGAAGCCTGTTGATACCCACCATCGACGTCACCGAACTTGACTAGGATCACGCACAATTGGACTATGCCATTTTCCGATTACACTGTAACTAGATTGCAAATATGTACAACACTCCAACAAAGTAGTATGATTAAACATTTTAATAACTTATAGGTATAACAACATTCCGACAAGGTGAACAGGTTAAAACACGTTTTAAACAACTATTTACATGACAGTCTGCTGCGACCTGCATCCCAAAGCATTTACGTCCACGTGACACCGTCCTCGCCTCTCCTTCCTCGAAGTTGCAACATTGGCCTGTTTTGGGCGGTCCTTTTAGTCTGCCTTGGGCTATAAAAGCCATGCAAAAATCCATTGACATCAGTGGCGGACAACTGTGCGAATAGTCCGGAAGCCACACGCGGCGCCAAGACCCTGGCAACGCCGAGGTGGGTCTGCCACGTCGTGCGGATCTTCCCATTCTCTTCTTCTTCCTTCAACAACGAAGGGTGCCCTGGCGGGGGGAAGCGACGCGGACGGGCCTCCCCCGCCTCCCCAGGTGGAGGCTCACCAGCAGATGAGGGCACCCCAACCGTTTCTTTCACCGGCCAGCTGAGTTGCACCCTGCCATTTTACTCGCCGGCCAGCTGAGTTGCACCCCAACCGTTTCTTTCACCGGCCAGCTGAGTTACACCCAGCCATCTCACTCGCCGCCCAGATGAGTGGGCGCCCCTGCACTCACCGACCGGCTGCAACGGGGCAGCCATTCAAGTCTTGCCTGCCGGGTAGCCGCTCAGGCGCAGATCCACTAAGATTGCCATTAGCGTTTCACCCGAGAAATGGGCCCCCGCGGCCGAGGGATCGAGGGACCCACCCCGGTGGCCGTAACGAAGAGCTGCTGCTGCTGCTGCCTTTGGACTCCTGCGGTCGGTTTTTCGGATCCAGGCCTAGCCCACCGTGAGACGGCCCTGGACTCGGAGGCTTGTCTGCTCGGGCATGGGCCCCACCCCTTGAAAAACACCCTCTCAGCTTTGCAGGTTCAGCGGGAGTCATTGACATTCGACTCCCGTGGGCCTCCGGTGGGGACAATCGCCGCTATTTTGCTTGATTATTCCACGTTACCTTGTCCTTGCCCCCGGGCGGCAGCCATCTTGCCTCCGTTTGGTGCTGTAAAAGAAAGACTGATTCAGGGCGACGGCGGATGAACCCGCCTGCTGTCCCGCCCCAAGGACGAACCACGGCATTACTACAAGACCGTGGTGACGCCATGCTGACGCAAGCTGACGCTGATGAAAAACTCTCGAACTACCAAAGGGGATTCTGGTCCGGCAGCTAGTTAGTGGAAAGACTTATAATTGTGCACTGAACCCACCCGACCTCGCCCCAAAATGGCGCCGAGACGCCTCTCACACCGTGGCCGGCCTGAACGGTTGTAGGCCCGTATTTGTATACTGATATTGTTTTAAATAAAGGGCTTCTTAAAGGAATTACGGAATCAGTGTCATGACAAATCATCTAGGTTGGTAAAGGTTTTCTTTTGAATAAATGATTGTTACTCCCAAGCAATAGAAAACAGATAATGCAGACCCCATTTGCCTGAATCTTTTTGATTAACGGAATTTGTACCCGTCACACCTGTCTTTTTCCAAGAGTTGTCAGAAAATGGTCAACTATAGCTTAAGGTATATGCCGAATGCAAGGTATGGTATCTTGCACCATAATACACGACCGATTGAGAAATGCATGTACGACCAGGGAACCCGAATTTAGGAGATGAATGAAATAGAGCATCTTTGTTTCGGAAGAAAAGAATAATAGGTCTGTGGTATCACCCACTCCTGCGGCTAGCCTGGTACGTGGTAAGTAGAACTTTTTCGTGTCTACGCGCGCTAATGTACTTTGAATACTGCACATCCCCTCCCCTCTTTTCCCCCTCTATAGGTCACGACGAGGTTCCGACTAAAGAATGGAGTGGACATGGACCGCACCATGTTCAATGTAGGGAAAAATATAGACGAACGTTGTGGGATAGTGCGCAAAGTGCAGACCACCATTGGGAACATGAAAAACTGTATGGTATGATTGTGCGTGTGTGCTACGATTATACGGTATGAATGTGTATGCATTTCATGCTTGGGTCGCTTGAAGAGAGCGTCATCTTATGATTGAAGTGCTTGTCTATCAATCAAAGGGAGGGGAGTAAAAGGTCCGACACCCCCCCCCCCCCCAAGATAAACTACAAAAATACTGAAAATACGCAGCATGCATAGGAAAGAGGACAAGAAAGGAAAGGCCCCCATACTCAACGTAGCCCTGTATCTCCGTCTTAAGTTTCTGCGCTTGATGTATGTACTGTCACGCCCTATCTGGTATTTGTGTGTACGTGATCACCGAATTCATGTCTTTCCCCCGCTTGTGTTTTTTTACATAGAACTGACTCATGCTACTCCATGTTGTGTGCGCACCAAGTAGCCTATTATCATACACATGTCTCTCCCTCGTTTTGTGTCGTACGTATGCCAAATAGCCTACTTGATGCGCACGTCTCTCTCTCTCTCTCTCTCTCTCTCTCTCTCTCTCTCTCTCTCTCTCTCTCTCTCTCTCTCTTACACTCTCTCCCTCCCTCGCTGAAGGCTTTCTTGCCCTCTTTCTTTTTGAATAAATTAACGACACATACCTCTTTGGTAAGTGTATAATTGGCCTGAAACACGGCGGTGTTCGAACAAATTGACAGAAACAAAAACGACCGTACTTTACCACGTTACTACCTCTCCTTTCTGCAAATGTTGAACTTAATTGGCTGAGAAAGAAGGGACAGGTAAGACGACTGATGTCTCCCAATTTGGCCCTCATCACGGGGACTATGTCAGTGGTTTTTCGTTTTTAGAGCTTTAACAACACCATCTCCACCGCCCAGAATTGCCCCCGCCCAATTACCCCGAACTAGAATGTCTAAGCACCCCGTTCTCCCAAAATAACCCCAGCCCTGTACTAGCCGTCTCAGAGTATTTCGAACGAAACAGCTGATGACCTTATTCTCTAAAAGGTACATCGCCTAAGCTGATAAGGGTTACCTATTGTCTCCAGCAAGAAAAATGTTTAGCTTATGTCCCTCCCCGAAATAGATACCTGTGAACCCATGACAGTAGCACCTCGCATTTTTTCCTTTTCATAAACTTAGCAGTCCTCGGAGGAAAATGTGTATTAACAGAACTTGTGTTAAGATGAACGAGTCTCTACCGGAGAAGCCGGTTCGAATTTTTGATAAACCAGAAAGTCAACAAATGTCAGGCTTCCTGCAACGATTATAGGGCGCAGGAATCGACACCTAGCAGGCCAGACGATGAACAGGAACACCCACAGAAACCTGCACCACAGCAATGATTAATAGATTAGTAACACACACAGACTTAAGAGTTAATAGACGGAAGATGGCCGCGTTGTGAGGGAGCTCCGCCGTCCATCCTCGCCCGCGACTATCCTGACCACTGATCCGCTTCATCCCTCGACAGATTCCGTGACCGGAATACCGGCGGACCCCATCCCGCCGGCTCCGGTGTTCGTAGCTTGCCCAACCGCGGAGAAATCGTCCCCGGAAGCCTCGTCCTTCGCCAGGGCCTGAAGCCGGGACGCACAGTGACGAGCCCAGCCGGACCGTTGGACACCCGGCGGTGGCGCCGCAACTTGTGGGGCCGGCGAAGGGATCCTTGTCCCGAGCGGCCTGGGCGGCGACTGGGCGGACACACGGCAGCAGCAGCGCTGAGGATTGGGGAGCCGAGACTGGGCTCCGGAGCGGCACCGAAACGCTTTGACCGGGGTGAGGCGGGGCGAGCCGGCCGCGAGGGGGAAGATGGCGGCGGCTCGTCCCTAACAAAGGATTACTCCTGTTGTCCCCGCTTCACCGGGACCACTGCTTGCCCTCAGAATTGCCTGGACCTGCACCGGGGCATCCGATCTACGCCCCCACCTGACTGTGGCCCCTGGTGAGACGCCCTTGGCCGGCTTCCCTTTTTCACGGCGGTGGCGCGATAGCACGGCGCACCGCCGTGCTCTATTGTCGCGGCCGCTTTGGCCGCGGGGACCTTCCTGCGAGCCCGGCTCGAGGGCCATTGACCTGCTGGCGGTGTCCGCTCCCCCCTGCCCCGGCCTTTGCCATCCTGAGCCAACGAAGCGGGGAGACTCGACAGGTTGGTGCGGCTCAGTGCAGCCTGAAACGCTCGGTCCCATACCGTTAGCAGAGACTGTTGTGCTGCCTGCGCCGACTAACTGAATAGGAGGCCCACTCATTTTGGGGGGGAGCTCGGCGGGGGGTGTGGAGCTCGTGCTGGACCCCTTCTGGCTTGTTGGTGTCTGACGGTGCCCGGGAAGAACCGCACAGGTACCTGAGCTCGCCCCATTCCTAACGTGGCCTATAACAACACTAAAATCTGACGCAGTTTGGGGCATAGCTTTACGGCCCCCGCCGCACGAGTCGCCAGGGAGTGGGTGTCTAAAGCGTAGCTGAACGCGTGTGTGCCCGCGGTGGCACTTCAAGACTCTCTGGTGATTTTCGCGGGCCGCTCCCGGATTTTCGCGGGCGCTGGTCCGTGGTGGGGGCGACTGTGGCCCAGGACCACACACCGGACACCCTGTTTGTCTGCCTTCGGAATCTGCCGCCAGTGCCATGGAACCCGAGGCGCCTGTGTCTGAGTCCCGGTCCCGATCCGGGATGGCCCTACCCTGTGGCTATTTTGGTGCGACGGAGTCCAACATCCTGTACACCGGGTCTCAGCAGGATTGGGAGGGTGCGACTCGGAGGAACGTAGCGGAGCGGGAGCCGGGAGCTGTGTTGGGGTACGGGGACCTTCTCGAGGCTCTCGGTGCCCTACACGCCACCTTGATTCACGGCGCCTGGGTGTTGGGGAGCAAGCTCGATGGAGTGACATCGGCGTCGGAGCGGCTGCCACCTGCCTATCCCCAGGTACGCTGGGGCTTCTCATGCCGCGCACGGGGGGACAACGTCGTGATCGCCCCGGTGAATAGTGCACGCCTGGACTCTCCGGACAGAATGTTAACGTGCGATCAGCTGGCGGTGGATCTGGTCGGTACCGATGGTCTTGGGCCTGAGTGGGGGGTGGTGGCCTCGACCCGTGCGCGGCCTCCGATGACCCGGGCAGCCTCCGGGCTATGGTCGCCCGCTCTGGCTGATTCCGCCTTCCTGGGCCTGGTGTGTGGTGTAAATCCTGGATCGGCATTGGGAAAGACGATCTTCCATGGAGCTGACTGTATCGATCTTCTGAGCCCTCTACCCTACCGGTGTGTGTTGCTTCCTGAGTTTTATTGGACGCCTCTTTCCCTGGTGACATTGGACATGGCACTGGGACGTGGGGTAGGCATGGGTGGGTTTTCAAAGAGTGGCCAAGGATGATGCTGACCCTCCAGAGGTGGTCACCTACTAGGCGGGCGGGCTCGGGAGTTGTGTGTTCACACGGTATAATTGTTGATGTACTAAGTATGCACTGCTCCTTTCTCCTTTCTCGACGGGGTCGATTTGGGGTTCTTTATTGCTTGCTTTTTGGGACAACGTATGGTGCAAGAGGGAGAAGCCGGGGGCGTGTTCTGTAGGCCCTCCTCCAGTTTATTAATATTCTCTCAACCCCCCCCGTCTGGTGGGGGCTCTTTTTCCTACTCCCTTTCTCTGTTTCTTCTATATTTCGGGTCTGGTTCCGGGGCGACAGGCACGCTGCTGGGGGGAGGGGCCGTACTCATCTGCAGAGGTGCAGGGTGGGGGGTTGGGGGGGGGATTCTTTAGTCTTTCGTCTCCTTTTTCCATGGCCTCTTTTTCTTCTCTTATTCTTTCCTGTCCTTTTCCTGGGATCAGTAGGATAGTACTCCGTTGTTGTCAATCGCTACTGTTTCCGGAGTGCCATAATTTCCGTGGAGTCTCCTGGGTCTTGGGGCAGGGGGTTGCAGACGCAATGGCCGTGTCCTTTCTCTACATCCTTAAATTCCTGTTTCAAGTGCCATTGCTAAGATAGATTGCTGTATATTGTCGACATTCATCGCTCTGCCTGCCATTTTTCGTTATCTGGGAAACTGTTTGGCACCTGATCCTTTCATCCTTTCATTATAAAATGTAAACCTTTATTATCCTGATCTCTTACCTGGGCTGTTCAAGATTGGGAGTCTGCTAGCGACGAGATTTTGCTCCCCGAGGTACTGACTGTGATAGCCTTGCTTGCTGTGATTCTACTGTCTAGCGGCCGGCCCCGGGGGTTGTAGGCCCATATGTGTAATTGATTACGATGCCAATAAAGGTTTCAAAAAAAAAAAAAAAAAAAAAAAAAAAGAGTTAATAGACATCAATCATGCAGCGACCGACAAAAGCATTTCCCTAACTACTCGGTGGTTGGGGGAGAGGATGAAGTGTGTAAATGTCTTCCCTGCCAACTCTCTAAGATTTTGTTTCTTGTACTCATTCAAAGATAACCTGCGGCCATCGGAAGAGAGGGGTCGGACGTGACGCACAGCCCGGCTGCGGATCATGGAATACCTATGGCATCGACCAAGGGGGAAGCAACGAAGCAAAAAGGGCGTGAGACGAGGCACCATTATCAGGATGATAAGCGATAGAACGAAGGGCTATCTCGAGGCCCCCTGCTCACTGACCAGCGTGCCTGAAGTCCCAACCCGTCGGGCCCGATTGATGGGCCGAGTGCTGGAAGATTCTGCTCTCCTTGGTCCGCTTTTTGATCCGATCCCACTCCACCCCCTCTTCCCTCGGCATCCCGAAGCACGTCACACCCCTTCTCTCTCTCTCTCTCCCTCTTTTATATGGATTTTGAATTTGACTTAACTACAGAAGAACAAAAAGCGGGTACCCCGTCTCAAAGTACCTATGATAAAATGTGTTAGGGAACAGGACTGTGATCGGAGAACAACGAATGGTCACACCCTGCTACATGAAAACTTGGATTTGAGCTGGACCTTAGCTCCACCGCCGGTGCTCAACAGTGCCAACAAAAGAAGAACAACAATAAGAGCTTACCAGTGATGGCTCGTTATAATAGGACACTGGAAAGAAGAACTCCCTTCCATAACTGTAACTCATGTTAAGTTGAATTCCTCTCCCAACCACCCTTTTTTTATACTGACTATCTTCCTATCGAGTTTTCATGATATTGCGTCAGTCACTTCCAACTGTACATTGATAAGTTAAGAAACTCTAACTTTGTATAATGACATTCGTATAACACCAGCCGTGCACACGACTATGCTGACTATTTTTGATCCACACGAAGTCTGGGCCTTAAGTAATGTACGAAATATCCCTTGTTTTGCCAGAAACATTTTTTTTTTGCTTTACGGTATCATGTTTGTGCTCAAACAAGCTCCCCTCCTCCTATCCCTGGGCCTGACATGCGGCACAGCTGATGTAATTTTGTATGCACTACCTCCTCGCCTACTTTATCAACTGTATGTAACTATGTACAATTGTGTCCTAAAAACTCTGTACTTTTAAGGAATGCATGAAAAACATTCATGGTATTATAACTAAAGGGTTAACGAAGGTGAATGTCGGCCAGGCAAGCTGGCGAGATATGTTAAAAGGGAGGACTGTGGAAATTTAGCTTGTAACTGAACATTATCTGCGCCATCTTGCCTCTCCCCAGCGCCACGCACAGCGAACGCACGGCCGCCATTTTAGGCACCCTGGTCTCTCCCTACTCGTTGCCGATCGCCAGCGCGTCCCCCTGACGCTGCAAGCATCCCCCGCGCGCCGGCCACCCCCGCTCTCTCATACACGGGCCATAAACCCTCTCCTTCTGCGCGACCCTGCCATGGAATCGCACCCCGTGCCTGACCAGCACCCCCTTTCATCCCATACATGGTCATACATCCTTCCTGATAACCCCCCATCCTCCGCGCCCGATTGTCCGAATCGATCCCAGGCCATCACCTAGCCCTGCGGATGCAGTTTATTGACCCTACTGTAAGGAAAACACCCCACATCAAAGGGATTACAGCAGATCCAAGCCCCCACCCCCTGAGACCCGACCGGTTGCACACACCCACGGGAATTGGCGGAATGTCCAGCTGTGTGATAGCCATCTCCTACTGTGGGAGGGGTGGGGACTTCCACTGAAGATATGTGTGGGAACGAGCTCGAAGTGGGGATTCCGAGGAAGTTCTTTCTTGTATCAAGACAATCTCAAGAATGTGCCATGTGTGATAAACCTGCAATAAAGTCATAAACCTTTGTATAAGAGGCCAGGCCTCAGAGATGCAGTTAGAGCACCTCGTGACGATACCTTGCTGTCTGATCTGATGTGTTCTGCTCCGACGGAATAAAACTTTGTTTCCTGCCTTCCAGTCTCCGGCGCCTGCCTCTTTATTGGTTTAACATCGAATGGTATAAGAGGCGATTACCTCCGGGCAATACTTGAAAGGTTATCGACTGAAACTGCCGCTACCATTTAACAAATGTGTACCTTTATCACAAAGATTTATATACTCAAAAACTATAGAATTCACTTACAAAAGACAGCTACACTCACCAGAACCTACTCTGCAGTGACACAGCAAAAACCAACGATATCCCACTAGAAAGAAGAAAAAAAAACAAATTACTCACAAGACAACAAAATTCACATCGAGCACAAATGCAAACAGTTTTTGACACTCAAAAACCAAACATACTGCTATTATTACACCATTTGCAAAAAACTATTCATGCAGAGAAATCAAACTCATTTACATTGTACAAAAAAAAGTCTCTTACCAAACTACACAAACAGCAGAACCACCAGTAACGAAACCGCAAACTGGAAAGAGCAAAAGCCTTCACCTAGAACAAAAAAGTTTTTAAAAAAGCATTACAATTGCAATTCACAAAAAATATAACAATAAACATTATACCATGCTATGTTACTACCCAAATGGTCAATCGGGTTGTGTGCCAGGTGGGGCAGAAAACAGCAGGAAAAAAAAACAGGCTAATCTGTCCCGGGGGGGGGGGGGGGGGGGCAGAATACATATTATAAAAAGAATTGCCCCCTGGAAGCGACCCTTGCCCAAGGGGTCACTTCCATTTTTATTTAAACTAATTCCCTGGTGTCTAGTGGGGGTTTCTGCCTCCCCTGGGGGCAGAAAGGGCAAAAAAGGGGCCAATCTGCCGCCGGGGAGGGCAGAATTCCCAATACAAAAAAAATGACCCCCGGAAGTGACCCTTGCCCAAGGGGTCACTTCCATCATCTTTTTAAAATGTTCCCTGGTGTCTAGTGGGGGTTTCTGAAAAGCCCAAAAACCGAGGCGATCTGCCCCCAGGGAAGGCAGAGTATCACAAAAATAAAACTGTCCCCCGGGAAGCGACCCTTGCCCAAGGGGTCGCTTCCCATTCAAAGCACTAATAAATCCCTGGGTCTAGTGGGCTTTTCTGCCCCCCCTAGGACCAGAAACGGCTAAAAAAAAAGCCCGATCTGCCCCCATGGGGGGCATAAAAGTCTTAATTATAAATTGGTCCCCCAGGAAGCGACCCTTGCCCAAGGGGTCGCTTCCTTTGCGCAAAAAAACCATCCCTGGTGTCTAGTGGGGCATTACTGCTCCACGATCGCGACGCTGTGTGCGATCGTGAAGCAGGAATGCCCAGCATTGAGACATCAAGGGAGAGGAAATACTCTTTCATCTCCCCCGATGCCTCAAGGCATCCTAAATTGGCCCCCCACCCCACCGGAGGCAAAACACGTACCTCCTTTCGCTGGACGCGCTGGAAAGAAATGATTTCCAGCGCATCCAGCGCTTCCTGATGACGTTGGCGTGCGCTTTGCGCGCTGACGTCATGGGGAAGCGTGGGGGGGCTCGGGGTGGCAGCGGAAACTCTTCCGCTGCCATCCCCCTCTGTGGGGGCAAGATCGATGCCCCAGGGGGGGAGCGCCAGGACATTCCCCCAGGGGCTGTGCTCATGACGGAGCGGTTCCATCATAAGCACAGCCCAACCGATGCTCATGACGGAACCGCTCCGTCATGAGCATCGAAGGGGTTAAGGTGCTCCAAGCAGCTTATTAAGTATTGTCTCAGATCTGTAAGATGTTGAAGATTGGTAAACTTAATTTCTATACACCTACATCCTCTCTTGTGTTACCTCCCTTAATTTATTCTGATGTTGTTATGGCTAGGTGGCGGAGAAAGGGTCTAGTGACCCTGGGGAATTTAACTAGTAACGGGGTCATTAAGGACTATTCTTCGATGGTATCTGAATATAATCTCCCTCAAGCTGATTTTTTAAAATACTTACAAATACGGGACTACCGAACAAGAAGAGTAGATGTAACGAATCTGGTCAGGAAGAGTGATTTGCTGGAGATATTGAAAAAGCATGGCAGGATTGGTAACCTATATCAAAGTCTTATCGAACTACAAAGGGATAACCTTGAAGTGCAGAATTCGAAATGGGATAATGAATTGAAACAGGAAGGGGATATTCTGCAGGAATCAATTGCAGTGGCTGAGAAACTTCTGATATCTTCCAGCCTCAAATCACAATACTTTAAAACTATATTTAATTTGTATTATACGCCCGCCAAAATAGCACGGTGGGGGGGTTAAATGAGTGCAGATGCACGTAATGTGGAATACAGCAAGCGGACAGTATCCATATGTTTTATCACTGTTCAGAGTTGTAGCAATTGATACATAAAATAGAAACCTTTTTGGCAGAGGTGATAGGGGAACAGATTGTGATTACCCCGAAGGTAATGATTTTGGGGTTTCGGATGACTCATTGATGGAACAAGGGGTATATCAACATAGATATTTTATTTTTATCTCTGTAGCAGTAGCCAGATTATGCATTGCTTCATTATGGAGGGAGAAAGGGCCACCGCCTTTTGAAATGTGGAGGGGCAGACTGTGCAGTATACAATTTAGAATATAGTTTGTATGCCCTAAAAGGGCCCCATAAGCGCAGGTTAGGCATCAAGATATGGGGGACACTTTCAGATTATTTAAAATAATCATGATATAGCAAATTGGCTCGCCTTCTGTGTATTGGCTGCAAGATTTGGCCACTAGATATGTATCTGTATATTATAATGGCTTTATCGCTGAATGGACTAGAACTGCTTTGTGGCAGATTGATTCTACAATGACCTTCATGGTCTTTTTGTTTGTTTTGTTTTTTTCTTCGTCTCTTTCTCTCTTTTTTGATAACTATTATAAGGGCATGTATTTCGTGATTCTTCCTGATTTGCTTTTGTCTGTGTTT
Source organism: Triturus cristatus (assembly GCF_964204655.1). Classification (NCBI taxonomy): domain Eukaryota; kingdom Metazoa; phylum Chordata; class Amphibia; order Caudata; family Salamandridae; genus Triturus; species Triturus cristatus. Next base: position 1,087,033,622 of record NC_140588.1, on the reverse strand, counting down.
GAACAAAGCTTCTGTAAATGTTTATTGAATGGCTGAAATAAAAAATAAAAAAAATTAAAAATGTAGCGGCCATTTTGAATTCGCAGGACTAACCATGCAAAAGGTAGAGAGGGCGAGTGCGATGGCCAAACAATTGTCATCGCTGTTCGGGTGACCGTTGCTATCACTCCCCAAAAAACAGTAAGTAGGGAACCCTACACCCTGCGATGAAGATGGAGAAGAAAGAATCAACTTTCTGGCAACCTAAGAACCCAGAGTCCCTGGGACTCCCTGGTAAGTCCTGCTAGGGGACACTGTGTAGCTCCTCTGGCTGTGCTTATCAGACCAGGGTTTGGGGGCGCCCACCGCTGTCAAACTCCAAAATATTACTTTCCACAAGGTCAGTGGTCGAAGTGGGAGGGATCGGCAGGGCACGGCGTGCCCCTACTTCTTTCATTTCATAGATTCCATTCCCCTACTTTCTTATTTTAAAGATGCGTTCCAGGACGGCAGAAAAAAAAATCGCCAAGGCCTATAGATAAGGCTCGGCGTTCGGGATGCGCCAGGGGAGCAGTGAAGGAAAAGGACTCTGGGGCATATTATCAAGCCAGGTGATAAAATTATCGCCGCTTTAGCAATTCCAATTGAAGCCCATGTTAGATGTGAAGGACGTCTAACATGGGCTTCAGTTGGAATTCCATAGAGCATATTATCAAGCTCATTATCGCCGTTTTAGCGGCAGTTTTATAATTATATGGCTTGATAATATGCCCCTTTGTCTTTTCTTTCTTGACAAGACAAGGACAGTGTGCACTTCTGCTCTGCTGCTGGCAGCTGCCCCCTTTCTTCCTCTTCTTCCCTCTCTTTCCGTCTTGATCCTCCTCACTTAATGAAAACTGTGACTTCAAGAAACGGTTCTCACCCTCTCTTTCCAATTTTCGTTTATTTGTTCCCCTATGAAATGGATCCAAAATAGAAAAACACTTTTGCTGGAAACGTCGTCTTTTTCTGACATTTTTCAATTTAAAAGTGCAGCTTCGGGATGGAAAGAAATAAAACATTCAAATTATGAAAAATAACTAGCTAAAGCAAGACAGAGTGGTTGCAAGGTGGCCAGATTGATTTTATTCACACCCTACACATTAGCGCCACTTTACAGAGTGCCAGTGAAGCGCTACTTTTGTTTTCTCGTCTCTCTTTGAACAGAGTTGTTCTGCACTATTCCTGGAGGCTCTGAAATACCTGCTTGATGGGGGAATTGGAAATCAAAATGTGTACAGCGGCCGTGTGTTCATGAATGCGGCCTTTTTAAACCACACTGCTTACATTTTGTAAGGATATACGCAACAGACATCGAAAGGGTCCCTCCCCGGCCCTGTAGTCCTGGCCTTAACTTTTCAGGCAAAAGCACTCACTGATTTCTGAATAGTGAGTGTAAAAGCGTTAAGGTGACCATGGTGCTCCTGCTTACGTGTCACATGCTTTACGTAATCTTGCATTCCCTAGGAGTGTTTGCTTTTTCTAGGATATTGTGATTTCGTTTTCGGCAGCATATTGCTCTTGTCTTGTGTGTAATTTGAATTGAGTCGCAGACAGGTGTTTATTGCAGGGCACACTTGGATTGTAGTTGAAGGCAGTGAGAGTTTCTCTCAGTGGGGAAGTATGGTGTTCAGTGGGGAGAGGATGTGGCACTGTTAGAAATGGGATTTCTGGTTGGCTGAGGCTTGCGCCAAAGCCAGGCAGAAACCACCACTCTAGTCAGGGCTGGGGAGTTACACGCCAAAGATAACCCCTGCTCACCCCCTTGGTAGCTTGGCACGAGCAGACAGGCTTATCCCTGAGGCGATGTGTAAAGCGTTTGCGCGCGCACCCAGCAACAACACCCAAGGCCCACCACAAAGGAAACTCCACACAAGGTATTCTATAAAAATAGCCTTTGTATTATACACAACACATTAGATAAAACACACACTTTACAAGGTGCCAACAGGCACGGGCAGAATTTACAAGGGATTATATATACAGGGGACAGGGCCACATGGACCACTGTCCGGAATCAGCACTTTGTAGAAATTAGCACTTAGAACATAGGAATAATATCACAGTAGCACAAAATAACATGTAGCACACAACCGGTAACTACTGGTATCAGAAAGTACCACCTACGCAACCCTAACCACCTTAGGAGAAATATTGCGCAGGGAATCAGGACCTCACTAGCACCACCTGTACTAGGAGAAAGCAAACAACCACCTAAGTATCACAATACCTGTAGGGGTAATAGAACGTTACACATGATGCATGAAAACATTCAGAGGTGTAGAGCAAAGGAAACACATGATGCATGAAAACATTCAGAGGTGTAGAGCAAAAGGAACACATGATGCATGAAAACATTCAGAGGTGTAGAGCAAAAGGAACACACATAAGCCACCACCTGTGGCAGTCCCTAGGCCAACTGGCCTTTGTCCAAGCTTAGGACGCTGTCTCAGGCAAGCTGCGCCAGCTGCGCCAGCCAAAGAGCAATTTCTTCCCAACCTAAACGTTGCAGCTGCCCACTAAGTGCTGGGCAGCTGTAGAATGAATCTCAGGCACTTTGCGTGCCTCTGGAGCCCTCTCTGGGCGCTGGCTATCAACAATGCCTTCGAGAGCCTTCGTGGCTCTGTACCCCCGATGCCCCACAACGTTGGAGCCTCGCTGGGCTCGAGAACAATGTGCCAACTTTTGGAGCCTCACTGGGCTCTCCCGAAGTACCCCCCCGGTCGTTGGAGCGTCAGCGCTCTAATATGGGCAAGCCCCCTCTCGTTGGAACATCACGGGGCTCGTGAGCACAGCCCCCTGCACCCCCCAGCACATGCGCGGAGTCCCCCAGCCCTCTCGACACTCACCGGCTGTTCGGGGGACTCCCGCGTCGTCTCCGATCCGATGGGGAGGCTCCGAGGCTTCTGGACACCGCGGAAGGGGCAGGCACCGACAACGTGCCTCGCGCCCCCTCCACACAAGCTCCGACCGTGCTCCTCCCTTCCTCTGGTCACCCGGGGCTCTCCCTCGCTCTCGGGAGCCCCGGTGGGAGACACACGCTTCCTCCGCTTCCAGACTCGCGCCGCGGCTTCGTTCTCGAGGCCCCGATCACGTGGGCCACACCCCCTCCCGCTGGACCAATCACAGCGCGGCAGGGGGATGACGCGACCAGGAACTCCGGGCTGCAGCGGTGATCGTTTCCGTGATAAGAGGGGTAGGCTCCCTCGATAAAGGCAATCTTTGGCGGGGCAAATGCCGGGTGGGCACCGGCCCTTAAAATACGAAAATAAGCGGGGTGGCACCCGTAAGCTGAAAAGCGCTCACAGCGCTATAAAGTCACGCACAGCGCTCCCAGCGCTGAAAAGCCCCACAAGCGCTCCCAGGCGCTACAAAGAGAGCCAGTCCAGCAAAACAGCGTTCTAAAGCCCATAAAGCGCTCCCAGGCGCTGCAGGTCAAAAAAAAAAGGTCCAGTAAGTCCATCTGGCATCCAGGGGCTGGGCAGGGCCCAGGGAGGCAAGCCTTCCCCTGGGCCCCAGCAGCAGCATGCCCCTGGTAGATTCGAGTTTGGAACAAGAACCTTTTGTAAGGGGACACAGCCCCTTTTTATACACCAAATCCCTTTGTTCTGGGTTCAGGGTGAGGGGGAAAACCAGTCGCCGCTGGTTGGGGAGCACCCTTGATGTGCTCAGCCCCTCACTCTATTCACTGGCAGGGCTAGGGTCATTAGACGCACCACAGGGGCCGGCGCCAGCATTGTGTGGGGGAAGCCCTGTCCTATTCAGGACCCAGGTACACTCCTCCCCAGCCATCAACATGCTAACTCCCCATTCACCACTGGGTGACTCCTCCTGACTCTGGGGAATTCCCTAGTCCGTCACCTGACCTCACCAGCCAATCATCAGACAAGCCACACATTTCAGACTGCACACTGAAGTGCCCACTTCTAGAAGTGGCACTTCCACACCAGGTACATGCCCGCCGCATACATCAACGCGCAGCATTCACTCACACGAGTCCGCACATACCAAACACGGGCCTGCACACCCCACGCATCAGGAACTACCGGGACATCTACATTCCCCCATGCATTCCTATGGGAGGGCAGGCCAACCTCACAACACGCACGCACTTTACCCTGGGACACAGCGGTAAAGTGCGCAGAAACCCAAAATCACTACACCAAGTTACCAATTACAAGCAAAAAGTTTCGGGGGGAACCTGCCAGAAGGGCCAAGTCCAACACAACCCCCTTCCAGCCAAAACGCAGGGCAGACCAATCACCACCGTGATGGTCTTCCCTGCTTGGGGCGATAGAACACGGACGCAGGCCCGCACTGCAGGGACACTCTCCGGTTCTACGCCCTTCTCCATCAACATGGTTCCATCTGAAAAAAAACAACCGAAAAGAACTCAGGCCCAACTAGGCTACCCCACTGGTACTACCTAGTTGTCCGCGGCCAGGACCAGGCCCTAGGCCACCCAGATACCACTGGTCCTTGCCAAACCCAGAGTGGGGGGTAGTAACCCCTGGCATACAAGCCCTTCTCCACTCTCCCTCTCAGTGTAGTTCCCAACTACCACTGATCCTTCAACCTAGGGTCCGCACCCTCAGGCTGACCAGAGGTCACGGGCAAGAATGCCCCACCCTACCTCTACTTCTGGGGTTCCGCACCCTCCCAGGGAAGCACCCACCAGAACACAACTCTCCCACCAGTTCAGGACCTCTCTCCACCAACTGGTCTACCACCTGGGATCCAAGGGGTCAGAGGCGAGGACTCCCTCCCTCTGCACCCCCTTCCACTGTAGAGCAGGGTCTCTTCACTTAAGATGAGCCCCACCTGCCCTCAGGACTACAGCTGCCCTTACGTCCAGATCCGGAAACACCGACTACTGGCTCCCCAACCGAGGGACGTACCCTTTGGTCAGATGCCTGGCGAACCAGGACTTAACGAGGGTGACCCATAACTAATGGGTCGTGTGACAGTCTGCCTGGCGCTGATCTCACGACCTCCTGTCCATCTGACAGTGCGTGCAGACCCCCCAGGACAGAAGTGGCGACACCACGGTCACTCAGTGGCGACACAGCCCTCCCGGCTGGTCCCTGACCTACTGGTTCCCACTGGGGAATCCCTCCCCCTCTCACCCCTCCCTCTGGACTTCTGCACCCTCCCAACTGGAGCGGTACCGCCAGACACCAGGACTACTGGAGCTCTGATTACAGACGCTCCACGTCCTCTAGACACTGGGAGATCCTCCTCAAGTGACCTATTGGTACAGCCTAGGCTCCCGACCTGATGTTCCCTAAAGAAACCATCCAGGCCCTGACACTGGGTTTCGGGCACCTGGAGACACGCAGTCCCACCCACTCCTTCTCCGCAGAGACAGGCCGTGGGCCCCTACACCGAGACCTAGCTGGGCTACTCTGAACCTCTTCCACCACGCTGGGCTGGAAGACACCTCAGCCACTACTTTTGGAATCACTCCCCAATGCAAGTTCCCTATCCCAGAGAACTCACACCCAATCAACCAGCAAGCTCCTTATTTCAGAGAACTCACACCCTTCATCCACACACACACACCCCCCAGACTAGTAAGACAGTTTCTACCGCCCCTGATTTCTCAACCTGACCACCACGTGACACAGGTACTATTACTCTGGGAACTGGGAATGGGACATTCACATTCATCCAGCGCATTACACATTCATCCCCAAACCCCTCCCAAGACTGGTAAGACAGTTTCTACCGCCCCTGATTTCTCAACCTGACCACCACGTGACACAGGTACCACTACCCCGGGAACTGGGAATGGGAATACATGCACTGGACACACATCTGCTGCCACCACTGGATCCCACCCTCTGGTGAATCCAGAAAACACAATGCACTAAGGGGGATGATCTACCCTCCCGAGCTAGGGACACCTAACTCACAGTGCACAAGAACACATTTCCAAAGAAATGACATTTAAAAGCAAACTTTAAAACAATAATCCCTATACCATGTGATTTATCTAAATGCAGAGTTTTGTAGTGCGGCCAGTTGCCGCTGCGGTACAGCGCAAACGCAAGTCCAAATCCCACCGCTGATCACCAATGTTAGAAATGGGATTTCTGGTTGGCTGAGGCTTGCGCCAAAGCCAGGCAGAAACCACCACTCTAGTCAGGGCAAGGAAGTTACACGCCAAAGATAACCCCTGCTCACCCCCTTGGTAGCCTGGCACGAGCAGACAGGCTTATCCCTGAGGCGATGTGTAAAGCGTTTGCGCGCGCACCCAGCAACAACACCCAAGGCCCACCACAAAGGAAACTCCACACAAGGTATTCTATAAAAATAGCCTTTGTATTATACACAACACATTAGATAAAACACACACTTTACAAGGTGCCAACAGGCACGGGCAGAATTTACAAGGGATTATATATACAGGGGACAGGGCCACATGGACCACTGTCCGGAATCAGCACTTTGTAGAAATTAGCACTTAGAACATAGGAATAATATCACAGTAGCACAAAATAACATGTAGCACACAACCGGTAACTACTGGTATCAGAAAGTACCACCTACGCAACCCTAACCACCTTAGGAGAAATATTGCGCAGGGAATCAGGACCTCACTAGCACCACCTGTACTAGGAGAAAGCAAACAACCACCTAAGTATCACAATACCTGTAGGGGTAATAGAACGTTACACATGATGCATGAAAACATTCAGAGGTGTAGAGCAAAGGAAACACATGATGCATGAAAACATTCAGAGGTGTAGAGCAAAAGGAACACATGATGCATGAAAACATTCAGAGGTGTAGAGCAAAAGGAACACACATAAGCCACCACCTGTGGCAGTCCCTAGGCCAACTGGCCTTTGTCCAAGCTTAGGACGCTGTCTCAGGCAAGCTGCGCCAGCTGCGCCAGCCAAAGAGCAATTTCTTCCCAACCTAAACGTTGCAGCTGCCCACTAAGTGCTGGGCAGCTGTAGAATGAATCTCAGGCACTTTGCGTGCCTCTGGAGCCCTCTCTGGGCGCTGGCTATCAACAATGCCTTCGAGAGCCTTCGTGGCTCTGTACCCCCGATGCCCCACAACGTTGGAGCCTCGCTGGGCTCGAGAACAATGTGCCAACTTTTGGAGCCTCACTGGGCTCTCCCGAAGTACCCCCCCGGTCGTTGGAGCGTCAGCGCTCTAATATGGGCAAGCCCCCTCTCGTTGGAGCCTCACGGGGCTCGTGAGCACAGCCCCCTGCACCCCCCAGCACATGCGCGGAGTCCCCCAGCCCTCTCGACACTCACCGGCTGTTCGGGGGACTCCCGCGTCGTCTCCGATCCGATGGGGAGGCTCCGAGGCTTCTGGACACCGCGGAAGGGGCAGGCACCGACAACGTGCCTCGCGCCCCCTCCACACAAGCTCCGACCGTGCTCCTCCCTTCCTCTGGTCACCCGGGGCTCTCCCTCGCTCTCGGGAGCCCCGGTGGGAGACACACGCTTCCTCCGCTTCCAGACTCGCGCCGCGGCTTCGTTCTCGAGGCCCCGATCACGTGGGCCACACCCCCTCCCGCTGGACCAATCACAGCGCGGCAGGGGGATGACGCGACCGGGAACTCCGGGCTGCAGCGGTGATCGTTTCCGTGATAAGAGGGGTAGGCTCCCTCGATAAAGGCAATCTTTGGCGGGGCAAATGCCGGGTGGGCACCGGCCCTTAAAATACGAAAATAAGCGGGGTGGCACCCGTAAGCTGAAAAGCGCTCACAGCGCTATAAAGTCACGCACAGCGCTCCCAGCGCTGAAAAGCCCCACAAGCGCTCCCAGGCGCTACAAAGAGAGCCAGTCCAGCAAAACAGCGTTCTAAAGCCCATAAAGCGCTCCCAGGCGCTGCAGGTCAAAAAAAAAAAGGTCCAGTAAGTCCATCTGGCATCCAGGGGCTGGGCAGGGCCCAGGGAGGCAAGCCTTCCCCTGGGCCCCAGCAGCAGCATGCCCCTGGTAGATTCGAGTTTGGAACAAGAACCTTTTGTAAGGGGACACAGCCCCTTTTTATACACCAAATCCCTTTGTTCTGGGTTCAGGGTGAGGGGGAAAACCAGTCGCCGCTGGTTGGGGAGCACCCTTGATGTGCTCAGCCCCTCACTCTATTCACTGGCAGGGCTAGGGTCATTAGACGCACCACAGGGGCCGGCGCCAGCATTGTGTGGGGGAAGCCCTGTCCTATTCAGGACCCAGGTACACTCCTCCCCAGCCATCAACATGCTAACTCCCCATTCACCACTGGGTGACTCCTCCTGACTCTGGGGAATTCCCTAGTCCGTCACCTGACCTCACCAGCCAATCATCAGACAAGCCACACATTTCAGACTGCACACTGAAGTGCCCACTTCTAGAAGTGGCACTTCCACACCAGGTACATGCCCGCCGCATACATCAACGCGCAGCATTCACTCACACGAGTCCGCACATACCAAACACGGGCCTGCACACCCCACGCATCAGGAACTACCGGGACATCTACATTCCCCCATGCATTCCTATGGGAGGGCAGGCCAACCTCACAACACGCACGCACTTTACCCTGGGACACAGCGGTAAAGTGCGCAGAAACCCAAAATCACTACACCAAGTTACCAATTACAAGCAAAAAGTTTCGGGGGGAACCTGCCAGAAGGGCCAAGTCCAACAGGCACTATGGTCAGAGCTGTCGAATTTGGAACTGGGGAACCAGGTTCAGCCTTCATGACCAGTCCACCAGACCACTCTACTGAGGGAGCACATTCCTGTGCTAGATCTTAGAAGGCCCCACAAGACCTTAGAAGCCCTGGTGTCTTAGCACCAGCAGGTGGACCCTAGCAGTGGCAAGTGTGGGTTAACCTTGAGGCCTGTCCACCACAATTCATGCTGAAGTTCACCTTCAGTCTTGTGAGCAGGCCTATGAAGCAGCACACCCTAGAACAAGTGTGACTGTCACTGAGGTCACAGGACCCATGAACACGGCGGCTCTAGGGCGGTGCGAATGCACCAGGCGCTGACTTTGGGAGGGAGCGCCGTGTTTGCAAGTAGAATATGGGTTTAAAAGCACTTGCTGCCTCCTTCCAGGCCTCCAGCAATTGTCGGCAACAATAAAAATGTCATGATAACTCCGGTGATTAATGTTCTTAGTAGAGAGATATGGTGTTTTGTCTATTGGAAATTTTGACTCATGAAAGGAAGCGCAGAGGGCTTAGAACATGTACCATGCAGATCCCAAAATGCACATAATGTAAATAGGTCAGTGGGTCACTGCTTTTGTCAGAAAGACCCTATTGTTACTTGCAGTTCATAAGTTAAAATCCTAACATAGAGCAGTGAGCTGTTAACTGTCATCTAAGAGCTGCAGGCAAACTGCAAGGCATAAATTGGAGCGCTATATTTTTTCCCCCAGTCTTTGATTAGCCTAATGTTGCAAAAAAGGGTTAATTTGGATAGAAATCAATTCTGAATCTTAAAGAGAACCCCCAACCATGGCATTAAGTTCTATATTCAGAGTTTGTGTTTCTCCACACCAATCACTATTAAACTGTACTGCCTACTAGTATAGCTGTCACGTGACTCCTACACCTTGTAGTCCTTTGTCTTATGTAACATTTCCTGTGCAGTGATTTACACACGCATGATTGATTGTCTCTGTGTAAAGTGCTCTGACACCCTATTATTAGTGGCACTGTACATTTTCAGATATTGTATTATTTTGACATTTCTACACATGCTAACAGTCTCTGAAAAATATTTTTCCTTATTAGTACCAGTGGAACATACAACTGCAACAGCGGGAAAGGTGACCAGTCAACCTTGGCAAAGGGCCGTCCACTTCACAACAGCACAAGTCACTTTTTTAGGAACTTTTGATCCGTTTGAGCTACAAACAGTTTATTAGTTAAAACCGTCAGATTATGCAGCAGATGATGTATTATGTGGCATATATGGCAGAGCCATAATTATGTGGAAACCGTTAGCAAATTAGGATATTATGCCATTCATGTTTGAACTGCTCTTGTGGAAAAAGGGAGAAGTGCTGATGACAGAAACTCCATGGCTGGGAGACAAATGGCTTGTGATTACACTTTTAAGGATATTTGGGACATTCTGTGACTGGAAAGGTGTCCCACTTTGTGGATGTATTTTAATGTCAATAACTCATATTAAACCTTAAATAAACATGTGTATCCATTGGTTGACTTAAATAAGCTGTAACTGGTTAGTGAAATGGGAAACAAATACTAAAAACTGGGATATTTCGCTCTTTCTGCCACACCTCTGACTCCGCCCACTCACCCAATCCACAGGTTATTCCCGCCCTCTGATGCTCCGCCCACAGTTTCTCTACTTTTTTAACCCCACTTCGACCGCTGCACAAGGTATGGTACCAGAATATCATAGTCTAAATATCGACCAACAAGTCCATTGTGCACTAAGCATCATGATGAGAATTATCGCCCCCTTGGGGTTCAGGATGGCACGTCGGCACCCAGGGGAGCTGTAGTCCAGTAAACGGTGCTTAGGCCATGATGCTTATGGGTGATCATGTTTTTGTTATAATAATTCTGGCATAAAACCTTCCAAAGTGAGTCTGAAGTGCTCCAGGATGATTCCTCAGACCTTGTTCTTTCTACTTCTTTATCAGAAACAATGCGCGATGGCCCCCTGTGGCGCTCTGGCCCGCTGTAGCGCGATGGGCCCTGTGGCGCTCTGGTCCCCTGTGGCGCTACGCCCCCTGTGGCGCTCTGCACCCTGTGGCGCTCTGGCCCCCTGTGGCGCAATGGCCCCCTGTGGCGCTCTGGCCCCCTGTGGTGCTCTGGCCCCCTGTGGCGCGATGGCCCCCTGTAGCACGATGGCCCCTGTGGCGCTCTGCCCCCTGTGGTGCTCTGGCCCCCTGTAGTGCGATGGCCCCTGTGGCACTCTGGCTCCCTGTGGCACGATGGCCCCCTGTGGCGCTCTGGCCCCCTGTAGCGCGATGGCCCCTGTGGTGCTGTGGCGCTCTGGCCCCCTGTGGCGCTCTGGACCCCTGTAGCGTGATGGCCCCTGTGGCGCTCTGGTCCCCTGTGGCGCTCTGGCCCCCTGTGGCGCTCTGGCCACCTGTAGCGCGATGGCCCCTGTGGCGCTCTGCCCCCTGTGGCGCTCTGGCCCCCTGTAGCGCGATGGCCCCTGTGGCGCGATGGCCCCCTGTGGTGCTCTGGTCCCCTGTGGCGCTCTGACTCCCTGTGGCACGATGGCCCCCTGTGGCTCTCTGGCCCCCTGTAGCGCGATGGCCCCTGTGGCGCTCTGGCCCCCTGTGGCGCTCTGGCCCCCTGTGGCGCTCTGGCCCCCTGTGGCGCTCTGGACCCCTGTAGCGTGATGGCCCCTGTGGCGCTCTGGTCCCCTGTGGCGCTCAGGCCCCCTGTGGCGCTCTGGCCCCCTGTAGCGCGATGGCCCCTGTGGCGCTCTGCCCCCTGTGGCTCTTTGGCCCCCTGTAGCGCGATGGCCCCATGGGGCGCGATGGCCCCTGTGGCGCGATGGCCCCTGTGGTGCGATGGCCCCCTGTGGTGCTCTGGCCCCCTGTGGCGCGATAGCCTCATGTGGCGCGATGGCCTGGCGCGATGGCCCCCTGTAGCGCGATGGCCCCCTGTAGCGCGATGGCCTCCTGTGGCGCGATGGCCCCTGTGGCGCTCTGGTCCCCTGTGGCGCTCTGGCTCCCTGTGGCGCTCTGCCCCCTGTGGCGCGATGGCCCCCTGTGGCGCGATGGCCCCCTTTAGCGCGATGGCCCCCTGTAGCGCGATGGCCCCTGTGGCGCTCTGGCCCCCTGTGGCCCTCTGGCCCCCTGTAGCGCGATGGCCCCTGTGGCGCTCTGCCCCCTGTGGCGCTCTGGCCCCCTGTGGCGCTCTGGTCCCCTGTGGCGCTCTGGCCACCTGTAGTGCGATGGCCCCTGTGGCGCTCTGGCTCCCTGTGGCGCGATGGCCCCCTGTGGCGCTCTGGCCCCCTGTGACGCGATGGCCCCTGTGGCGCTCTGCCCCCTGTGGCGCTCTGCCCCCTGTGGCGCTCTGGCCCCCTGTGGTGCTCTGGCCCCCTGTAGCGCTCTGGCCCCCTGTAGCGCTCTGGTCCCCTGTGGTGCTCTGGTCCCCTGTGGTGCTCTAGCCCCCTGTGGCGCTCTGGCCCCCTGTGGCACTCTGCCCCCTGTGGCGCTCTGGCCTCCTGTGGCACTCTGGCCCCCTGTGGCGCTCTGGCCCCCTGTAGCGCAATGGCCCCTGTGGCGCTCCGGCCCCCTGTGGGGCTCTGCCCCCTGTGGCACTCTGGCCCCCTGTGGCACTCTGGCCCCCTGTAGCGCGATGGCCCTTGTGGTGCTCTGCCCCCCTGTGCTGTGGCGCTCTGGCCCCCTTGGCGCCCTGGCCCCCTGTGGCGCTCTGCCCCCTGTGGCGCTCTGGCCCCCTGTGGCACTCTGCCCCCTGTGGCGCTCTGGCCCCCTGTGGCGCTCTGCCCCCTGTGGCGCTCTGCCCCCCTGTGGCGCTCGGGCCCCCTGTGGCGCGATGGCCCCTGTGGCGCTCTGCCCCCTGTGGTGCTCTGGCCCCCTGTGACGCCATGGCCCATGTGGCACGATGGCCCCCTGTGGCGCGATGGCCCCTGTGGCGCTCTGCCCCCTGTGGCGCTCTGGCCCCCTGTGGCGCTCTGGTTCCCTGTGGCGCTCTGCCCCCTGTGGCTCTCTGGCCCCCTGTGGCGCTCTGCCCCCTGTGGCACGATGGCCCCCTGTAGCGCGATGGGCCCTGTGGCGCTCTGGTCCCCTGTGGCGCTCTGGCCCCCTGTGGCGCGATGGCCCCCTGTGGCGCGATGGCCCCCTGTAGTGCGATGGCCCCTGTGGCGCTCTGGTCCCCTGTGGCGCTCTGGCCCCCTGTGGCGCTCTGCCCCCTGTGGCGCTCTGGCACCCTGTGGCGCGATGGCCCCTGTGGCGCTCTGCCCCCCTGTGGCGCTCTGGCCCCCTGAAGCGCAATGGCCCCTGTGGCGCTCTGGCCCCCTGTGGTTCTCTGGCCCCCTGTGGCGCGATGGCCCCCTGTAGCGCGATGGCCCCTGTGGCGCTCTGCCCCCTGTGGCGCTCTGCCCCCTGTGGCGCTCTGCCCCCTGTGGCGCTCTGGCCCCCTGTGGCGCGATGGCCCCCTGTGGCGCTCTGGCCCCCTGTAGCGCGATGGCCCCCTGTAGCGCGATGGCCCCCTGTAGCGCGATGGCCCCCTGTGGCGCGATGGCCCCTGTGGCGCTCTGGTCCCCTGTGGCGCTCTGCCCCCTGTGGCGCGATGGCCCCCTGTGGCGCGATGGCCCCCTTTAGCGCGATGGCCCCCTGTAGCGCGATGGCCCCTGTGGCGCTCTGGCCCCCTGTGGCCCTCTGGCCCCCTGTAGCGCGATGGCCCCTGTGGCGCTCTGCCCCCTGTGGCGCTCTGGCCCCCTGTGGCGCTCTGGTCCCCTGTGGCGCTCTGGCCACCTGTAGTGCGATGGCCCCTGTGGCGCTCTGGCTCCCTGTGGCGCGATGGCCCCCTGTGGCGCTCTGGCCCCCTGTGACGCGATGGCCCCTGTGGCGCTCTGCCCCCTGTGGCGCTCTGCCCCCTGTGGCGCTCTGGCCCCCTGTGGTGCTCTGGCCCCCTGTAGCGCTCTGGCCCCTGTGGCGCTCTGGTCCCCTGTGGTGCTCTGGTCCCCTGTGGTGCTCTAGCCCCCTGTGGCGCTCTGGCCCCCTGTGGCGCTCTGCCCCCTGTGGCGCTCTGGCCTCCTGTGGCACTCTGGCCCCCTGTGGCGCTCTGGCCCCCTGTAGCGCAATGGCCCCTGTGGCGCTCCGGCCCCCTGTGGCGCTCTGCCCCCTGTGGCACTCTGGCCCCCTGTGGCACTCTGGCCCCCTGTAGCGCGATGGCCCTTGTGGTGCTCTGCCCCCCTGTGCTGTGGCGCTCTGGCCCCCTTGGCGCCCTGGCCCCCTGTGGCCCCCTGCCCCCTGTGGCGCTCTGGCCCCCTGTGGCACTCTGCCCCCTGTGGCGCTCTGGCCCCCTGTGGCGCTCTGCCCCCTGTGGCGCTCTGCCCCCCTGTGGCGCTCGGGCCCCCTGTGGCGCGATGGCCCCTGTGGCGCTCTGCCCCCTGTGGTGCTCTGGCCCCCTGTGACGCGATGGCCCATGTGGCACGATGGCCCCCTGTGGCGCGATGGCCCCTGTGGCGCTCTGCCCCCTGTGGCGCTCTGGCCCCCTGTGGCGCTCTGGTTCCCTGTGGCGCTCTGCCCCCTGTGGCTCTCTGGCCCCCTGTGGCGCTCTGCCCCCTGTGGCACGATGGCCCCCTGTAGCGCGATGGGCCCTGTGGCGCTCTGGTCCCCTGTGTCGCTCTGGCCCCCTGTGGCGCGATGGCCCCCTGTGGCGCGATGGCCCCCTGTAGTGCGATGGCCCCTGTGGCGCTCTGGTCCCCTGTGGCGCTCTGGCCCCCTGTGGCGCTCTGCCCCCTGTGGCGCTCTGGCACCCTGTGGCGCGATGGCCCCTGTGGCGCTCTGCCCCCCTGTGGCGCTCTGGCCCCCTGAAGCACGATGGCCCCTGTGGCGCTCTGGCCCCCTGTGGCGCTCTGGCCCACTGTGGCGCTCTGGTTCCCTGTGGTGCTCTGCCCCCTGTGGCGCGATGGCCCCCTGTGGCGCTCTGGCCCCCTGTAGCGCGATGGCCCCTGTGGCGCTCTGCCCCCTGTGGCGCTCTGGCCCCCTGTAGCGCGATGGCCCCTGTGGCGCTCTGCCCCATGTGGCGCTCTGGCCCCCTGTGGCGCTCTGGCCCCTTGTAGCGCGATGGCCCCCTGTGGCGCTCTGGCCCCCTGTAGAGCTCTGGCCCCCTGTAGAGCGATGGCCCCTGTGGTGCTCTGCCCCCTGTGGCGCTCTGGCCCCCTGTGGCGCTCTGGCCCCCTGTGGCGCGATGGCCCCTGTGGCGCTCTGCCCCCTGTGGCGCTCTGCCCCCCTGTGGCGCTCTGGCCCCCTGTGGCGCTCTGGCCCCCTGTAGCGCGGTGGCCCCTGTGGCGCTCTGGCCCCCTGTGGCGCTCTGGTTCCCTGTGGTGCTCTGGTCCCCAGTGGCGCTCTGGTCCCCAGTGGCGCTCTAGCCCCGTGTGGCGCTCTGCCCCCTGTGGCACTCTGGCCCCCTGTAGCGCGATGGCCCCTGTGGCGCTCTGGCCCCCTGTGGCGCTCTGCCCCTGTGGCACTCTGGCCCCCTGTGGCGCGATGGCCCCCTGTAGCGCGATGGCCCCTGTGGCGCTCTGGTCCCCTGTGGCGCTCTGGCCCACTGTGGCGCTCTGCCCCCTGTGCTGTTGCGCTCTGGCCCCCTGTGGCGCCCTGGCCCCCTGTGCCACTCTGCCCCCTGTGGCGCTCTGGCCCCCTGTGGCGCTCTGGCCCCCTGTGGCGCTCTGCCCCCTGTGGCGCTCTGGCCTCCTGTGGCGCTCTGCCCCCTGTGGCGCGATGGCCCCCTGTGGCACTCTGGCCCCCTGTAGCGCGATGGGCCCTGTGGCGCTCTGGTCCCCTGTGGCGCTCTGGCCCCCAGTGGCGCTCTGGCCCCCTGTGGCGCTCTGGCCCCCTGTAGCGCGATGGGCCCTGTGGCGCTCTGGTCCCCTGTGGCGCTCTGGCCCCCTGTGGCGCTCTGGCCCCCTGTGGCACTCTGGCCCCCTGTAGCGCGATGGGCCCTGTGGCGCTCTGGCCCCCTGTGGCGCTCTGGCCCCCTGTGGCGCTCTGCCCCCTGTGGCGCTCTGACCCCCTGTAGCGCGATGGGCCCTGTGGCGCTCTGGTCCCCTGTGGCGCTCTGGCCCCCTGTGGCGCTCTGGCCTTGTTGGACTTGGCCCTTCTGGCAGGTTCACCCCTGGACTTTTTGGCTTTTTATTGGTGACTGGGTATGGTGATTGTTTGGTCTCTGCGCACTTTCCCTGTGTCCCAGGGTAAAGTGCGTGCGTGCTCTGAGTGCATGTGGTGAGATAGGCCTGCCCTCCCATAGGAATGCATGGGGAATGTATGTGTCCCTAGTAGTTCCTGATGCGTGGGGTGTGCAGGCCCGAGTTTGGTATGTGCGGACTCGTGGGAGTGAATGCTGCGCGATGATGTGTGCGGCGTGCATGTACCTAGTGTGGAAGTGCCACTTCTAGAAGTGGGCACTTCTGTGTGCAGTGTGTCTGTCGCGTGATTGGCTGGTCGTGTCATGTGACGGGCTAGGGATTCCCCAGTGTCAGGATGAGTCACCCAGTGGTGAATGGGGAGATCAGCAGCTAGATGGGTGGGAGGAGTCCACCTGGGTCCTGAATAGGACAGGGTTTTCCAAACACAATGCTGGCCCCGCCCCCTGTGGTGCGACTGACGACCCTAGCCCTGCCAGTGAATAGAGTGAGGGGCTGAGCACATCAAGGGTGCTCCCCAACCAGCTGCGACTGGTTTTCCCCCTCACCCTGAACCCAGAACAAAGGGTTTGCCTGTATAAAAATGGGGCTGTGTCCCCACAGAAACTGTTCTCTGCCAGGATCCTACCTGAAGGGGCTGCTGCTGCTGCTGGACCAGAGGACCGCCACTTGGACTACCTCCCTGCCTGGAGGCCCAGTGAGCTGGCTCTGGGTCCAGCCTTGCCCCCCACCCCTGCTTTGCTGTGTGCAGGGGAGACTTTTGCTGGATTTTGTGGTTCTTTTGTCCTTTAAGCGCTGGGAGCGCCTTATTTTGCCCATAAGCGCCTGGAAGCGCTTTTATCTCCCTTCAGCGCTCAGGAGCGCTTTGTTGCTGCAAGCCGGTGCCCACCCGGCATTTGCCCCGTTCTGGGCCGATCCTGAGGTCCCCTGGCAGGTGCCCACCCTGCCCGGGACATTGCCGCCCTATCGAGTGCCCACCTCGATTTATAGCATTTTAAAAAGCGCCGGTGCCCACCCGGCATTTGTCCGCGAATCGCCCTCCGGCGCCCGACCAGGAAGTCAGGCGGGCCGGGGGCGGGTCTCCGGGACAACCGGAAACGGAAATAGGAGGGCGGGAGCCTACCCCGCCTCCCACGAACACTCGCGGCTAATTTGAGCCCCGGAGCAGGCAGGAGCCTACCCTGCGCCCCGGGGCACTCCGGAGGAGAAGCGCCGTGTCCCCCACCCAGGCGGGAGCCCACCCCGCACTGGGACGTGTGGCCTTCGTGTTCGGAGCCCGTAGGCTCCGCCTTCCAGTCAAGTCCGCGAGGAACAAGCCCCGCAGACCGAGTCCTGCCTTCGCCACCTCTCCCCTAGCCGGTAAGTGAAAAAGGGAGTCCGGGTGGGGAGAGGCAGAAGCAGAGCGGCCCGCTCCACAGCGGACCGCTCCAACGGGGGGCATTGTTTGATTTAGAGCCTGTTAGGCTCCAACGACGGGGCACATTTGCATAGAGTCCCGAGGGACTCCGACCACGAGGCCCGCAATATTTTCTTTGAGCGCTGGTGCGCTCCAACGGCCCACATTGTTTTTGAAGAGCCCAGGGAGGCTCTAAACCTAACGGGGGGCATTTTGTTCATCAGCAGAGCGGCCCCGGAAGGCAGCGGGCCGCTCCTACGTTATCTAGGGGCATTCTTGATTTCGAGCCCACGAGGCTCTAACAGGGCACATTTGTTTATTGAGCCCACGAGGCTCCAACGAAGGCGCACAGTATTATTTAGAGCCTGCGAGGCTCTAGGGGGCATTTCATTTGTTTCAGAGCCCTGGGAGGCTCCAGTGTTGGCCCCATCCTTGTCCTACAGCTGCCCAGCACTTAGTGGGCAGCTGCAACGTTTAGGTTGTGGCCTCTGTGTGTTGGCTGGCGCAGCTTGCGCAGCCTTGCCCTAACATTTGGACCCAGGGCGCCCTTGCCCCTTCACGGCCAGTTGGCCTGGGACTGCCACAGGTGGTGGCTAATGTGAGTTTTGGCGCCATTGTACCTGTTCTGCACCTCTGAATGTGTTTTTGCGTCATGTGCTTTGCTTTACACCTCTGAATGTTATGCATCATGTGTTTATGTGCTTAGACCCCTACAGGTATTGTGATACTTAGGTGGTTGTTTTCTCCCTAGTACAGGTGGTGCTAGTGAGGTCCTGATTCCCTGCGCAATATTTTCCTAAGGTGGTTAGGGTTGCGTAGGTGGTACTTACCTGATACCAGTAGTGACTGGTTGTGTGCTAGGTGTAATTTAGTGCTACAGTGATTGTATGTGCTATGTTCTAAAATATTATTCCTACGTTCTAATTGCTATTCCTACAAAGTGCTAATTCCTGACAGTGGTCCATGTGGCCCTGTCCCCTGTATATATAATCCCTTGTAAATTCTGCCCGTGCCTGTTGGCACATTGTAGAGTGTGTGTTTTTATCTAATGTGTTGTGTATAATACAAAGGTTATTTTTATAGAATACCTTGTGTGGAGTTTCCTTTGTGGTGGGCCTTGGGTGTTGTTGCTGGGTGCGCGCGCAAACGCTTTACACATCGCCTCAGAGATAAGCCTGACTGCTCGTGCCAAGCTACCAAGGGGGTGAGCAGGGGTTATCTTTGGCGTGTAACTTCCTTGCCCTGACTAGAGTGGTGGTTTCTGTCTGGCTTTGGCGCAAGCCCTAGCCAACCAGGAATTGCCATTTCTAACATTGGTGATCAGCGGTGGGATTTGGACTTGCGTTTGCACTGTACCGCAGCGGCAACTGGCCGCACTACAAAACTCTGCATTTAGATAAATCACATGGTATAGGGATTATTGTTTTAAAATTGCTTTTAATTGTCATTTCTTTGGAAATGTGTTTTTGTGCACTGTGAGTTAGGTGTCCCTAGCTCGGGAGGGTAGATCATCCCCCTTAGTGCATTTTGTGTTTCTGGATTCACCAGAGGGTGGGATCCAGTGGTGGCAGCGTAATAGTGTCCTGTACATTTGTCCCCCGCCCTGCGCCCAGAGTTGGTACCTGTGTCACGTGGTGGTCAGGTTGAGGAATCAGGGGTGGTAGAAACTGCCTTACCAGTCCGAGGGGAGGGTTGTGTGTGTGGATAAATGGTGTGTGGCACTAGGCAAGTGAGTGTGAGTTCTCTGGGTTAGAGAGCTTGCTGAATCTTTTTGTGAATTGTGCTCCTGTGTGAAACTCAGACCCCTAGGTTCCCTGTATAATTGTTACCATAACGTCCGCCAGAATGGAGCCTGCTTGTGATCCCTATGAGCTAGCTTGGCGCCAGAGGCAGGAGTTAGAAAGGTACTGTACAGAGGAAGAGTCAGAAGAGGAGGTAGAGGATGACAATACCTGGACGCCAGTAGAGAGTGAGGACCCCATAGGTAGGGCGTCCCTTGCTGGGTCCAGCGTAGGAGGCAGCGCCTCATCCCTTTCCCTGTCCCCAGAGGAGTGGGAAGATAGGAGGAAAGAAAGGGAGCACCAGCTGGCGTTAGAGAAGCTCAGGTTAGAGCATGCTCAGGCTATGGCGCAGCTGGAGGCCAGGAAGCAACAGCGAGAGACTGAGTGGGTCTTGGCGCGGGAGAGGGTAGAGGAGGCTGAGAGGGCCTCCACCAGAGGCAAAGTAGCTCTGGAGGGTAGACTATCCCCTGCGCGCAGTTTTAATTTTCTGGGCTCCCCAGGGAGGGTTGAGTCCAGTGGTAGTAGCGATGTAGATTCCAGTGTAGGAAATCCCAGTCCCAGTTCCCCCAGTCTGGTACCTGTTCCCCAGGAGGAGGAGTTAAGGTTGAAATTCAGGGGCAGTAGGAAACTGTCTCACCAGACTTGGGAGGAGTTTGTGGATGGATGTGAGGATGCAATGTTTGATTGGATTTCCACAGCAAGTGATTTTGACATACTGTGTAATCTGGTTCTCAAAGAACACCTGCTCAGTTGTTGTGTGCCAGGGTTGCGCCAACACCTGTTGGGGTGTGGATTGTCTGAGCCCCTTGAGCTTGCGGAAGAAGCAGAGCGCTGGGAAAGGGCTAGAGGTTCTCTAGAGTCATTAGGGAGTGACTCCAAAAGTAGTGGGTCAGGTATCTTCCAGCCCAGCGTGGTGGAAGAGGCTCAGTGTAGCCCAGCTAGGTCCCAGGATAGCGAGGAGGGTGTAGGGGCTCACTGCCTGGCTCAGTGGAGCAGGAGTGAGAGGGTGACCGAGGGTCCCCTAACGTACGAAACCCTGCCTCAGGACTTGGATGGTTCCATGAGGGAACACCAAGTTGGGGACCTAGGCTGTCCTGTTAGCCCATTTGAGGGAGATCTCCTGGTGAGTAGAGGACCTGGAGCACCTGTAACCAGGGCTCCTGTGGTTCTAGAGTCTGGCAGTACCGCTCCGGTAGGGAGGGTACAGGAGTCCAGTGTGAGGAGTGATTGGGGGATGAGTTTCCCAGTGGAAGAGCCTGTGGGTCAGGGACTACCCAGTTGGGCTAGGATCCCGTGTAGTGACCAGGGTGGCACCACTTCTGTTCTGGGGGATCTCCGCGCACTGTCAGGTGGACAGGGGACGGGAGATCAGCGCCAGACAGACAGTCGCTTGACGTATGTGTCCTTTGATAGCCTCAGGGGGATGGAGTGGAAATCCCCAGAAGTCCTGGAGTGCCAGGCAATTATTCCACCAAAGGTTCTAGGCCGGAGGTTGGAAGGCCAGGTTCGGGATCAGCCTGACCTGACGGGTGGGACGTCTGTAATCAGCGTCCCGACCAGTTCTTCTTCCAGAGGTACCGCCCCAGTTGGTAGGGAGCAGGGTTCTGGAAGGGGGTGCAGAGGGTGGGAGAGCCCACCTCTGCCCCCGGTACAACCTGAGGGGTTAAACCCTGGGTTGGGATGGCGTTCTAGGTGTACCCCTCGCCAGAGGAGGAGGAACCCTAGGAGAAGAGGTAGGGGGAGGAGAGCCTTCCCTGAGACTCCTGGTCCGCCTGAGGGTGTAGACCCTAGGCTGGAGAACCAGTGGCAGTCTAGTCCTGTCTTTCAGAGAGGAAGAGTGGAGAATGGCCGCTATGTGCCAGGGGTTACTACCCCCCACTCTATGGTTAGGCAAAGACCAGTGGCACCTGGGTGGCCTAGGGCCTGGTCTTGGCCGCGGACAGCTTGGGAGTACCAGTGGGGTAGCCCAGTTGGTCCAGACAGTGGTGTTAAAAAGAATTCCATGGGTTCACCGTGGCGTAGAACCGGAGGGTGTCCATGCAGTTGCGGGCCCGCGTCCGTGTTCTATCGCCCCAAGCAGGGAAGTCCATCACGGTGGTGATTGGTCTGCCCTGCGTTTTGGCTGGAAGGGGGTTGTGTTGGACTTGGCCCTTCTGGCAGGTTCACCCCTGGACTTTTTGGCTTTTTATTGGTGACTGGGTATGGTGATTGTTTGGTCTCTGCGCACTTTCCCTGTGTCCCAGGGTAAAGTGCGTGCGTGCTCTGAGTGCATGTGGTGAGATAGGCCTGCCCTCCCATAGGAATGCATGGGGAATGTATGTGTCCCTAGTAGTTCCTGATGCGTGGGGTGTGCAGGCCCGAGTTTGGTATGTGCGGACTCGTGGGAGTGAATGCTGCGCGATGATGTGTGCGGCGTGCATGTACCTAGTGTGGAAGTGCCACTTCTAGAAGTGGGCACTTCTTTGTGCAGTGTGTCTGTCGCGTGATTGGCTGGTCGTGTCATGTGACGGGCTAGGGATTCCCCAGTGTCAGGATGAGTCACCCAGTGGTGAATGGGGAGATCAGCAGCTAGATGGGTGGGAGGAGTCCACCTGGGTCCTGAATAGGACAGGGTTTTCCAAACACAATGCTGGCCCCGCCCCCTGTGGTGCGACTGACGACCCTAGCCCTGCCAGTGAATAGAGTGAGGGGCTGAGCACATCAAGGGTGCTCCCCAACCAGCTGCGACTGGTTTTCCCCCTCACCCTGAACCCAGAACAAAGGGTTTGCCTGTATAAAAATGGGGCTGTGTCCCCACAGAAACTGTTCTCTGCCAGGATCCTACCTGAAGGGGCTGCTGCTGCTGCTGGACCAGAGGACCGCCACTTGGACTACCTCCCTGCCTGGAGGCCCAGTGAGCTGGCTCTGGGTCCAGCCTTGCCCCCCACCCCTGCTTTGCTGTGTGCAGGGGAGACTTTTGCTGGATTTTGTGGTTCTTTTGTCCTTTAAGCGCTGGGAGCGCCTTATTTTGCCCATAAGCGCCTGGAAGCGCTTTTATCTCCCTTCAGCGCTCAGGAGCGCTTTGTTGCTGCAAGCCGGTGCCCACCCGGCATTTGCCCCGTTCTGGGCCGATCCTGAGGTCCCCTGGCAGGTGCCCACCCTGCCCGGGACATTGCCGCCCTATCGAGTGCCCACCTCGATTTATAGCATTTTAAAAAGCGCCGGTGCCCACCCGGCATTTGTCCGCGAATCGCCCTCCGGCGCCCGACCAGGAAGTCAGGCGGGCCGGGGGCGGGTCTCCGGGACAACCGGAAACGGAAATAGGAGGGCGGGAGCCTACCCCGCCTCCCACGAACACTCGCGGCTAATTTGAGCCCCGGAGCAGGCAGGAGCCTACCCTGCGCCCCGGGGCACTCCGGAGGAGAAGCGCCGTGTCCCCCACCCAGGCGGGAGCCCACCCCGCACTGGGACGTGTGGCCTTCGTGTTCGGAGCCCGTAGGCTCCGCCTTCCAGTCAAGTCCGCGAGGAACAAGCCCCGCAGACCGAGTCCTGCCTTCGCCACCTCTCCCCTAGCCGGTAAGTGAAAAAGGGAGTCCGGGTGGGGAGAGGCAGAAGCAGAGCGGCCCGCTCCACAGCGGACCGCTCCAACGGGGGGCATTGTTTGATTTAGAGCCTGTTAGGCTCCAACGACGGGGCACATTTGCATAGAGTCCCGAGGGACTCCGACCACGAGGCCCGCAATATTTTCTTTGAGCGCTGGTGCGCTCCAACGGCCCACATTGTTTTTGAAGAGCCCAGGGAGGCTCTAAACCTAACGGGGGGCATTTTGTTCATCAGCAGAGCGGCCCCGGAAGGCAGCGGGCCGCTCCTACGTTATCTAGGGGCATTCTTGATTTCGAGCCCACGAGGCTCTAACAGGGCACATTTGTTTATTGAGCCCACGAGGCTCCAACGAAGGCGCACAGTATTATTTAGAGCCTGCGAGGCTCTAGGGGGCATTTCATTTGTTTCAGAGCCCTGGGAGGCTCCAGTGTTGGCCCCATCCTTGTCCTACAGCTGCCCAGCACTTAGTGGGCAGCTGCAACGTTTAGGTTGTGGCCTCTGTGTGTTGGCTGGCGCAGCTTGCGCAGCCTTGCCCTAACATTTGGACCCAGGGCGCCCTTGCCCCTTCACGGCCAGTTGGCCTGGGACTGCCACAGGTGGTGGCTAATGTGAGTTTTGGCGCCATTGTACCTGTTCTGCACCTCTGAATGTGTTTTTGCGTCATGTGCTTTGCTTTACACCTCTGAATGTTATGCATCATGTGTTTATGTGCTTAGACCCCTACAGGTATTGTGATACTTAGGTGGTTGTTTTCTCCCTAGTACAGGTGGTGCTAGTGAGGTCCTGATTCCCTGCGCAATATTTTCCTAAGGTGGTTAGGGTTGCGTAGGTGGTACTTACCTGATACCAGTAGTGACTGGTTGTGTGCTAGGTGTAATTTAGTGCTACAGTGATTGTATGTGCTATGTTCTAAAATATTATTCCTACGTTCTAATTGCTATTCCTACAAAGTGCTAATTCCTGACAGTGGTCCATGTGGCCCTGTCCCCTGTATATATAATCCCTTGTAAATTCTGCCCGTGCCTGTTGGCACATTGTAGAGTGTGTGTTTTTATCTAATGTGTTGTGTATAATACAAAGGTTATTTTTATAGAATACCTTGTGTGGAGTTTCCTTTGTGGTGGGCCTTGGGTGTTGTTGCTGGGTGCGCGCGCAAACGCTTTACACATCGCCTCAGAGATAAGCCTGACTGCTCGTGCCAAGCTACCAAGGGGGTGAGCAGGGGTTATCTTTGGCGTGTAACTTCCTTGCCCTGACTAGAGTGGTGGTTTCTGTCTGGCTTTGGCGCAAGCCCTAGCCAACCAGGAATTGCCATTTCTAACAGGCCTCCTGTAGTGCGATGGGCCCTGTGGCGCTCTGGTCCCCTGTGGCGCTCTGGCCCCCTGTGGTGCTCTGCCCCCTGTGGCGCTCTGGCCCCCTGCGGCGCTCTGCCCCCTGTGGCCCTCTGCCCCCTGTGGCGCTCTGCCCCCCTGTGGCGCTATGGCCCCCTGTAGCGCGATGGCTCCTGTGGCGCTCTGGTCCCCTGTGGCGCTCTGGCCCCCTGTGGCGCGATGGCTCACTGTGGCGCTCGGGCCCCCTGTGGCGCTCTGCCCCATGTGGCACGCTGGCCCCCTGTAGCGCGATGGCCCCTGTGGCGCTCTGCCCCCTGTGGCGCTCTGGCCACCTGTAGCGCGATGGCCCCTGTGGCGCTCTGCCCCCTGTGGCGCTCTGGCCCCCTGTAGCGCGATGGCCCCTGTGGCGCTCTGCCCCCTGTGGAGCTCTGGCCCCTTGTGGCGCTCTGGCCCCCTGTAGCGCGATGCCCCTGTCGCGCTCTGCCCCCTGTGGCGCTCTGCCCCCTGTAGCGCGATGGCCCCCTGTGGCGCTCTGGTCCCCTGTGGCGCTCTGCCCCCTGTGGCGCTCTGCCCCCCTGTGGCGCGATGGCTCACTGTGGCGCTCGGGCCCCCTGTGGCGCTCTGGGCCCCTGTGGCGCTCTGGGCCCCTGTGGCGCTCTGGCCCCCTGTGGCGCTCTGCCCCCTGTGGCGCGATGGCCCCCTGTGGCGCGATGGCCCCCTGTGGCCCTCTGGGCCCTGTGGCGCTCTGGTCCCCTGTGGCGCTCTGGCCCCCTGTGGCGCCCTGCCCCCTGTGGCGCTCTGGCCCCCTGTGGCGCGATGGCTCCCTGTAGTGCGATGGGCCCTGTGGCGCTCTGGTCCCCTGTGGCGCTCTGGCCCCCTGTGGCGCTCTGCCCCCTGTGGCGCTCTGCCCGCCTGTGGCGCTCTGGCCCCCTGTAGCGTGATGGCTCCTGTGGCGCTCTGGTCCCCTGTGGCGCTCTGGCCCTCTGTGGCGCTCTGCCCCCCTGTGGAGCGATGGCTCACTGTGGCGCTCGGGCCCCCTGTGGCGCTCTGCCCCCTGTGGCGCTCTGCCCCCTGTGGCGCTCTGGCCCACTGTAGCGCGATGGCCCCTGTGGCGCTCTGGCCCCCTGTGGCGCTCTGGCCACCTGTAGCGCGATGGCCCCTGTGGCGCTCTGCCCCCTGTGGCGCTCTGGCCCCCTGTGGCGTTCTGGCCCCCTGTAGCGCGATGGCCCCCTGTTGAGCTCTGGCCCCTTGTGGCGCTCTGGCCCCCTGTAGCGCGATGCCCCTGTCGCACTCTGCCCCCTGTGGCGCTCTGGCCCCCTGTAGCGCGATGGCCCCCTGTGGCGCTCTGGTCCCCTGTGGCGCTCTGCCCCCTGTGGCGCTCTGCCCCCTGTGGCGCTCTGGCCCCCTGTGGCGCTCTGGCCCATCGGTGCCTCTGGGGATGCGCGCGCATCTGTCGGTCACACGGGATTTTAAATCTAGTGTTGCCCTTTCAGTCAGTTCCTGAAACGAATGAGCGGTATAGACAACATTCGTGTCATATTTTCAAAAGCTTATTTACAGTTTAAACCCAAACCACAGTCGGATCCCAAGTTACATTCGTGTATGAGCCCTGTACGCGTTCATAAACATTAAGGAAATGTCTCAACTCCAGCCCAGGGTCACTGGCACCAAGTCTGTCGTTTATACTCAATGGAACATTTCGTGCAGTTTCATAAACCTCATGACCATAAAACGCGTTCCTTCCTTCACGGAAAGCTCAGCTCGGCGAAGACGCCAGACTCGCTATCGGCCATTCCCCAATGACCGAGGGACGGGTATCGATCAGCTGAGCATCGATTGAGAAAGTGCTTTTTTAATGTTAATAACTTGATCCTGTCTGATCGGTCTCAATCAAACGTTCCCAAGCAAGTGTGGTGTCGACTCGGTATTCTCTGCACGTTCGTGCAGGTTGTTCAAGGGAAGGACACATTTACAAGCCGGGTCCCCCCAAAAATCTTTTTTTTCTTTTGCAAAAAGGGTAAGCAAAATCACACCAGACTAGTAAAAAAAAAAAAACAAGCATTGGCATAGCCAATAGGTCTCGCCTTTGGGACCTTATAAGTGTTTAGCCATGCAACAGTTGCATAACTAAATACTTATAAGGTCCCAAAAGCGAGACCTATTGGCTATGCAAAGCGGTCGTGCGGCCACGAAAGTGAAAGCGAAAGTGATCACGATCACACATCAAAGCGGCCGCGAAAGTGAAAGTGATCGTGGTAAAGAGCGGCGCGCGCCCGCGCACATGCACTGTAGCTCCAGGCTGGTCTGGTAGCACTTTTTGGAGCCCTCTCATCATGCGCTGGGTCAGGCGAGACCTAAAAAGGAGCAGGTCTTGGGCCAACTTGAAAGCATTTTGTGGTGTGGTTTGCAGATTTGCAGGGCGCTGAAGACTTTTTTTAATACAGCCACTTAAAAGTAGATTTCTGTTTGGCCTGGAGTTCAAGGAATGGACTTTTTACATCAAGAACTTTCAGTGGCCTGAACTGCAGTATTTTGACTCCCTTGAACCACCTAAATATACATGGATCTAATCAGAGACGTTTTGAAGCATGGGCAAAGTGAACTTTGGCCCTGGGCCCCATCCCTTCAGGGGCCCCTGATAGAGCCAGCTCTGTTCTGCAGAGAGTCTTGCCCTGATGACCTTGAATCATTATTTAACAGATTGTTTTAGTTGCGGATGTGTGAGAGGCTATTATAGACATTTTTCAGAGCTATGTTGAGTTTAGGTTTCATGTAGCTGCCATAATTTGTTTTTAGATCTAAACAGGAGTTTAGGAGAAATGGGAGGGTCTGGCAGGGATTATTTGCAGTAATATTGTTGAGCTGCTGCTGTGTTACAAGATTGAAAACACACAACACTGTCCCTGATTAACAGATGTAAACACAATCTGAATTTGGAGCAGTGCGCCTGCGCGCTGTCAGTGACCTGGCCTAGGAGGACCGGAAGCTGACATCGGATCAGACATTCAAAGCTGTTCTGAACAGGGGCCCCCATGATGAGTTTGGCCCAGGGCCCCCAACATTCTTAAGATGTCCCTGTTACAGCTGCCCGACTCACTACAACTTATGTACGTGTCCTCCATACCACTGTTGTTTTTGTTTGTTTTTCAATGTGGTTACAATGAAAATTGCAAAATAAAAAGATATTAAAAAAAAAAAAAAAAATACACTGTAATTGTCTGGTTCGAAAACTGTCTCTGCTGGTTCTTTACTCTTGCTCTGATACAAATATTGTTGCAGCCACGTGGATGAAAGAGTGACACCCCACAATTCAAGGCACATCTGGCTGCACTCCAGTGGGGTCAGGAATTCACTTCTCACCCCTCAAAATCTGCGAAAGAATGGCTCACGGGTGAAGAAACACCCGCCTTGCCTCTTGAACAAGAACGACCCAGGGAAGAGCCTGGTCTCAGAGGCGTAGCTAGAGCTTGTGGCGCCCGGGGCTATCCCTCAGATTGCCGCCCCTGGGGAGGGGGGGTTGCTGGGGAAAAAGGATGGCGAGCACTTGAAAGAGGTCCGCAAGACACGTAGTATCGCCGCTAATAGTTACCTCGATCATGCAAGTTACATGCACATACATGACCCGGTCCAAGAGTACACAGTTGAATACACCGGTGACTGGCAGTACAAAAGAGAACACACAGACTGCATGATCTATCTGGGGACTCAGAAAAACCGCATGTGCCATCCATCAGAGAGCTGCGTGAATAATTACCTGGTAATCCCTTCAGCACAATGCAAACATGCACATACATGACACTGTTCAGGGATCCATCATCTACAGCTGACATTAAATGACCATTCGTCATGATCCCCCCATTAAAGCAGTGCACTTTGTGATCTGCATGGTACATGTTCTTTGCAGCAGGCACATTAACCCTCTGTGCTACCTTTCCAGGAGTCAACCCTTCCACTAGATAAAACTCCGATCTCTCTCTAGGAAGAACATTAATCACCAAAGTTATCATGACATTTTTATTGTTTCTGAAAATTGCTGGAGGCCAGGATGGAGGCAGCAAGTTTTTTTTAAACCATAATATACTTGCAAACACTACGCACCCACCCGAAATAGGTACCCAGTGCGCTCACACCGTTTGCACCGCCCTAACCTGCTCAAGGTTCATGTGACCTCAGTGACAGAGTCACAGTAACTGAATCACTGTTGCCCTAGGGTGTGCTGCTTCGTAGGCCTGCCCGCAAGACTGGAGATGAACTTCAGTATGGATTGGTGTGGACAGGCCCTCAAGGTTAACCCACAATTGACACCACTAGGGTACACCTGCTTGTGCTAAGACATCAAGCCTTCTAAGGTCTAGTGGGGCCTTGTAAGGTCTAGCATGGGAATGTGCTCCCTCAGTAGAGTGGTCTGGTGGACTGGTCATGAAGGCTGAACCCGGTTGCCCAGTTCCAAATTTGACAGCTCTGGCCATAGTGCCACATCCTCTCCCCCACTGAACACCATACTGCCCCACTGAGAGAAACTCGCACTGCCTTCAGCTACAACCTAATCGTGCCCGCTATAAACACTTGGATGTGGCTCAATTCAAATTATGCACTTGATAAGAGCAATATGCTGCCTAAAAAAAAAAAGTAAAAGCAAACACTCATAGGGAATGCAAGATTAAGTAAAGCATGTGAAATGTAAGCAGAAACATGGTTACCTTAACGATCTCTCAGTAACTATTCAGAAATCAGCGAGTGGTTTTACCTGAACAGTTAAGGACATGACAACAGGGCCCTGAAGGGAACCGTTTCACTGTCCATTGCTTATATCCTTACAAAACGTAAGCAGTATGGTTTAAAAAGACCACATCCATAAACAGAGCCATGGTACGCATTTGTTTTTCAATCCACCCATCAACCAGGTATTGCAGTCCCTCCAGGAATGGTACACTTTCCCACCTGGGAACAACAATGCTGTTCAAAGAAAGACGAGAAAACAAAAGTAGCGCTTCACTGCAAACTCTGTAAAGTGAGGCTGATGTGTTTGGATGTGAATAAAACCAATCTGGCCACTTTGCAACCCCTCTGTCTTGCTTTATTTAGTTATGTATTTATTTTTCATATTTAAAACCTTCTATTTCTCTCCATCCCGCTGCACTTTGGAATAGAAAAATGTCAGAAAAAGGGCATTTCCCGCAAGAGTGTTTTTCTTTGATGGATCCATTTCACAGGGAAGCAACTAAATGAAAGAAGGAAGGAGAGGTTGTGAACCGTTTCTTCAGTAAGTGAGGAGCAAGACAGAAAGAGAGGGAATAATAGGAAGAGAGGGGGGACAGCTGCCAGCACAAAAAAGAAGAGGACATTGCCCGAGTCCTATTCCTTCTCTGCCCGTCCCCGAATGTCCACAAAAGCAAGCCGAGCCTTATCTGAATGCCTTTGTCCTCCCCCAAAATAGTGCCGCCTGGGGCGGACAGCCCCCACCGCCCCACCCTAGCTACCCCACTGGGTTTGACGCCTTTTTCTTCTGCAGCAGGGCTTTAGCTTTCGTGCAGCAGATCTTCTTTGTCCTGCTTTTCTCTTGTCCCTTGAATCTGATGTTCAGGTCTCGGGGTGCCACCTAAATACTGAATTCAGGGGTGTTAGCAGGGGAGACAGGTAGTAGCCAATGTCTACACCCTACAGTGACCACTTCCTGTGGAAAGAGGCACTACCCTAGCCCTGACAGGTTGTTTTCTCACCATCCCAAGATGGTGGAATTTCAGGAGAGGTGTTCGCATCGCCTGCCCCAACCTAAGTGTGGTATAGGCTATGTGGGGACCCTCCTCCTAAACTAACCAATTTTCCCACCTATCCTCCTGCTGTTCTGTAGTTCCTAGGAAACTCCCAGGACCTGCGTGTTTTGGATGACCTAAACTGAGGGCTTGGTGTCCAGGCCGCTTCCAGACACCCCCACAGGATATGCAGCTATTAGACCAGCTAGCTCTACAGTGCCACTACCACCCCCGGTATCCTACAGTGGTGTGGGTAGTTTCTGGCAACCACTAAACATGACAATCCTGATTCCTCAGGGATCGTGGAAAACAGTACAGTACTTTTCGCTCAGTCACTCGTGCTTTCTTACTTTCAGAAAATACACAAAATGGTGATTCGGACATTTACGCTAAGTATTTATTGGTCCAGCATCAGTCCTGCGTAAAACATATTTGCTGCGACAATCAGGAGACAGAAGCATACTAAAGAAACGTCAAGTACTAATATTGTAAATAGTAGATACATTTCTACCATAGTGCTATGAAAATATATAGCTCAGATAAGACAGTAGCATTTGCATACTTCTAAAAATGTGCGCCCCAAGTAATTTGCCTAAATGTACCTAGCCTAGATATGTAGGTGTAGCATGTATATTTATATATGTAGCCAAGAATCCCCTAGGGATGCTCCGAACCCCCTCACCTAATGGTCGAGAATGAAGGACCACGTCTCTGCTTCGAGGATGACACCCCGCAAGGGATGTCAGACCGCTGCGTGTCGAAGATTCAGCATGCAGGACCCCGTGTCAGCTCGGAAGACATTCTCCTCTAATTTTAGGGGGGAGTGAGGGTCTTATATACTAGAGTGGTCACTCCAGGGTTACTTCTAGAATCAATGTGTTTCTGAAAACAATCATAAATGTTTTAAAAACAAACAGAAAAGTTGCTGTTGGCAAGGATGAAAAAACTAGTGACCCTTATACAGAACAATTATGCAGTCCCTGAGGACATGTTTTTGTACGTCTGGTGCAGGGATTATGATAGAATACTAAGAGCTGGTGTCGAAGAGACAGGAGCAAGCTACTAGGTAAAAGGTCACCTGTTTGGAACCGTTATTGTCATGTAGATGGGACACTGTATGTAAAAAGGGGCATACATGATAGGACTATCCTAAAAGACATGACACTGCCAAAAGTATAGCAGGAAAGGGGGCTTGGCCTCCCCCACTATCTGGAGGTTCCTGGGTTGGATTTGAAAGGTGCCATCACCTTTGAAGCTTCCCACCTCGGAAAGCCATCCTGCCCTGGAGGGGGTGTGAAACGCCTCCACCCAGAGCAGGCTTTGTCTCTGCCCTCTGAGAATGCTGGCTCTCAACAGGTCAGAAACATGTCTGATGGTGGCAGAATGGCAAAAACAGGTCAGGAACCCCACCAGTGCTTGGTAGGTTTTCAGGGGACCCTCTAAAAGGGTCACCCATGTGGATATATCAATAAATCCATCAGTGGAATCAGTGAGGATTTATTAAGACAAGGTGTTCGGTACCAAACATCTTAGCGACCAGTGAAGCCCTCATGGAGCAAGGAAACTTGTGTTGACAAGTATCCACCCGTGTGCTCTTTATGGCTTCCCTGTTCACTTACAGCATCACAGGATGGATTGGACATTGTAGGAACGCATCTGGTCCTGCTGATATGTCCACACATAGGAAACAGTGCACCCTGCCTTAGGGCTGAAGGCCTGCAGTAAGGGTGACTTACCTATACCTTATGGAGTGCATGGGAAGCTGTGTGCCATGTCGACTCTTCAGATTTCTCTGCACCAAGACACTCAGCCCGCAATGGCAGAGAGCATAGTCTTGGTGAGGGGTCCCTGGGGTGGCACAACCAGTGCTGCAGCCCAGAGGACCCTCTGCACCCATGCCTCAAGCACCACGGATACCACTTACTAGGGTAGCTGAAGTTGTGCCATTTGTGGTACTCTGTTTGGGAAAGAGATCTAGCACTGGAAACCTGGTTTTCCGGGACCCAGTGCACTTACAGCTCAAAATCACATCAGGCATTAGGCAAAGTGGGGGCTACCACGCAAAAAAGAGGCACTCTCCTACACCATGGTAACAAAACATTCCAAATTCACTGACAGACCTTACACTACGGGTAGCTATGGTTAAGTTTTCAAAACTAAAAGCCTCTGAACTTGTTATGGGAACCAGCACGGCTATAATGCCAGACCTTTTGATTGTATCTCAGTTCACAACCACTGCATTGTGGGCAATATGGTGGCACCTCTGTAAATGCTATGTGTGGGACCAGTACAACTGTCTAACATGTGGCCAGTCTCTGCACCCTTCCAACATCTGAACATATCTGCGCTGCAGCATATCTCCGACTCCACTCCGTGACATGTTCATGGCGGACACGTCGCATGAAGAGCTGTCCATCAAGATTCAATGGTCATTGCTCAGGAGAGCACAGGAGAGCACCTTCACTGCATCCAGTGTGTGCTGCATGTGCAAACCTTCACATGAGAGGTTGTGACTTGTTTCAGGGCACTGAGTAGAAAAGGACAAATGAATGAAAGTGCACATTATATTAATGAAGATATCTGCTTGGTGCTTCTGCACATGACAGTAGTGTTCAACATGAGAAAAACGCTGGAGAATAGAAACTCGAAAAGACAGACATCATGGTATGGGTTGATGGTGCCCTCCTGTGGCTTTCTCCAATTGTGGTTGCTTTCCAATCAAAAAAACCTGGAGAAGAGCGCATGAGTGTTGACAAGTGACTGCCAAACATGACCATTTAGAGATGACTCCACCGGACATTGACCCCAGCCGTGATTTATTTGCAGAGGTAAATGGCTCCCACTAGTTTTTAAGGCAGGCCTAACCTCCAGGTACCACCAATCCATTTGTCCAGACTTCCAGACACATAGGGCTGGAGTGGTACAAGCACTATTGGGAACAAGCTGCCCTCAAGAGGCGCCTCGCATCCTGAGATCTGATTGCAGGCCCTCAGTTGCATGCGGAGTAGCCAAGTTTCTCGGTAAAGTGTGGATCATCAGAAGGGACACGTCTAAGACGCGATAGTAGGCACTTTCTCACTCTGTATTCATTTTTTACTGCCAGGGTATAAATCCCAATATTATGTCTCTATTCATGTACATTGACCAATCCTTGCTGCTTGATGGGTTTTTCTTTGTTCTGTATTTGGGGTAACCGCATTTGAAATGATAGTTTTTATCTTTTTAATGTTGTTTTATTAGTGATGGCTCAGACCTTTTTTACTGATGCATTGTCCTTAATGAACTTCTGCTCTGCATTTATTGCTGGACTAATGTCCTGTAAGCATTTGCACTTTTATGGTCCTATTGACCGACTAAAGTTTATTATGTACAGGTACAAGCCCCTTATGTGACGTACAGGTGTTTTAGAACTGTATCAGGAGGTGTTATAAGAAATACCACCATTGTAGAACACCACAAGGGCTGTTTTTGAGGGACTGAAGCCCATGGCCTGACACCGCAGAGGTAGAACGTGCACGTTCCTCTGATAAAGCATTGACACTTAAGATGTCGGTTTGCACTGGGTGCACGTTTCAGAGGTCAGACCTGCTTCCTCCTAGACATGATCCCCTACTGCAGGCATTTATTCAAACACCTGACATCCCTCACTCACCCCCTTCTTGATGCGTCATCATTGGGGGGGATTCACAATGGCAATAAAAGCACAAACAAGGACTCTGATATGACCAAGTAAGCCGGTGGCCCCAGCCCCTGCTGCCTTGGGGCTGTCCTCCTGCAGTTGCAATGAATGAGAGCATGTCACTGAAGCCATCCACTCATCACGGCCCCCCTCACCCCCCCCCCAGTGTTCAGGACAGGTGGGGACAGGTGCCTGGGGCAGCCAGGATCTCTGCCTATTCTTGGCCTTTCTCCTGGATGTTTGTGGCAGAGCTGGCAGGGGGCACCCAAGTACCAGAGGGCAGACCTGTGCATGCCCATCTCCCCCTCGCCCCACCCTCCTTGGATCATGCAGGCATCATCAGGTATGCACCTGTACGGGTGCCGGAGCCAAGGCTCGTTCCAGGGAAGTGCTGACCACTGGGTGCGTGCTTTCAGAGAGGCAGCGACGTAGACGGTTCCGCGTTTCTATCAGATTACAGGAGTAGGGCGAAGAGCCATGTCCTGCTAGGCAAAGAGTCAGGGCGCTGGCTGCGTGAGCCTCAGCGCTCCGCGATAAGGTCCCAATGCGCAAGCCACTTGGCATCCAACATCCTTACTAGCATGGTCACAGTGTGTCCTCATCTTTGTGTGTGATGATGTGTCACCTCTCACCCACCAGTGTGGGACACGGTGTGTCCTGCTCTCTGTGTGTGATGGTGTGTCACCTCTCACCCACCAGTGTGGGACACGGTGTGTCCTGCTCTCTATGTGTGATGGTTCGTCACCGCTCACTCACCTTTGTGGGTCACAGTGTGTCCTCATCATTATGTGTGATGGTGTGTCACCTCTCATCCACCAGTGTGGGACATGGTGTGTCCTGCTCTCTGTGTGTGAAGGTGCGTCACCTCTCACCCACCAGTGTGGGTCACAGTGTGTCCTCATCATTGTGTGTGATGGTGTGTCACCTCTCACTCACCAGTGTGGGACACGGTGTGTCCTGCTCTCTATGTGTGATGGTGCGTCACCGCTCAATCACCATTGTGGGTCACAGTGTGTCCTCATCATTTGTGTGATGGTGTGTCACCTCTCACCCACCAGTGTGGGACACAGTGTGTCCTGCTCTGTGTGTGATGGTGTGTGACCGCTCACCCACCATTGTGGGTCACAGTGTGTCCTCATCATTTGTGTGATGGTGTGTCACCTCTCACCCACCAGTGTGGGACACAGTGTGTCCTGCTCTGTGTGTGATGGTGCGTCACCGCTCACTCACCATTGTGAGTAACGGTGTGTCCTCATCATTGTGTGTGATGATGTGTCAACTCTAACCCACCAGTGTGGGACACGGCGTGTCCTGCTCTCTGTGTGTGATGGTGTGTCACCTCTCACCCACCAGTGTGGGACACGGTGTGTCCTGCTCTCTATGTGTGATGGTGCGTCACCGCTCACTCACCATTGTGGGTCATAGTGTGTCCTCATCATTGTGTGTGATGGTGTGTCACCTCTCACTCACCAGTGTGGGACACGGTGTGTCCTGCTCTCTATGTGTGATGGTTCGTCACCGCTCACTCACCTTTGTGGGTCACAGTGTGTCCTCATCATTATGTGTGATGGTGTGTCACCTCTCACCCACCAGTGTGGGACACGGTGTGTCCTGCTCTCTGTGTGTGAAGGTGCGTCACCTCTCACCCACCAGTGTGGGTCACAGTGTGTCCTCATCATTGTGTGTGATGGTGTGTCACCTCTCACTCACCAGTGTGGGACACGGTGTGTCCTGCTCTCTATGTGTGATGGTTCGTCACCGCTCACTCACCATTGTGGGTCACAGTGTGTCTTCATCATTTTGTGTGATGGTGTGTCACCTCTCACCCACCAGTGTGGGACACAGTGTGTCCTGCTCTGTGTGTGATGGTGTGTGACCGCTCACCCACCATTGTGGGTCACAGTGTGTCCTCATCATTTGTGTGATGGTGTGTCACCTCTCACTCACCATTGTGAGTAACGGTGTGTCCTCATCATTGTGTGTGATGATGTGTCAACTCTAACCCACCAGTGTGGGACACGGCGTGTCCTGCTCTCTGTGTGTGATGGTGTGTCACCTCTCACTCACCAGTGTGGGACACGGTGTGTCCTGCTCTCTATGTGTGATGGTGCGTCACCGCTCACTCACCATTGTGGGTCACAGTGTGTCCTCATCATTGTGTGTGATGATGTGTCAACTCTAACCCACCAGTGTGGGACACGGTGTGTCCTGCTCTCTGTGTGTGATGGTGCGTCACCGCTCACTCACCATTGTGGGTCATAGTGTGTCCTCATCATTGTGTGTGATGGTGTGTCACCTCTCACTCACCAGTGTGGGACACGGTGTGTCCTGCTCTCTATGTGTGATGGTTCGTCACCGCTCCCTCACCATTGTGGGTCACAGTGTGTCTTCATCATTTTGTGTGATGGTGTGTCACCTCTCACCCACCAGTGTGGGACACGGTGTGTCCTGCTCTCTGTGTGTGATGGTGCGTCACAGCTCAATCACCATTGTGGGTCACAGTGTGTCCTCATCATTTGTGTGATGGTGTGTCACCTCTCACCCACCAGTGTGGGACACAGTGTGTCCTGCTCTGTGTGTGATGGTGTGTGACCGCTCACCCACCATTGTGGGTCACAGTGTGTCCTCATCATTTGTGTGATGGTGTGTCACCTCTCACCCACCAGTGTGGGACACAGTGTGTCCTGCTCTGTGTGTGATGGTGCGTCACCGCTCACTCACCATTGTGAGTAACAGTGTGTCCTCATCATTGTGTGTGATGATGTGTCAACTCTAACCCACCAGTGTGGGACACGGCGTGTCCTGCTCTCTGTGTGTGATGGTGTGTCACCTCTCACCCACCAGTGTGGGACACGGTGTGTCCTGCTCTCTATGTGTGATGGTGCGTCACCGCTCACTCACCATTGTGGGTCATAGTGTGTCCTCATCATTGTGTGTGATGGTGTGTCACCTCTCACTCACCAGTGTGGGACACGGTGTGTCCTGCTCTCTATGTGTGATGGTTCGTCACCGCTCACTCACCTTTGTGGGTCACAGTGTGTCCTCATCATTATGTGTGATGGTGTGTCACCTCTCACCCACCAGTGTGGGACACGGTGTGTCCTGCTCTCTGTGTGTGAAGGTGCGTCACCTCTCACCCACCAGTGTGGGTCACAGTGTGTCCTCATCATTGTGTGTGATGGTGTGTCACCTCTCACTCACCAGTGTGGGACACGGTGTGTCCTGCTCTCTATGTGTGATGGTTCGTCACCGCTCACTCACCATTGTGGGTCACAGTGTGTCTTCATCATTTTGTGTGATGGTGTGTCACCTCTCACCCACCAGTGTGGGACACAGTGTGTCCTGCTCTCTGTGTGTGATGGTGCGTCACCGCTCAATCACCATTGTGGGTCACAGTGTGTCCTCATCATTTGTGTGATGGTGTGTCACCTCTCACCCACCAGTGTGGGACACAGTGTGTCCTGCTCTGTGTGTGATGGTGTGTGACCGCTCACCCACCATTGTGGGTCATAGTGTGTCCTCATCATTTGTGTGATGGTGTGTCACCTCTCACCCACCAGTGTGGGACACAGTGTGTCCTGCTCTGTGTGTGATGGTGCGTCACCGCTCACTCACCATTGTGAGTAACGGTGTGTCCTCATCATTGTGTGTGATGATGTGTCAACTCTAACCCACCAGTGTGGGACACGGCGTGTCCTGCTCTCTGTGTGTGATGGTGTGTCACCTCTCACTCACCAGTGTGGGACATGGTGTGTCCTGCTCTCTATGTGTGATGGTGCGTCACCGCTCACTCACCATTGTGGGTCACAGTGTGTCCTCATCATTGTGTGTGATGATGTGTCAACTCTAACCCACCAGTGTGGGACACGGTGTGTCCTGCTCTCTGTGTGTGATGGTGCGTCACCGCTCACTCACCATTGTGGGTCATAGTGTGTCCTCATCATTGTGTGTGATGGTGTATCACCTCTCACTCACCAGTGTGGGACACGGTGTGTCCTGCTCTCTATGTGTGATGGTTCGTCACCGCTCACTCACCATTGTGGGTCACAGTGTGTCTTCATCATTTTGTGTGATGGTGTGTCACCTCTCACCCACCAGTGTGGGACACGGTGTGTCCTGCTCTCTGTGTGTGATGGTGCGTCACCGCTCAATCACCATTGTGGGTCACAGTGTGTCCTCATCATTTGTGTGATGGTGTGTCACCTCTCACCCACCAGTGTGGGACACAGTGTGTCCTGCTCTGTGTGTGATGGTGTGTGATCGCTCACCCACCATTGTGGGTCACAGTGTGTCCTCATCATTTGTGTGATGGTGTGTCACCTCTCACCCACCAGTGTGGGACACAGTGTGTCCTGCTCTGTGTGTGATGGTGCGTCACCGCTCACTCACCATTGTGAGTAACGGTGTGTCCTCATCATTGTGTGTGATGATGTGTCAACTCTAACCCACCAGTGTGGGACACGGCGTGTCCTGCTCTCTGTGTGTGATGGTGTGTCACCTCTCACCCACCAGTGTGGGACACGGTGTGTCCTGCTCTCTATGTGTGATGGTGCGTCACCGCTCACTCACCATTGTGGGTCATAGTGTGTCCTCATCATTGTGTGTGATGGTGTGTCACCTCTCACTC
The DNA here is from genome assembly GCF_964204655.1 of Triturus cristatus. Taxonomy (NCBI): domain Eukaryota; kingdom Metazoa; phylum Chordata; class Amphibia; order Caudata; family Salamandridae; genus Triturus; species Triturus cristatus. Next base: position 1,086,995,613 of record NC_140588.1, on the reverse strand, counting down.
ACCAGTGTGGGACACGGTGTGTCCTGCTCTCTATGTGTGATGGTTCGTCACCGCTCACTCACCTTTGTGGGTAACAGTGTGTCCCCATCATTGTGTGTGATGGTGTGTCACCTCTCACCCACCAGTGTGGGACACGGTGTGTCCTGCTCTCTGTGTGTGATGGTGCGTCACCGCTCACTCACCATTGTGGGTCATAGTGTGTCCTCATCATTGTGTGTGATGGTGTGTCACCTCTCACTCACCAGTGTGGGACACGGTGTGTCCTGCTCTCTATGTGTGATGGTTCGTCACCGCTCACTCACCTTTGTGGGTCACAGTGTGTCCTCATCATTATGTGTGATGGTGTGTCACCTCTCACCCACCAGTGTGGGACACGGTGTGTCCTGCTCTCTGTGTGTGAAGGTGCGTCGCCTCACACCCACCAGTGTGGGTCACAGTGTGTCCTCATCATTGTGTGTGATGGTGTGTCACCTCTCACCCACCAGTGTGGGACACGGTGTGTCCTGCTCTCTATGTGTGATGGTGCGTCACCACTCATGCACCAGTGAGGGACACAGTGTGTCCTCATCATTATGTGTGATGGTATGTCACCTCTCACCCACCAGTGTGTGGCACAGTGTGTCCTCAACATTGTGTGTGATAGTGTGTCACCTCTCACCCACCAATGTGGGGCGCGGTGTGTCCTCATCATTGTGTGTGATGGCGAGTCACCTCTCGTCCACCATTTGTAGGGCACGGTGTGTCCTGCTCTCTGTGTGCGATGGTTTGTCACCGCTCACTCACCATTGTGGGTCACAGTGTGTCCTCATCATTGTGTGTGATGGTGTGTCACCTCTCACCCACCAGTGTGGGACACGTGTGGGGCACGGTGTGTCCTCATTATTGTGTGTGATGGCAAGTCACCTCTCGTCCACCATTTGTAGGGTACGGTGTGTCCTGCTCTCTGCGTGATGGTGTGTTACCGCTTACGTACCAGTGTGGGGCACAGTGTGTCCTCATCATTATGTGTGATGGTATGTCAGCTCTCACCCACCAGTGTGGGGCACGGTGTGTCCTGCTGTTTGTGTGTAATGATGTGTCACCTCTCACCCACCAGTGTGGTGCAGGATGTGTCCTTCTCTCCTTGTGTGATGGTGTGCCACCTCTCAGCCACCAGTGTGGGATATGGTGTGTCCTGCTCTTTTTATGAGATGGTATGTCACCTCTCACCCACTAGTGTGGGGCAAGGTATCCCTTCCTGTACAAAAACAATCTCCCTGCAATGCAGGCACCCTTGCACCATGGCGCAAGGGTCCCTTCATGTTGCGTGGCAGCCCATTGTGCACCAGGACAGGGGAACACACAGGGATGCGTCATATTGTTGTAAATATGACGCATCCCTGTGCTTTGAAAGTGCTGCAGCAAAGGGTTTGCGGTAGTGCCCAGCGCCACTTTCTTGTAAATAAGGCCCGTAGTGTCTTGTCGGTTAGAACCATTTTGGTTCCTGCTGACCTCCGTAGAGCTGTGACATAAGTGGTAGAGGGGAATGGAATGAAGGCTGGTTTAGAATGTTGAGTTTGCAGTTACACGCAGTGTAATACTAAGCTCCATGTGTGGCGTAGTCATTGTGGAGTACCCGGGCTGGGGAGGACGCTACAACTGGCGACAAGAAAGGGAAAAATTAACTCCTAGAGAGTTTGCCGTCGTCCAAGTAAGCTGGTCGTGCATGCCACGTGTGCCGTTGTCAAAGTATGGAATCGATACTGAATGCATGTGGAGTCAAAGCACAGCTCCAGCCACTGTGAAGTAGATGAATATAACAAAAGCACTGCATAGAATCTACAGGTCTTGACCGAGAACCTGCTGGTCAGGCCACACATAAAGATACCGGCTGCCACGCAATATAAAATCATATGTTATACAGACTATAAAAGGCTGAAGGCGGAAACAACCAGGTTTTCCAAGAGCATCAATTTAAAATCAAAAAGTGCATAATAGTGCTGCGGACAGGAGCGCTGCAAATGGAGAGCAGCTAAGTGTCAGAAAGTGCAAATTGACATTTAGAAACAAAGAAATAATTGACTTTCCAAACTCATTAAGAAGAGTCATCGTGACACTACACTCAGTGAAGTGTCTCAAGGAGACGTGCCCGGGTCGTGCTTACAGAGCCATGCACAACCGAAGTGCCGTGCCACCGAAGCTGTTGACTGGGCTTCGGAACGGCGCTGTAAGCCAGAGAAGAGTGAGAGCCGAACAAGGTGTCTGAAATTGTGAAAGGTTGTTTTTCCAATCAAGACCAAGAAGAAAGTCATGTTTCCGGTTATCATTGAAGATGATCCAGAAGCCAGTAAGTCACAAGGCCTCACAGACAGTTTGCATAAAGCAATTCACAGTGATTCACCAGCAGTGTCCGTAGGTTCTATACGAGTCTACAATGCTGTTGCATTCCTGAAACAACCATCTCTTTTCGATACCGACAAAAAGCAAAATATTGATGACAGATGGATTATTTGGTTAGAGATATTTGAAGATTTTTTTTATGTACTTGGAGACTGATAACACAAAGATTAGCAAGTGTTTTCTTCAGAGCACATTTCTGCACAATAATGAGCAATATCCACGGGATTAACCACAAGCTTACAACTAATCAATCAAGGATTTCTGAAGCACAGAAAATCACACGTGAGGGTCTCAAGGCGCTGGCGTTGCCAACTGCCTTTTGGTGATCTGTTCATTCAAAGAGCCAGTTCTTTAGTTCTTTCCTGAATTGCTGGAGCGTTGAGGTGTTTCTGAGATGGAGGGGAGGTTGTTCCAAGCTTTGGCTGCATGGTGTGAGAAGAAGCGCCCTTCGCTGTTGCCTCACGGATCTGGGGGTGTCTGCCAGGAAGAGGGAGGCGAATCATAGGTGTCTGTTCGGTTGCTAGAAGGTCAAGCATTTGTTGATGTATGCTGGTCCTTCGTTCTGCAGTGCTTTGTATGCGTGGGTCAACATATTGAACTGGCATCTCTTCTGACCGGGGAGCCAGTGTAGCTTCTTGAGGTGGGGTGTGATGTGGGTCAATTTGGGGAGGTTGAGGATCTGTCTTGCCTCTGAGTTTTGAATGGTCTGTTCTCTCTTTAGGAGGCGTATGGTAATTCCTACGTAGAGCGTGTTCCCGCAGTCCAGTCTGCTGGTGACGAGGGCTTGAATGGCGGTTCTTCTGGTTTTGATTAGGAGCCATCTGAAGATCGTGCGGAGCATGCGTAGGGTGTGGAGGCAGGCGGATGATACTGCTTTTAACTGCTTCTTCATATATAACTTGCTGTCCAGGATGAGGCCGAGGTTTTGTGGGTGGCTGTTGGGGTAGGGGATGGGCCAAGCTCAGCAGGCCACCATGCATTGTTCCATAGAGAGGTGTTGTTCACAAGGATGAGGACTTGCGTCTTTTCTGTGTTGAGCTTGAGACAGTTGTCTTTCATACAGTCAGCCACGTTCATCATGCATCTGTGGAAGTTGGCTCTGGTGGTGGAGTAGTCTTCTGCCAGCGAGAGGATGAGCTCGGTGTCGCTGGTGTAGAAGATGATGGTGAGTCGTTGGGGGACCCCGCAGGTGATTTGTTTGGGGTTCTTCTGGTGAGGTATGCAGTGATCCATTTGAGGGTCACTCCCTGGATTCCGATGTGGTGGAGTCCTCTTAACCAGGATGTGGTGGGAAATGGTGTCAAAGGCGGCTGTCAGGTCCAGGAAGCAGAGCTTTGGGTTCCAGAATAACGTGCTAATCGCCGCAAAGCACTTCAGCGCCCCGTCAGGTGTAGTAAGCGCTATATAAATACAATTACAATTATATTTCCTGTCACAGTGACATCACGTCTTTGTGCTATTGCTATAGTTCCCTGCACATTCACCACCCACCAGGAGATGCATTTAAAAAGAGTTTTGAACTTGCTTCTGGGTGACTGGTCTTGGACCAGGAGCTTGTCTCGTATGGCCAGCTGGCTGGGTCAAGAGCGTCACTTTCGACTGGCAAATGTGTTGTTGCTTGTCCTTCCGTGCTGTGTCATTTGACTGAAGGGACCCAATATGGGTCAGTATATCAGCCATTGGCCTCACAAACATGAGGAATTCAGGGGAGCACAGCATCATGCAGTTGGCGGAGAAGTGTCTGTACACCCTTGGGAACTGATGTATGTCATATTTCAATGTTCAGTTGCTATTCGACGCCCAGTCTGATGGTCTCCTTTATTGCCACATAATAAAGCTACACATCACCTGTGGCGTGGGGCTACAGGGTATTGTTTTTCAATGCTATATTCCTAACTCTGTCTTATTTTTTTTAACAAATCTTTTTAATGCAACGAGAGAGCACATTACAGCAACGATAGCAGCTATCAGCACTCAAAACATTACGATACAGCAATGTCAAAGGGAGTTTACAAGAATCGTCTAATGTCCCAAGTATTAATCACTACCTTCCATCCATATCGGTGAGGCCTTCTGCATCACTCCTGTCACTCCAAGCCACTTGGGTCAGTTCCCACAACTGGTGTGTACAACATCCCCCTCATCTCTTTCCATCAACGCCATACCTTCATCCATTTATGTGGACAACCCCACCCCTCATAGACTATCTTATCCGCTTGCATGTACCAATCCATGTCAGATTTTCACTCCTGCAGTGTCGAGCGGAGGTAGCTCTCCACAATCCTGCTATGGGGCATTTTGCAAAATATAAAGGAAGGGTGGTGAAGCCATCATCTTAAACAATGCAGCCTTCCCTCGCATGGAAAGGGGCAGGGCCTTCCATTGTTCAACATCCCTTCTTAGCCTCTGTAGCGGGGTTCCAGGTTATGCTCTCGAAAGACCCGCAGGTCCCTAGTGATAAATAACCCCAGGTATCGAAATCCATCCGTAACCACCCCGGCCAATGGTATCAAATGCCATTTAGGCATCCTAGGAGACTGTCATGGTTACGGGATGCGGCTCTAGGGGCACGGGCAGATGCTTGCGCAAGCTCTGTGGCAAAATGCATGTGTCACTCCTATGGCACGCTTTTGGTGGTTCTGCTATCGCAGACGGAGCCCTTCATAGTTCATTGATGCTAATGTTATAGTTCATTGATGCTAATGTTATCTCTGTTTGTGCCCACTAAACATCCTCTGTGTATTCAGAGTTCTCATTATGTACATATCTGCTCAGGACACAAAAGTCAGAAGTTAGCAGATTAGATTTATAAAGGAAGACAAGACTCCAATTATGCTGCTCACTCTGTATACGATTAAGCCTTCTATTCTGTAAGACTATGGCCGGTAATGTGAAGCCACACCCCCTTCTGACGTCGTTCCGCTCCCGCGTGCCTGAACACCTGCAAAATTGCAAGGGCGGGTCCCTTCTATAAAAGGAGGACCACGCCCGTACTTAACCGCTCACTATTCCTTTGCCGATCCCGCTGCCGCGTCTTTGCTGAGTCAGCTGCTGGAGCTTCCCGGCGGCTTCGCGAGTGATGCGGTTGGTCCGACGGCTTCAGAAAAGTTGTTGCAGACTCCCAAGGCAGACAGCAAATACTTCGGGGGGGCAACTAGGTGAAAAGGTGATGTTCTTTTCAACTCGACTGAACCAGGGTAAGAACATCATTGACAGCGCACCAAGCGAACATGCTCAATTACCTCTTGAAGCGTTCTTGTTAATTTTTGCTTATTACGTAATGGGCACATTACTTGAATTTAAGGAATGAATGTCAAGAATCCATTCTTTTGAAATAATCCTGAACTTAAAGGACAATTTTTGGAACTCTTTGGACAATGAACTAATAAGAAAACTATTGTACAAAGTTGCTAGGCAGGTCCAGCACTATAGTCAAGACTGTTAAGTAAAACTGATACAGCTTTTATCTAAAATCCAAGAACTTCATCAGAAGTAACAAGGAAAGGACAATTGGTGGGTATTATGCAGTTTTCACTCAAAGCATTTAATGCCCTTTCTGAAATGAGGAATGTTTTAGTGAATTAATGACCTTGTGTGTTCTATTTTAGTAATCCTCTTACACTACGCAGATTATGCAGTAGGGAAACTCTGGTGAATATATATATCCAAATAATTACAAGTATAGATTATGCCATTCATGTTAACAATCATTTTGATGTGACGCATGTTCTATTTGTTTTACAGATCTCCTTCCCCACTGTTCCCTTCCCAACCGCCCTTTCCCCCACCTGGCCACTTCAATACTCTGTGTCATAACAACAATTCAGAGTTGGAGCTGCCTGGAAGTGGACCCATCTATCATCGTGCAAGCCCCGAGGAATAAACGTCCAGACAGAATAGTGAGCCCACGACCTATATTCCTCCCGACTTGCTCGATCATAGAATGGCTACCTTAGATGATATTATGAAAGCATTAGGGCGGGTGCAGCAGGTGTTAGCAGACTCCAAAGCACGTACCACTGCCTTAGCAGAGAGCGTCTCTGTATTGCAGCATAGGTTAGATGGTAGAGACAAAATAGAACACAATCCCTTTGATGTTCCTTTAGGAAAATTTCCAAGTGCGATTCATCCTGTGGGACAGGGAACAACGAGTGGCGGTTCAAACCCTACAAATATATCTGTAAACGTTCCTACCCCAATACCCTTGGCTGTGCCTGAAAGATTCTCCGGAGACCCTGCTAAAATCCAAATTTTTCTTACACAAGTTGAATTACATTTTACTTGTAAGTCGACAGCCTTCCCTGATGCCCAATCTCGAGTTGCGTTTCTCATCTCGTATCTAGCTGGAGATGCAGTATCTTGGGCAGTACCTTTAGTGCGTGAAGATAACACCATTTTGTATAATTGGAAATCCTTTGTCCAAGAATTTGAGAGAGTTTTTGATCGTAGATCTGCCACACTGTCTGCTGATAAAGAATTGCTGGAGTTGCGTCAAGGCAATCGTGATTTAGTTACATATCTCACCCATTTCAACCGACTAGTATCAGAAACTAAAAGGCCAGAAGAAAAGAAGGCTGCGATTTATTACCATGAGCTGAGAGATGATTTAAAAGATGTCCTTGCACAAATCGATCCGCAACCCAAGGGGTGTACAGACCTAATAAACTTGACTTTAGGTTTGGCTCACAGGTTATCTGAGCGAAAAGGACGGCGACCAGAACGCAATACTTTTCGGTTTGGAAGAAATAAAGCAGCGATTAGTATTCCATCCTCAGAAATTCATGGTGAACCCATGGTGATTGGATCAGTCCATCCATCCTTAACAAAAGACGAAAAAGAAGCAAGAAGCAAGAAGATTGTGCTTGTACTGCGGAAGAAAGGATCATTTTGTAAAGGACTGTCCAACCAAATCCAAGAACCGAACCTATACACCAACTAACAAAACAGTCAATACCTTGATAAATCCGACAGAAAACTAAATATCTCAAAAGGAAAAAAAGGGGATCGTTTGAGTATCTGGCAAATCTCTTCCGTAAATGCATCCAACGATGGGCAAGTTGCTCATTTAACCGTAGAAATGATGTTAGAAATCACTCCAAAACAAAAGAAAATTGCTATAATTTTACTAATCGATTCAGGGCCAACCGGCAATTTTGTAGATTCAACCTTGGCTCAACAATTGTCCTTACCTTGTGAAATCAAGAAAAAACCAAAATTGGTGCAAACTGTAGATGGAAGAGTTCTAACTTCAGGTCCCATCATAAAACAAACTCAAGCTATGCATTTGGAATGTATTGTGACCAACGTAAGACATGTAGAAACAATTTCTTTCAATTTAATTAGTGACCCTCAATATGGATTCATTCTTGGCATGCCTTGGTTACAATCTCACAACCCACAGATAGATTGGGTTCAGCGAAAAATCAGTGGGTTGTCTGCTTTATGCAAACAACGCTGTGTTGTATGTACACCTAATTAAAGAGAAAACACTCAAGACGGAAATCATTTCCTAGCTACAGCCGAAGAGAAAGAAACAAGATTGTTACAGCAATATGAAAAATTTCGAGAAGTGTTTAACGAAGGAAAAGCAGATACTTTATCACCTCACAGGGCATAGGATTGCCAGATAGACCTTATACGAGGAGGTGTGGTTCCAAATTGTCAGATTTACACTTTGACAGAAAAAGAGAATAAACACTTAAAAGACTATCTAGACAAATACTTAACCAACGGATTTATCCGACCGTCCAAATCTCCAGCAGCCTCTCCGTTATTTTTTGTACCTAAGGCAAACGGGGAACTCTGCTCTTGCATCGACTACAGAGCACTAAACAAAATAACAGTAAAAATAAGTACCCGCTTCCACTCATTCCAGTTTTGTTAGATCAAATAAAGGCAGCCGTAGTTTACACCAAACTAGACCTGAAAGGTGTCTATCATTTAGTACGGATGAGATCCGGAGACGACTGGAAGACTGCATTTAAAACCAGGTATGGCCTTTTTGAATATATGGTCATGCCGTTTGGGTTCTGTTACGCCCCAGCGGCATTTCAATTTTTTCTAAACAACATTTTGCATGAGTTCCTAGACAGATTCGTCATTGTATATATCGATGACATCCTTATTTATTCAACCTCTCATGACATTCATGAACACCATGTTTCCACAATTCTCAACGTATTGCAGAGAAATGGTTTGTACTGCAAACTAAGTAAATGCGACTTCCATGTCACTGAAGTAGAATTCATTGGCGTCATTCTTACTCCTGGAGGCTTCCAAATGGCTCAGAGAAAGATCCAGGCAGTACTCAATTGGCCTAGCCCAAAAACAGTTCGTGATGTACAATGCTTTCTGGGCTTTGCAAATTTCTATAGACGCTTTATCAATCATTTTTCCCAGCTCATAGCTCCAGTCTCTCAGTTCCTGCTCAAAAATGTTCCATTTCAATGGAATTCTGAAGCTCAGAAAGCTTTCGATCAGCTTAAAATGGCGTTTACTTCTGCTCCTATTCTTGTTCATCCTAATCCAGAACAGCCTTTTATTGTGGAAGCTGATGCCACGGATATTGCAGTAGGGGCTATTTTGTCACAAAGAAACATAACCTCTGGCCAGTTACATCCTGTGGCTTTTATGTCAAAAAAATGATACCCAGCTGTAAGAAATTATACAATTGCGAAAAAAGAACTGCTGGCAATAATGGGCGCTTTTAAAGAATGGAGACACCATTTATTTGGAGCAAGACATACCATCACAGTCTATACAGACCACCGCAATTTACAATTCATGAAAATAGCTCGTGCTTTAACTCCACGTCAAATGCGGTGGATGCTGTTCTTTTCTGAATATGATTTCATAGTCACCTTTCGCCCAGGCATTGACAATAGAAAAACAGATGCGTTAACTCATCAGGATTTGACACAACTTCCTGCAATCGAAAAACCACAAGCCATAATCAATCCTGATAAAGTTATTTGTCTGATACCTACTGAAGATTTCTTGGACTCTGTACGAGATCATTTCCCAGTTAAAAATTGGAAGAATTGGCTCACAGAGGAAGTAAACCACAACAATATTCAAGATTTACCATTCCACGATAATGCCTTATTTGTACCTACTGAACAGTTGCAAAAAACAGTATTTGACTGGCATCATACTCATCCATGCTCAGGACATCCAGGCAGATTGAAAACTATAGCAGCAATTCGTTGAAACTTTTGGTGGCCAAAACTGAGTCAAGATATTACCAGATGGGTTTCTGAATGTGAAACACGTGCCCGGAATAAAAACGAACATGGAAAGCCTAAAGGTTTGTTAATGCCTCTACAAACACCTCAGAGACCATGGGAACATTGCTCAGTTGATTTTATAACAGAATTACCAAATGATCAAGGTCATACATGTATACAAGTGGTTGTGGATAATTTTTCCAAAATGGGACATTTTGTGGCTTGCAAAAAAATACCTACATCTAGTAAACTAGCTAATTTATTGTTGATTCATGTTGTTCGTCTCCATGGCATGCCACAAAAAATAATTTCGGTACCGTGAGCCTCAATTCACTGCCACTTTTTGGTCCCAACGGTGTCGATCATTACAAATTTCTTCCACACTTTCTACAAGTTACCATCCACAGACCGATGGTCAAACAGAGAGACTTAATCAGACATTAAAGCAGTACCTCCGCTGTTATGTATCAGCCACAAGTGGCTCTTGGGTTAATCTACTGAGGTTAGCGGAAATTGCTTATAATTCAGCCCATCATACTTCTCTACAACATTCTTCTTTCTCTTCTACATATGGTTTTCATCCTACATATTTACCAATGACTCTTTCTGACAAAAAACAGTTGGTTCCTTCCATTTCGGCAGGAGTTAAACAGATTCAAAAAGTGCACTCCCCGATAATGAAGCAACTAGATTTGGCAAAAGAAAAATACAAAGCTGCAGCAGACTAACATCGCATACAAGGTCCTCAATACACGGTGGGTGACAAAGTAGGATTATCCACAAAGAACATGCAATTCAAACACAAGACGGCCTTTCACTCCAAATTCATTGGTCCTTATACCATATTAAAACAAGTTAATCCAGTGACCTATAAACTGCAATGACCTCCTCAGATGAAAATACATCCTGTTTTTCACACCTCTTTGTTGAAACCCGCACCTCAACATTGTGCTACTCAACCTGCCCCTGTAATAGTGGCTGGGTAAGAGGAGTTTGAAGTGCGTCGAAGTTTGGATTTGCGTATACGGGGCTCCCGTTTGTGGTACTCAATCTCTTGGAAAGGATATGGTCCTGAACATGATTCATGGGAACCTGCTGTCAATGTACACGCACCTCGCTTGGTGCGACAATTCCATGACTTCCACCCTCTGAAACCTGCCCCTAGAGACCGCTTTGGAGGGGGGAGTACTGTCATGGTTACGGGCTGCAGCTCTAGGGTCACGGGCAGATGCTCGTACAAGCTCTGTGGCAAAATGCATGTGTCACTCCTATGGCACGCTTTTGGTGGTTCTGCTATCGCAGACGGAGCCCTTCGTAGTTCATTTATGCTAATGTTATAGTTCATTGATGCTAATGTTATCTCTGTTTGTGCCCACTAAACATCCTCTGTGTATTCAGTGTTCTCATTATGTACATATCTGCTCAGGACACAAAAGTCAGAAGTTAGCAGATTAGATTTATAACGGAAGACAAGACTCCAATTATGCTGCTCATTCTGTATACGATTAAGCCTTGTATTCTGTAAGACTATGGCCGGTAATGTGAAGCCACGCCGCCTCCTGACGTCATTCCGCTCCCGCGTGCCTGAACACCTGCAAAATTGCAAGGACGGGTCCCTTCTATAAAAGGAGGACCACGCCCGTACTTAACCGCTCACTATTCCTTTGCCGATCCCGCTGCCGCGTCTGTGCTGAGTCAGCTGGTGGAGCTTCCCGGCGGCTTCGCGAGTGATGCGGTTGGTCCGACGGCTTCAGAAAAGTTGTTGCAGACTCCCAAGGCAGACAGCAAATACTTCGGGGGGGCAACTAGGTGAAAAGGTGATGTTCTTTTCAACTCGACTGAACCAGGGTAAGAACATCATTGACAGCGCACCAAGCGAACATGCTCAATTACCTCTTGAAGCGTTCTTGTTAATTTTTGCTTATTACGTAATGGGCACATTACTTGAATTTAAGGAATGAATGTCAAGAATCCATTCTTTTGAAATAATCCTGAACTTAAAGGACAATTTTTGGAACTCTTTGGACAATGAACTAATAAGAAAACTATTGTACAAAGTTGCTAGGCAGGTCCAGCACTATAGTCAAGACTGTTAAGTAAAACTGATAAAGCTTTTATCTAAAATCCAAGCACTTCATCAGAAGTAACCAGGAAAGGACAAGTGGTGGGTATTATGCAGTTTTCGCTCAAAGCATTTAATGCACTTTCTGAAATGAGGAATGTTTTAGTGAATTAATGACCTTGTGTGTTCTATTTTAGTAATCCTCTTACACTACGCAGATTATGCAGTAGGGAAACTCAGGTGAATATATATATCCAAATAATTACATGTATAGATTATGCCATTCATGTTAACAATCATTTTGATGTGACACATGTTATATTTGTTTTACAGATCTCCTTCCCCGCTGTTCCTTTCCTAACACCCTTTCCCCCACCTGGCCACTTCAATACTCTGTGTCATAACGACAATTCAGAGTTGGAGCTGCCTGGAGGTGGACCCCTTTATCAACTTGCAAGCCCCGAGGAATAGATGTCCTGACAGAGACCACCAATGTCTCTTCTTGGATTGTGGTGGCGCAGCCCAGTACCCCATGTAGGTGCCTTAGATTCAACACTGAATCCCTATTTGGCACAAACCCGATTGATGTGGGTGTATCAATGTGTTAATAATCTGAGACAGTCTAGTGGCTAGCAATTTGGCCAAAATCTTGACTTCCGCTTTGAGCAGTGAAATTGATCTGCAGGAAGTACTCAGCCCCGGTGGTTTACCCGGTTTATGAATAACTACGATATTAGCAAATCGCTGATCGGCTGGCAATGCTCCAACTTCACAACACTCGTAGAACATGTTTCTCAGGTAAGGGGTGACCTTAACTGCGGTGAGCTAATGTAATTCAGTAGGTAGTCCGTTAGGGCCCATCGCATTCCCCGCATTTAGTGCTTGAATAGTAATCTCACCCTCTGTGAGGTCCTGCTCCTGGAGGTTTCTATTCTCCGGCGCTAGTCTAGGTATGTTAAAACCGTGGAGCAGCTCCTGCGCTGCATCCAAGGAGGCCTCGGAGGATGGGGCATATAGTGTACTGTACACTTTTCAAATTCCTCAGCGATACATTGCCTGTCTCTCACCCGCTCTCCCACATCGTGAACTATTTCGAATACCCACCCCGATGCCGTCTCCCTCCTGTCCAATCACAGCAGGAGCTTACTCGCTCTGTCCCTGCGACATATAAACAGCATTGTGTTGCTCTGTATCTCGCTCTGGCCACCTCCTTCGCAATATCTTTGTATTCTTTCTGTTTAAGTGCCAGGCAGTGCTGAAATCTGCCTGGGTCTCAGAGGGAAGCTCAGCTTCTAATTTCTGTATGTCTTGCTCAAGAGACAGCAACTTTGCTACTTTTTCTTTTTTATGACCCGCGATTAGGGAGATGCTTTGATCACTCATTACAGCCTTAAATGCTTCCTAGAAACCCCCAGCCAACTCCACCGCCCCCTCGTTATTTGCAAAATAACGAGCAGTTGCCTCTTGGAGGGCCGCTCTTATATATGAAACTGTAAGGTACCAGGGGTTGAGGGGCGGTATGTGCCTCCCCTCCCCTTGCTGCCATCCGAATGTTGTGGAAATCGGGTAATGATCTATAATGTCTCTCGCTAGGTGGTGCACATCTCTAAAAGCCAGAATCTGCCGAGTCAAGGCAAATATATAATCAAGTCGGCAGACGGATCCATGTGGCCCTGAGTGAAAGATGTATTGATGAGTTGTGGGGCTAAAAGTCCGCCACACATGTACCAGGTCCATTACTCCTAGGAAATCCGAAAGCAGTCTGCCTGCCGCCTAACCTCTATGTGTGGGCAAGCGGTCCATTTCCCAGTCAACGGCTACGTTACAGTTGCTTCCCAGCATTAATTCACCCTCTAGGAGATTAAGAAGGAGGGAGGTCAAATCTGCAAAAGCTGAAGTGTACACCCTCAGGGGTATGTACAGTGAGATGAGAATGAGGAGTCGCCCCTCCCAGTGTCCCGTGAGTGCCACAAATTGGTCCTGAATGTCAACCCACCATTGCGTCCCCTTTAATGAAACCAATATGTTACCTCTGAATTGAAAGTCAATCAATCATAGGTTTGTTGAGCATGACTACTCACCCGTAAGGGTCTCAAAGCACTGGGGGGGGGGGGTTGTGGGAGGTGCAGGGTTCAGTCCATCAAGGAGGCGGTCTATTGAAGAGTCATGTTTTGAGGTCCCTCGTGAAGATTTTGGTCAAATTTCTTCGTGGGAGCAGGTGCTGGGTTTTGTGGATGGTGGGTGTATTGAAGGTGAAATGAATGCAGCGATGGTCTGTCCACAGGAGTTCGGTGGTGTGGCTGAAAGTGATGGAGTTTCCTGTTGTGAAGATGGGGTCGAGGGTGTGTCCTGCTGAGTGCGTGGGTTTAGTCACGATCTGGCGGAGTCCAATGTTGTGGAGGTTGTCCAGGAGGGATGTTGTGTTGGGGTCTTGTTGGTTGTCGAGGTGGAAGTTGAGGTCTCCCAGCAAGGTGTAGTTGGTGGCCGCGATGGCCTGCGGAGTGATGCTGTCCGTGATGGTGTTGGTGAATGGTCCGCGGGGTCCGGGAGGTCGGTACATGAGGGTTCCCCGGAGAGTGGTGGCAGGGCTGGCCTGCATCTTGAAGTGTACGTGTTCAATCAGGTCTGTGGGCTCGTCGGAAAGTGTGTTCAGTCGGACGGTGGATTTGGGGACGATGGCAATCCCCCACCAGGGTGGGTGGGGCGGTCCTTTCAGGAGATCTTGTATCCTTGGGGAATGGCGATGGCGAGGTCAGGTCCCGAGGTGGTGTTGGTCCAGGTTTCAGTGAGGAACGTGACATCCGGCGTGGTGCTGTCCAGGAGTTCCCAGATTTCGGTGGCATTTGTAGAGGGATCTGACATTGAGGCAGTTGCATTGCAGGGTCTTTGGTGCAGTTGCGTTGTTGTGGGTGGGTTGTGCTGGGTCCGTGGTCTTGGCGGTATGCAGCAGGAGTGGCGGCAGCTGTGACAGCTGAAGGGTCTGTGAGTGTCAGCTGGTGAAGCTAGCTTGGAGTTGTTGCGTCCTGGATTGAGTGCATAGAGTGCAGGTGGGTTGTAGCGTTGGCGGTTCGGTGGTCCAGGGTTCCTGGCGGTGGTCGCGGTCAGGTCACGGACGGACGCAGACGGGCTTGCCTTTGGCATGCCGCAGGCGCCATTAAGTATGGGTCAGGGAGGGCTGTACAACTGGAAGGCGGGGAGGGAAAACTGGCTTGGGATGGTCGCGCTGGGGGGGAGGGGCCGCGGGGGCAGCAGCGGTGGGAAAGAAAGCAGGTGAGAGGCGCACAGAGTAGAAAAGTGAATACTGAAAGGAGAATGGAAAATGATAGAGAGTGACAGTAAAAAGGGTGCCAAAGCAAAGGTGAAAGGAAAAGGAAAAGCAAGCAGAAAAACGAAGCAAGAGAGAGAGTGAGAGGTCCACTGGCCACCAGGGAAAAGGAACAGGTATAGCCTGCGGGTAGAGGAGGCCTCGAACACCAACACAGAGTGCAGGGGCTCAGGAGGGTCGCACTTGATGGTGGAGCTGCGAGGGTGGGAGAGCAATTTCACTGACAATGAGTCAGTTTCGTAAGTGCGTTCTGGACAGTTCGTGCAGAGAAATAGTCTCTTCTTACCACACCCAAGGGGGAAGGGGACACCGGAACCTCCCATCCATGTTCCACCCCCATTAAACTCACCATCTACACCAGAGGCAGCCAGGACCCAAGACTGCTCCACAATTGAGTTCGGTCCATGTAGCAGTCCCAGCGTATCCCAGTGGCTGATGCTTTAGCAGCCTTTTCATCATTCAGTGGGCTTCGGTGCTGACTCTGTCAGGCTAGGTCTTTTCCCCTCTGGGCTCTTCGTGCTAAGGATTTTCTGTCCTTAACTGGCCTACCGCCATTTAGCCAGTTCCAAGCTTCCTCAGGGATTTCAAAGAACCATGTCTTATCTTATGCTTCCACCTGGAGTTCAGCAGGAAAAATCCTGTAGTACTTCAGGCCTTGGTCATGTATGGTCTTTTTAACTTGCAGGAAAGAGCCCCTAAATTTCTGAACCCGGAGGGTAAAGTCTGAAAAAAACATGACAGTAGAATTTTCAAAATTTGTGTGAGGGCGCGGCCCGCGCCCTCTGCAGGATCACATCCCTATCTCTGTAATTGAAAATTCATGCCACAATTGGACGTGGGGGGGCCCTAGTCTTGGATGGCCCCCTGGTACCCAGTGTACCCTCTCCAATGGGAAGTAGTTGGAAAGTCTGCAAGGCTGTAGTTGTTTCAACACCAGGCCTTCCATGGGCTTTCTGTTCGGTCCGGTACTCTAAGTATGTGAATATTATTGCGGCGCAACCGCCCCTCTAAGTCCTCCACCTTGGCCTCCAACATACTGGAGTAGCACCGAAATTCCTGCACCTGAGCTTTGAGGTTCTTAGTGTCAGCTTGTAGTGTCGTTATCAAGTCCTCGGTCAGTTTCACTCTAGTGCCCAAATGACACAGGTCAGCATGCATCAGAGTGACTTCTGCTGTGCCTGTGTCGATCTTACCTTCCGGGGAAACATGCACACCCTGGATCGCGGCCATAATGCCCTTCAAGGTTGGATACCCTTCTGTTGCGGGCGTTAGGTGTTGCCGCTCCTCACCCCCTGGGACCGGCACATCAGGTTTGGACTGGACGTACTTGTCTGTCTTGGTCTGGTGCATTGCACGGGATCCTTTACTGCCAGACATTATTCTGTTGTACTGCGCCATCAAAGTCCAATCTGTTGATATTGGGTCCAGTTAAAGTGGGGGAGGGGACCCAGGGGCGGGCCACAGGAAAGAGCGGGGGCAGGACCTTCCACCGCCTACCAGAGGGCTATGAAGTCACCTCTGCGGCCTGTCGAGAGCCCGTTGTGGCCCCTATCAGATATCAGCTACCCCCTCATTGGTCTCCATTCACTAGGTGGCAGCTCCCGCCGCCAGAGACGTACTGCTCCTCAGTTCTTGCTGCAGGGCGAGGGACGCCTCCCAGTATCAATAACGCACACTGCAAGGCCTCACCATTGCACTGGGGCCCAGGAGAACCACCGCTCTCTGCTTCAATAGGTTACTAAGAGGCACTCTTTCCCAGTGAGTCAATGGATCCCTCACAGGCCTCAGCACAGTCCTGCACGTTTCACCCTCACCGCATCAATCACTGTTTATCCAGGACAAGGCTCCTAATTCTCTTCCAGGCCTCCGCTTCGAATGTTCGCCCAGCCGCACTGCAGCCTGTCAGTTTGTTTCAGCACGTAGGCGCCCCAGCATGTCCCTCACTTCGCCACACTAGAACACAAGCAATCTTGCAAGGGAGACCCCTGGGCGCCCTACCCCGTCACCGCCTCCACTCTGAGTGGCCTGCTGGATCAGCGATAGCAGGCGCCTGGGCCCACGCGGTGTGAGTCCACGAGCCTGACCGCCAACCACACTTCCTCACTCGATCCTTGTCACCACTTCAGCCCGGGGCTTCCCTATCACTGGTAGGCCAACACTGTAAGCTCCGCTCCCGGAGCTCCGGTTTTTCCTGGGAGGACACCACAGGCCACCGCCAGGCTACGCACATCTCACGATGCGGAGGAGGTTAGTGGAGGTCGGATAGATGCGCAGATATTCAACGGCGGGTGGCCGGAGCCACATGAAGACGCAAACATGTAATTAACCTGTGCTATATATTACAGAGAGATATTACTCAAATTTAATTAACCTGTGCTATATATTACGGAGGGTGATTTCTGTGCTATATATTACAGAGGGAGATTACTCAAATGTAATTAACCTGTACTATATTTTACAGAGGGAGATTACTCAAATGTAATTAACCTGTGCTATATATTACGGAGGGAGATTTCTATGCTATATATTACAGAGGGAGATTACTCAAATGTAATTAACCTGTGCTATATAGTACAGAGGGAGATTACTCAAATGTAATTAACCTGTGCTATATATCACAGAGGTAGATTACAAAATTAACCTGTGCTATATATTACAGAGGGAGATTACTCAAATGTATTTAACCTGTGCTATATATTACAGTGGGAGATTACTCAAATGTAATTAACCTGTACTATATATTCCAAAGGGACATTACCCGGGTTGATCGCCCCTGCTTTAGATTAAAGAAGAAAGTGATCTAATTTTATGACCTTGGATTACATTATAAAGAGAGATTCCTCTGTTTAACCGTTTCGCTGCGGCGCAAATTCCGCCGCAGCGCTCCCGCAATGCTGACATTCCGATCGCGGGCGTGGTCATGACGTCTCCCGGCCGTCGTCCGCACACGCCCATCGTGACTCATGACGGCCGGGAGACGTCATGAGCATGGAAGAGGTTAATCTCGTCCGCATTATGTTGTAGGTGATTACTCGGTTTGGATCGCCCATTAAAGGATTACAGGAAGTATCTCCTTCAATAACTTCACTCTGTTTCGGATTACAGGACATCCACTGGATTCATTTATCCAGAACTCCATTACATAAGAGTTACCCAGATTACTGGATTCTTTGCAAAACTAGAGAACGAGTTTAAATTGATTGCTTTATTTTACACTCACTACTCTAATCTCATACTGTATTATTCTATTGCATGCTGCCTTCGATCGCGAGGAGATGATACTCCGGTTACTTTGCATTCTAGGTCTGTAAGGAAAGAGGTTATTTTAGGCTGACAATTGTACACTAAGAAGCAGAATCACAAGGGATTTGCATCAGGGTGTCACTTTTATGGTGCACCCCAGACGCATAATCCTTTTTAGTGTTTACTAATTCACGCAAAGCCACTTTATGTGGCTTAGTAAATTCAGAGTAACACAAGGCAACATATACCGCTACCTTGCAATACTTTGCCTTGGGTAGGTGTTCCATGAATGGAGTTTGGGCATTCCCACACATCCACCCACAGGTTTCGGCTCATTCCCAGATTTGCTAGTAAACCTGGTATTGCATCAAAATGCCACGCCTTTCCCAGTGAGGTGTAGTGAGGAGAAATATCTTCATTTCTCCTCATTGTTTCCTCTTTCCACCTGTCCTGCATTCTGCAGCACAAAAAGAAAGAGGAAAATGCCGTTAAGGTTGTTTTTGTGCAGGAAGGTGTCCCTTCCTGCACAGAAGCAATGCTGCCTGTAATGCAGGCACCCTTGCACTGGATTGGCACTAGGCGGCACACAGTGCGCCGGCGCTAGGAGGCAGCAGGCACGCGCCATTCCTTTGAAATCTGGAACGTTTCTGCTGTTTCCTTTTCAATCAACGCAACACGGTGGCTTTGATTTTGAAATTAAGGGACTGATCACTTTTCCTAGTGATAGACTGTGTAAGTGTGTTACTTCGCCTGCACTGCTTGTCCCAGTATTAGACCAAAAGTGCTTTACCCTGAGTACTTTACCGTGCACTTGATTCAGGGAATTGTTTCAGTTATTTTACCTTGTAATGGTTTCCAAAACAATATTACTTTGACTTCTTTATAGCTGGTGACCAAAGATTCTTCACCTTTCCTTAGATAACAGGTATGAATGAATGAAATTCTATTTATAAAGCGCGATGGCTACCCTGAGGCCTCCCAGCGCTAGGTATATATATATATATTACATACAGATATATATATATATATATATATCCAAACAAAGCACACGCAAACCCTCAGCAGTGTGAAACCGGCCACACCAGCGTACTTTCAAATCTTTTATTCCAGGCAAAACTGCATGACGCGTTTCGAGGTGAAGCATTGGATCACCGACTGCGCCAACACTCTTGCCCCTCTCCAGAACACTACGATACGACAACATGAAAGCCACCTGGTTCACTACGGACCTCCGAGAATCCAAGCACTCATGCCGACGACTGAAGAAAGCATGGAGAAACAGAAAAACCCCAGAGCACGCTTCGCCTACAAGGCCGCCACCACAGCACACCACCAATTCATCAAATCAACTAAGAGAAACTTCATCCAGGGCAGAATCCTCTCCAACTCCCACAACCCCAAGGAACTCTTCACCATCATACAAGAATTCACCAGACTCCACAGCAAAACTACCAATGTCCCTCCCTCCCTCCCAAGACCTCTGCAACAAACTCAGCTCCTTCTTCCACCACAAGGTCAGGATGCTCTACAACAACTTCGACAACCAAGACCACAGCACAGACCCTCCACCCTCCACCAGCGACACCACCCAGAAGACCCTCCTCACCTGTACCCCTGTCACCACTTAAGACACTACAAGGACTATGAAAAGCATCCTCTCCGGAGCACCCATGGACCCCTGCCCGCCTCACATCTTCCACAGGGCCGCCACCTCCGTTCCGCCAGAACTACGACGGACAATCAACTGCGCCCTCAAAACAGCCACGTCCCAGGCGACTGGAAATGTGCCGAAGTCAAACCCCTCTTCAAGAAGCCCTCCGCAGACCCGACTGACCTCAAGAACTACAGGCCCATCTCTCTTCTCCCTTCTGCCGCCAAAGTCATCAAAAAAGTTGTCAACACCCAGCTAATGCACATCATAGAAACCAACAACATTCCCAACTTCTCTCAATCCGGCTGCAGCAACCACAGCTCTCAGACCACCCTCATAGCCGCCACTGATGACATTTGCACCCTCCCCGATCAAGGCCTCACAGCAGCCCTCATACCACTAGACCTCTCAGCAGCCTTTGACACCATATCCCACAGCATACTAGCAACCAGACTCCAAGACGTCGGTATCCAGAGAACTGCCTTAGACTGGATTCGATCTTTTCTCTCAGGCAGAACACAAAGAATAAGACGCCTGCCCCTCCTCTCCAAACCCACAGAGATCAGATGCAGAGTACCCCAAGGATCCTCCCTCAGCCCCAAGCCCCAAGAAGTATACATGGCCCTCCTTGCAACCATCGCCAGAAAACACAGACTCAACATAGTATCAAACACCGACAACACCCAGCTCATCCTCTCCCTCACCAAGGAACCTAACATAACTAGGCACAGTTTCCAAAACGGAATCAAGGACGTCACATCCTGGATGAGTAGCAGCTGCCTAAAGCTCAACTCAGAGAAAACGGAAGTCCTCATCCTCGGGTCCACCCCCTCAGCATGGGACAACACCTGGTGGTCACCCTCCCTCAGAAACCCACCGACCCCTACAGACCACGCCCACAACCTTGGCATCATACTCGACTCCTCACTCACCATATCAACACCAGATCAACGCATAATCCTCCCCATGCTTCAACACCCTCCGCATACTCCGCAAGACCTTCAAATGGATCCCCCCAACTCCAGGAAGACTGTCACCCAGGCACTCATCACCAGCAGACTGGACTACGGCAATGCGCTCTATGCCGGAGTCAACAACACTCTCCTTTGCAAACTCCAGACCGTCCAGAATGCCGCAGCCAGACTCGTCCTCAGCATCCCACGAGACAAACCACATCACCCGGCACCGCCGCGACTTCCACTGGTTCCCCGTTGAAAAAACTCGAACCTTCAAACTGCTCACGCAAGCCTACAAAGCCCTCCATAACACCGGACACCAATACCTCAACGAAAGAATCTCCTTCCACGCCCCAAAGAGAAACCTCTGCTCCACCGACCTAGCCTTAGTCATGGTCCCCCGCATCCACAGGACCAGAACGGGAGGCAGATCCTTCTCCTACATCGTGGCCAAGACCTGGCACAAACTTCCCCCTCAGCATCAGACAAAGGCTGTCACTGCACCTATTCGGATCTGCCTGTACCGCCTCCCAAACCCCCGCTCAGGACCTTCAGACCCTCACGGGTGAGTAGTGTGCTCTATAAATCCCTGATTGATTGGTTTGATTGAAACTTTAAGGGGTGATATGTTTGCGCTTTACAAATATGGATTACTTAGTACAAGTTTCTCTTACACTGCGCAGGCGCAGCACTGGTGCAGCAAAACATGGAATTTGGAATGAGGCTGCTACAGCACACCAAGTTTGGAAATGCTCAGGGGGTAAGGTGCCGTTCTGCATAATACTTCAATGACTTCCTTCCCACAATAAAAGTAACCCAAGGACCACTGTACACATGCAGCCGCAATGCGGGCTTACCTCCCACACAGCACTGGTTCTGCACGGTGGACAGCTCACCGTCCACACACACACACAAACACAGCACGGGTACAGCACTGACAGCAAGTATTCAAAACACCAGTTTCATGCTACCTGCTCTACATACAGAGAAAACTGTGAGGTAAAAACTAACAACAACTCAACAAACAGCCTGTGGTCAGAAAGTCATAAACATAAGCCAAGAATCAGAGACAGAAGCAAACACTGGGAGTGTCAAAGGCTTTGTGTCAGGCTGTGTGTCTGAGTTGTTTTATCTGCTAGCTTCTGCTGGCCTTTCAGTCTCGCTATGTGGGCTGTTGTGTGCATGCGAGTGTGCATGTGTGTGTGGGTGGGGTGTATGTGAGTGAGCGTGTGCATGCGTTTGTGAGTATGTGTAGGTGTGCACGTGTGTTTGTTGGGTTAGATGGTTTGGGTTGGGCTACTTAGTTTGGATTTCAAACGAAAGGAGCTATGCACACAGATGGCGCTGCTTTTTCACCAGTAATGGTGACTCATCCCCTTCCAGCAGTCTCACAAGTGCCTTAAGGTAGTCAGGCGTTACTGCTTCGGATTATATCTAAAAACGTCAAGAAAACCCATACAAATGGAAATAAATATCTGTTATCCGGCTAAAACAGGCTAACACACAGCTCCCTGCACTCTCATGCTGGTATGCATCACCCCTCCAAAATAAGGCCACAGGTACAGACATCAACATATGAAAACTGTTAGACCTGGCACCATTGGCGTGGGTCTCCCTTCCATTTTTTGTTGTTGTCTCCTCTGTTTTTGACATGTTTTTGCTGGTCTAGATGCTTTGGGCACTTTGCCAGTGCTGTTCGGCGCCAAAGTGCAAGTGCTCCCTTTGTAAATTGTTGTAATAGATTAGTGACTCCATGTTTGGATTATTTGATTTACTTGTCAGACCCTAGTACAGTGCACCATGTGTGCCCAGGGCCTGTAAATTAAATGCTGCTGGTGGGCATGCAGCACTGATTGTGCCACCCACAGAAGCAGCCTCTAAAATGTGGCTCAGGCCTGCCATTGCAGAGCCTGTGTGCAGTCTGGGACTGCCATGTCAACTTGGCAAGTGCACACACTTGCCAGTCCCTATACCTTCCCTTTTCTACATGTTAGTCACCCCTAAGGAAGGCCCAAGGTACCCCTGTGGGCAGGGTGCATTGTATGTATAAGGTAGGACATGCCCTGGTGTGTGTGGCATGTCCGCATAGTGAAAAACTGCCAATTTCGATTTTTTACTATTGCAATGCTATCTGTTCCCATAGGCCAGAATGGGCAGTTAGTTTATACCATCTTATAAACATAACTGGCCCTAGGAACAAGATAGGAAAATAAAGTGTAGTATGCCTGAACTCAGAATGTTAAAGTGCATATTTTAGTGAGGGTGATTTTTACATTCTTTGTTTGAAAATACCACTTTTAGAAAGTGGGTATTTTCTTGCCTAACTATCAGTATGCCTCTGCTAGGTTTGTGTATTGCATGTCTGGCTTGTGAGTGACAGGAGCTGGGCAGGGGCTGCAGTGCCGGCAGTATGATGAGTCAGGGCTGGGCTGAATGGGACCTGGGTTGAATTTAGAGTAGGGGTAGGAGATTTCCTTTCACCTGCCTGGGTCAGGTCTGCCTTCAACAATGCTGGCTCCACCTCCTGCCAGGAAGCTGCACCGGTGAGGACAGAACTGGTTTGGGCTGGGTACAGACACTCTTTACCTTCAGAGAACAAATAATTTGTGTGTTTAAAAAGGGGGCCCCAGACCCCAGACTTTTAGATCACTGCTGGGAAATCAAGAGGAACCTTTGCTAAGGAGAAGAGCCGGATAAGCTGAGGAGGAATATTGCCCCTGTGCTGTTTTCTGTCTGGGGTTGGCCTGCAGTGGCTGCTTGCTGCCAAGGAAAGGAGAAGAAGGACCTTGCTGCTTGCTTTGTCACATCCTTGAAGAAAAATATCTGCAAGGGCTTGAAACTGAACTTGCCTTCTGTCTGAAGTCTCAGGGACACAAAGACTTCACCACCAGCTCCCCTGAATTTCCTTGCTGGGAATTCTATCCTACAAAGAGGTGCCTGCTGATGTTTAGGACCTCTAGAGACTGTTTGTCGCTGGGAGCTGGAAGATTGACACAACGAGAAGAAGCGTGTCGAATCCGTACCAATTCCCGACGCATCACCGAGTCACGGGGAAGAAGCGTGCCGCATCCACACCGGGTCCCGACACATTGCCGAGAACACTGCCGCAGCACCTGCAAACCTACACGCATCATGCCAGATCATCGCACAGCATCAAGTCACCATTTTGTCGCATCGCACCGGATTGTCGCATCGCATCGAGGTGCCATCTTGTCGCATCGTAACCGTAACACAGTAAGAAACCGACTCATCACCTCCTCTCTGGTAAGGAACCGACACATCACCTCACCTGTGCTGCAGTAAGGAACTGGCGCATCACCTCCCCCGAAGCAAGGAACCGACGCATCACCTTCCCTGCGACCCTTTTGTTTGGTTTGCGTGACGCATCTGAGGTACTTTGTTGGAAAAGTGTTGCAATAACAACTTGCATTGAACTGAACTATTTCTACCATTTGAAAGCCTTATTTTTAATATTGTATTGTGGATTTTTGTCGTTTGGTCTTGTTTAGATAAAGATTATCTATTTTTCTAAACTGATGTGGTGTCCATTTGTAGTGTTTTCACTGTATTACTGTATGTGTTCACAAATGCTTTACACACTGCCTCTGAGATAAGCCTGCCTGCTCGTGCCAAGCTACCTAGGGGGTGAGCAGGGGTTATTTTAGGAGTGTATCCCCCTAACCCTGACTAGAAGCAAGAGCCCCTATTTGGACAAACGTACCTACCTCTGCCAACCAGAGACCCCCATTTCTAACAAAAACATATCAATTAAAATAGCATCTAAAGAATAGGAAATGAAAGAAAGATGGTGTCTTTTTGGGGGTCCCCCAGAATGGCTCCTCACAATGTGGCTTGGTTGCAGAAGAGAGATTTGTCTGGAGCCGTTTGTGCTTCTGCTTTCAGGTTTAGGGGTGTCACAACAAGATTGTGTTTCCTCCCACCCTGAATACATTATAGTTATTACATTGTTGTTATTGTAATGTCCATTATTATTAGGGCTCCCGGTTTTATGGTATTTATTTTTTTGCCATTTCCGTCTGTATTTATCCATATTTATTTTTGGGGCATTTTATCTGTATTTATCCATATTTATTTTTGCCACAAGCAAAAGACGAATCTACAGCTAGTATTTTTCCACATTTATTTAAATTGTTGCTTTTTTATCTTATGCACATAATTCAGCCTAACTCTGCTAAATGTGCCAATGTAGATTTTGTAATTCTCCTAAAGAATTTGTCACAAAGTATTTAAAAGGGCATGAGTGAAAGGAGGCTCAGCCTTTCAAACCTCTATTAGCGTCATTTCCTATCCTCATGACTTATTGTGAAGTTTGTCTGCTCTCGTACCACACTTCTCATCCCAGCACAGCTATGAAAAATGGAGTTTACCTGTCTGGATTGATAATGCTGTGAAATCTCTATATTCTGAATCCCTACTGAGGGCCGTAGTAAACACTATAGTTGGTGATCCACTCGTAGTCAACTCTTGCATTAGGACATTTCAAATCAGTGTTCACACAACTCAGAATCCTAATTGAAAGCACATAAATCCGTCAGTATAACTGACCACCTTCATCCAAAATAATAAAAACTTTTAATGTGTGACCGAAATTAATCTAGACTGACCTCTGGTGCGATGAACACACCACTGAAAGCATTAGCGATCAGGGTGCTTGAGATCGGAGATTAGCCCTGCACAAGTAAATAAACAAGCATGTGCACCAAATACGTAACACAAGGACAGATTCATTTTTGGTAGGCACGGGGAGATAAAGTGACATGTACACAGTGTACACAATGTACTTGCACTGAAAGAACAACCTGGCCACAAACTCGGCAAACACTCCGGCCCTGACTGTGAAGCTGCCATTAAGCTTCGCTTAGCTTTAAAGACGCAGTGGCTGGAGTGTTTGTGGCCGGATTGTTCTTGCAGCCACACGTTGCTGATTTAAATAATATAGCGCGAACTCGGCCCGGAGATATTGGAGCGCTTTACCTTTCTGCACTAATTATGTAAGGACCGCCATTCATCTGCCCCCGATAGTAAATACGTTGGATAAATATACTTACTTTTACCTTGAAATGGCGACGGGCTGGCGCAGAGCTCACTCGAGTGGCGGAGCCCCGGAGATGGAGAGAGAAGGGCTGGGGCAGCAACAAAAATGGCGACAGGGAGGCTCCTTCTGCACTCCGGGTGGTCACTGTGAAGGCAAAAGAAGGAGGAAGTAGGGGGTGACACCCTAAATAAAGGGCAAAAGGTATGAGGGTCGGGCCGGATAAATATTGAAACGCCCACACAGTGATGCCTGGATCGAACCACGATTGGCTCAGGGGCACGGCAGCAGGTCAAAAAAGACCCTAATTGGAAGATATCTCCGGCAAATCACTAACTGTAAGGCCCTGCAGGTGAGGGGCGTGGTAAGTCAACTCAGCTGGAGCACGGCAGCACGCTAAGTTTGCTAGTATTTTACCGCTTCTAAATATAAAGACAGACAAAGGAAAAATAGTTTCCCGTCTGTATTTATATGTAAATATCCGTTTAAACGGAAAACCGGGAGCCCTAATTATTATTAACCCACATTCAGGTTTGTTCTCATGATAGTGTTTGAAGTAGGTGACCCCATTAGGGCTACCCGGGTCACTCGCGACCACCTCTCAGCCTTCCATACAAATGAAGAGTCGGTCAGACAGTAGAGAATACAAACCAAAGTTATTTATTAGTATGCGCTCGAGCGGAGACCAATCTGGCCAGCCTCCTTGGATTGCTGCAGAGGGACTGACCCCCGCCAACATGGTAATACAAGATATACATTCTCAGCACCCCTAAATGGGAATTTTTCCAGTCTGGGTGCTGATGAACAAAGAAGATACAGAAGGATGGGCTACAATCCTGGGACTGGGTACATGCTATCTTGGTTTCAAGGTTACTCTGTCCGTCTCTCTGAGAGTGGGAGCAGGCCTACCTACTGGGAAAGGCAAGCAGTGACAGAACGATCTATTCATTAGTTCAGTGAAGCTCAACCTTGAATAATAAAGAGAAACAATCAAGACTGTTTTCTGCTGGGGCAGGCAGTATAAAGCAGAGGCTTATTTTCGATCATGTTACAAAATGGAGGCTGAGTACAAAATGGTGCAGCAAATGCTAACTTAACTCGCACAATGCTAGAAGGAGTCAATTAGACGCATTTTTCAGTCCAACATGTTGCAAGTACAATTATGGGATCTGCAGTCGCGTGGGCTCTACAGAACAAAGGGCCTTTGTCAGGTGCAGGCGAGGTGTGACCAAGCCTGGGATCATCGTGGGAGCCATCACAATACCACTCACCATCTGGAGGAAAAAGTCTCAAAAGTCTTAAATCAGAATGCATGTGAGAGTGGGAAGACCTGGTTGGAAATATTAAACTAATGAGGAGATCACTGGATAAGCACTGAGATGGAAGACCAATCTTCTGGTGGTAGAAGTTCTTCTCTTCACCAAGGACTTCCAACCAACCCCTTCATTAGGTCTCTAAGGGTTTAAGGTATGATTTCGAGAGGAGTGTTCTTTCCCTGTTACCACTGAGGACAGTCAGAGAGTTCTGGAGACTTTTCCTTACAGAGCCATAGAGAGGACTGCGTTGCATTGTCTAAAGTTCTGAGGATGTTGATATCCACAGACTTTATGTTTATTGGTTTAACACTGACAGTCTAAACATCGGTGTATCAAACGCATAGATTTCGATGTTTCTGATCAGTGTATCAAATGTCAAGGATTTTTTTTTTTCTTTTCTTTTCCCAGCATGAACTTGACCCGAAGGTAGCAGAGCGCTTTACATGAGCACTAGTTGTGTTACACAAGGACACATTCATTTTTGTCACAGGATGTGGAGCGTCATTGCCGAGACTCGAACCCGGTTCCTGAGATATGAGGTCGACCTCCCTTGCCGTTAGACCACATCCATTGCTTTGCCAACAGTCTTGATGTCACTGTATCAAACATCAAAGATCTAAAAAAAAAAGTTCAATGTTTTTTATTGTGTTTGTTACGTAAAACCATACTGATTATAAAACGCTACAACCATTAATTAACTTTTAATACTTACCAAAAGTTCAGTTTTTAAAGTAAAAGTATGAAATCTAATTCATCAATCCAATGAACATTAATTATTTACAAATGATAATACCTTTCTCTCCAAAATACCAACAAAAAATAATATTAATTAGGTTAATGATTCTCACTTTAACAATGTTTCTCCTAAGACCATTATGTTTACAAAAGGCTATTTCACAAGGAATCATGGAACAGCCGTGAGCTTACAGAAGCTAAAAGTGCATTAGTCAGATTGCCACTATTTTTTGACAAAGAGAGAAAAAGAAAAACATAATCCATGAATTTACTAAAACAACTAACTGATGTCAGTGTCACCAATCTTAACATCAATATATCAAAAGCCAAAGATCTCAAAATCGATGGTTTTAACATAAATATATAAAATGTTTAAGATGTCAGCAGCAACAGCCTTGACATCAATGTTTCAAATGTGAAAGATCTCAGTATCAACAGTCGAAACATCAACATATCAAAAGTCAAAGATCTCACCGTCATCAGTCTCAACATCAATGTATCAAAAGTAAAAGATCTCAACATCGACAGTCTTAACATCAATATATCACATGTTAAAGATCTCAGCATCATCAGCCTTGACATCACTGTATGAATCAACGATCTCAGTGTCATCAGTCTCAACATCAATGTATCAAAAGTAAAAGATCTCAACATCGACAGTCTTAACATCAATATATCACATGTTAAAGATCTCAGCATCATCAGCCTTGACATCACTGTATGAATCAAAGATCTCAGCATCATCAGTCTCAACATCAATGTTTCAAATGTCAAAGATCTCAACATCGACAGTCTTCAAATCAATATACCAAATGTTAACGATCTCAGCATCATCGGCCTCGACATTACTGTATGAAACATCAAAGATCTCAGCATTATCAGTCTCAACATCAATGTATCAAAAGTCAAAGATCTCAACATCGACAGACTTCACATCAATATACCAAATGTTAACGATCTCAGCATCATCGGCCTCGACATTACTGTATGAAACATCAAAGATCTCAGCATTATCAGTCTCAACATCAATGTTTCAAATGTCAAAGATCTCAACATCGACAGTCTTCACATCAATATACCAAATGTTAACGATCTCAGCATCATCGGCCTCGACATTACTATATGAAACATCAAAGATCTCAGCATTATCAGTCTCAACATCAATGTTTCAAATGTCAAAGATCTCAACATCGACAGTCTTCACATCAATATACCAAATGTTAAAGATCTCAGCATCCTCGGTCTTGACATCACCATATGATACATCAAAGATCTCAGCATCATCAGTCTCAACATCAATGTTTCAAAAGTCAACGATCTCAACATCGACGGTCTTAGCAAAAATATACCAAATGTTAAAGATCTAAGCATCATCGGCCTTGACATCATCCTATCAAACATCAAAGATCTCAGCATCATCAGTCTCAACATCAATCAAAAGTCAAAGATCTCAACATCGACAGTCTTCACATCAATATACCAAATGTTAAAAATCTCTGTATCAGCGGCCTTGAAATCACCATATGAAATAAAAGATCTCAGCATCACCAGTCTCAACTTCAATGTATCAAAAGTCAAAGATCTCAACATTGACAGTCTTAACATCAATATACCAAATGTTAAAGATTTCAGCATCAGCGGCCTTGACATCATCGCATCTGTGAGAAGTCGGCCTGGCATATGCTGTCCACTGGTTAAATTGAAAGTGAATTGAAGAGTGGTGAGGCACGCTGGTTGATCAAAATAATATAAATAAGTTTTTGTTTCCAGTTATGCAAATTGGGTGCAAGTGGGTATCTCCCTCTGACCTGAGGGTGTGAAACTGAATAGTAATTGAAAAGCACTAGGTAGACCCTACCTTGCACTCCGAGGGGTTAAGCAACCCTTGCTCTAAAGTTCAAGGGGCATTTTAACAACGGCCAGCGATAATTATCACTGGCCGTGCTTAGCGATAATATTATCGCAGGCTAACTCTGGAATTTATCGCTCTGGTAGCGCGTTATTAACAATGCGTTTCTCCAGGGCGATAAAAATTCCTGAGATAGCGAGGTTACCGCCCTTTTGCAGGAAACATCGCTGGTTTTCCAGCGATGTTCCCTGCAAAACGGCGATAACCTTGATGATACGACCCACAGGGCCGTATCAGCATAATCCACCCCCTATGTTAGGAATGGCTAAGTAAGGATTTTAGCAGATGTTAGATTTTGGCGAAAACTGCAGTTTTCGCCAAAATCTAACGTCTGCTAAAATCATGTGGCTGCCTTGTAAATATCGCGATGTAAACATCAGCGATATTTGAAAGGTAGTCCATCGGGGTTATGCCCAGTTCCGCCCACTTTGCTTCTCATTGGAGATGTAAAGGGAGGCGTTGGGAAAAAGGGTGCTAACATGCGATTATGCATGTTAGCACCCTCTTGTAAATAGGGCACTGGTTTTATCTCCGCTTTTTGGCTTTGTAAGCCAAAAAAGCGGAGATAAAGCCCTTGTATATATGCCCCCAAATAAGTTCAAAACGATTCTTTCACAATGTTAGAGTAGATTTTTTCTTTTTCATTCTATACTTGTTAAATCACGATGTTGTTTATCACATGTGAATATAATCATGTTGTTCTTCAAAACAATTTCATGGTGTAAACTTTATCATGCATAGCATTACCATAATCCCAAAGCATTTCGGGTAGAAACCCTTCGTCATGGGAATCTTTTTCTAGGAAATACCATGAGGATATAATTAGTATCGGGTCTGTCTCCGCAGCCCGTTTTTTATGAAGAATTCAAAAGGTCTAGCTGGTTGTTATGTAGATCTTTTGCCCGGTGAAACAGTCATCGATCACTGATGTGTCTCCGGCATGTGGACGCGAAGTTCTCAAGTAGGGTCTACCTAGTGCTTTTCAATTACCACTAGTTAAAGTGGGCACCTTGCACCAGTCCAAATGACCCTTATGGTGACTAGGTTAAAGATAACCTTCATTGAAAGCTATCCTAGTGGTAGCTGTGGAGAGCAGCCTTCAGGCTAAGTCTTGAAAGAATGTAAAGCAGCTTGTTTTACAAGATCAGAACCTCCTGAGTAACCAAATGAAAGGAGAACCACACAAGTGTTATATAAAATATATGTATTTATTACTAAACACTCTCTACTAATCTCTATACGAGAGCAGGATCCAGGGCGAGACAGAACCATATACTAAAAAAATTGTATAACAACAATGACTTCAATAGACACACGGCCTAGACCCTGTAGAATTGCTGGGACCCCAAGGAACCACACAAAGGAATGACACAGGAGCCCACGGAGGACTGGTGCAGTGTGGGAACAGACGCGCGCTCCGTACAACTCTATGGGAAAGTCACAGTTGGAAAATTACAGTTTAAGGACACTTTGGAGAGGACTTCAAGCAAACCCTTTGAAACATAGAAGGTTCTAAGGCCAGCACCCTTGTGAGTACCAAGGTACCCGTGTTACCTTTCCCAGAGGAGTCGGGTGCATAGGGGTCAAGAGGTGTCGGAAACCCTCGTCGTTTTCAATGGCGTGATGCGAAGATGAAAAGTGTCCGGTGGAATCCAAGCCTGGATCCGAGGTGAGAAGACCCTGAAAGCAGAGGGGCAGGGTCTGGGTCACTTCAGGGTGACCAGGGGCACGATAGATGAATGCCCACCAATGTCGGTGCTTCAGGTGAGAAGATAGGATGCTAGACTCTGCAGCCACGGGGACCAGGAGATGTCGATGGGGACCAAAGTCCGGAGGTGAGCTGCCCCACAAAGGATGTCGAGTGCTGAGGGGTCAGTGTCCGGATGGAACACCAACAAGCCTTGGCAAAGACAACCCACACTGGCAGAGGAAACAGGTTACGGTCAGGAACAGCAAGGTCCTGGGGACTCTCCAAGCAATGGAGAGTCAGGGCTCGTCTGGAGCAACTAGGGAAGCCTAAGGATATTCAAAGTGACCCTCGTTAGGACCCACATGCCAACGGACCAGGGATCGAGAAGGGACCTCAAGCACAATCACAAAGCACCAGCCCACAGAGCACTCGTGGAGTGGAGGCCGGAGATCTTCAGTGGAAATGCTGCTTGGGGTTGGGACTGCACGTAGTCCAATACACAGCCTCAGGGATTGCCAAAAAGCATATGCTCCTGCAAAAGTACACAGTGCACAGAGGTTCGGGTTGCACGGTCCCCACGAGGGATACTGGTCTCAGGATTGCTGAGAGAGCAGATCAACCTCAGAGATGCTCGGGGACCCACCTCCTGTGTTGCAGAAATCTTCAGAGTCCTCAAAAGCTCTGGAGATGCTAACCGGTCAGATGCGTTTAGGTGCCTGCTGCTGCAGGGGAGTAACTCCTTTACTCCAAGGGAGATTCTTCTGTCTTCCAGAGAAGCGTAGACAGTCAAAGTACTTGGTTTCTACTTGTAGTCAGGTTTCCTACTTTATACCCAAGGAAGGTGTGGGACTAACTCTGGGGACCCTCCTAGGGGAGGGGTAGGACAGAAGGGTGGCTACACCCATGTCCTTTGTCCAGCTTCACGCCAGAGCAGGAGCAAATGGCTCCTGCAACCAGTTTGAGCTGGACTATGCACGGGGACAGCAAATGTGCCTCCAGTGCAGACTTTCTGGCACTCTAAAAGTGCACCCACCCAGCCCCAATTCGCTAAAGCCTGTCTGGTAGGTGGTCACACCTCCGTGTGACAGGAAACCTATTGTCAGGCCTTCCTTGGCTCGACCTTGGCTGATCAGCAGGAGGGCAGACTTGTGTCTGTGGCTGGCAGCATCCATTTTGTGATGCCCAGGTCGAGAAAGCTGGTACCAGGTGTACTGGTGTTTCACATAAGTCCCTCTAGGAGGGTGGAATCATACCTCCCCCGCCAGTTACTGGTGGGGAGGTATGATTCCAAGGTGTTTGACACCAAACACAACATGTTTCTAAGCAGCCGTTTTAAAGTTAGAATTTACGGCGAGGTTAAAATGCACTTAAATATATATGGTTGGCTGCATCACAGACAACCCCGGAAAATAGGTTCCGAAGGCTGCAGAGGGGCTCTGCTCATGCAGGGGCACCCTCTCACATAAAACCCAGCACCCTGCCTTCAGGATTGATAAGGCCTTCCATAGGGGCGACTGATAGGTTTATTTGTGCAGTGATTTAGAAAAGATATAGTCAACCTATATCTAAGTGAGGGGTGCAAGCAC
The DNA here is from genome assembly GCF_964204655.1 of Triturus cristatus. NCBI lineage: Eukaryota > Metazoa > Chordata > Amphibia > Caudata > Salamandridae > Triturus > Triturus cristatus. The sequence goes on along the minus strand of NC_140588.1, from coordinate 1,086,962,482 downwards.
CACCTTACACAGGCTGCAGAAGCAGACCTGTGGTGTCATTTTGAATGGTCTCCCAGGGGTGGCATAATACATGCTTCAGCCCCTGGGAGGCTTCTGGGGTGCCTATGCCCTGGGTACATGGTGTACCATATACTAGGGACTGATAAGGGTACCCCAGAATCCAATCTGGAGTGTACCTAAAGTACATGCAATCAATTTAAAGGAGAAAGCAGATAGACTGGGGTCCTGGAGAGCAGGATCCTAGTCAGTCTAAGTCAAAAACAGTGAAACATCAGCATAAAAGTGGGGGTACCCATAAGAAGCAGATCCTACTCTCCTACAGCTTCAAACATGGAAGTTCTCAGCCTCATCAGCCTCAACATCACTGTATCAAAAATCAAAGATTTCAACATCAACAGTCTTCACATCAATGTACCAAATGTTCAAGATCTCAGCGTCATCAGCCTTGACATCACCGTGTTGCAGTTTAAACGATGCCTTTCACGGGAGTGAGGTTGATCTCTGGGATGCCGATACGCAGCCCATCTCCTCCACCTAGGTGTGAGAGTATTATGGCTTGAGCTGTAGCTCTGAAGTCTTCTCTGGGAGAAAAGGCTTCTCTTGGGTTCCAGGCGAGAGTTGAAACCAGGAGGTTTGGGTTTTCTTGACAATCTATTCCTTGAGTGGGAGCTTAGAGTAGGGGGTGAATCCAATGTGCAGCTGTTAGGTTTAGACTGAAGAGCCATTACTGACGGAGAGGATATTTTGTGTTGTTAGTGAACAGGAGGAGTTTGGTCTTCACGCGATTTAGGCGTTTGTTGGAATCCAGGTTTGGTGCATTTTTAGGGAGTCTTGAGTCGTTCGGCGTTGTTGGTTGAGAAGATTTTGAGATTGAGTTGGGTATCCCCAACATACTGTTGCGTCTTCATCTAGCCGCCCGAAGGAAGGGCGAACAAGGGTTCCATAAAAAGAATGAAACGATAAGTGCCAGAATGGACTCTGGGGGCTGTGCTGGTGTTGAGAGTCTTAGGTCTGGTAGTTCTCATATAAATGAGCTGCTACTGGTTGGTGTGAACCATTGTTGGATTGTGCCAGTCAAGCCCATGTGAGTTTTCAGCGTGTGGGTCAATGCTGGGTGGTGTCAAAAGCTGCGGAGAGATCTAGCAGGACAAGGTGGCAAGGTTTCTTCTTGTAATTGAGGAAGAGGCATCGCCGACTACTTGGAGCTCGTCTGCGTCACTCCTTCAGCGAGGTTTGAGCCCCGGTTGGTAGTCTTGGAGTACGTCATTCTTGCTCATGCACCCCGGCAGCTGGCTGGCGATTGCCTTCTCAGTTTTCCCCACAGTGGGAGGTGGATTATGGAAAGAAGTTGTCGAGGTCAACTGGATATAATGTGGGCTTTATCAGCAAGGGGAGAACATGTCCAGTTATGAGGCTGCCAGGAACGTGCCCGGGATTGACAATGTGTATAAGGGTTGGGAAAGCTTCTCCCTGCTAAGATGTGATGACGGAGGAAGGAAGCACGTCGCCTTTGTGGGAGGTGGCTTTGAGTGAGGTCAGAGTATCAGAGTGGTTTGTGCAGGAGACAGTCTTTGATCAGGTAGTGCTGTGACCACTGGGTGTAGGAGTGGGTGATGGTTGTGAATTGGTGATGGTAGATCCAGTTTGTTGATTTTCTCCTCCATGAAGGAGAGGTTGTTACCATTGTATCTGTCGGCTGATGGTGGAATAGTGGGTTCTGGGTGGGCTGCCACACTGTTTGACAGCCTTAAAGGTGGCTCTGCTTCTGTTGATTGCACGGTTGATGGGGTCTTCAGCTGTGGTTAGGATGGCTGGAGCACACACTTTCAGAAGCCGAAGGTGGCAAGGTACCCCTGCTGTGTGTTTGCGGTAGGGTGGTCTCTGATAACAGACGCTTACGTCATGCTGCTGTCTTGACACCTCCTTATCTTCCTTGAAAGCAAAAACTGGTGGAGGAGGTGTCAGGGGGCACTTGGCTTGATGAAAAATACAAGATAAACTGACACTGCAGCCCCAGTCCATTCTTCCCAGCCCACGGCTTCTGGTGGGGGAGGAGCAGCCCAATGGGGGATGCGCGCTTGCTGTGCTGTGGTACGTAGAAGACAAATGTAAATGACATAGCAACAGACCAATGGATGAGCAGGGCTTCCAGAAAGTCCCTATTGGTAAGTATATGATACATATCATTTTAATAAAGTCAAAAGGCGTTGGCTAACGGCAGACCTAAAATCTCCCCTACATGAGCTGTGCAACTGTCCTACGTGAGTCATAAAAATGAAACTTTCAGCATCTGCAAAACAAGCCAAGTGTATCTAGGAAGCCTGAGGAATGTAAACAGCAAACTTTTGAAAAAAGATCAGAGTCCAAAGTTAAAAGTCCATCAGTTAAATAGAAACATAGCAAGCGTCGGCAGTAGATGGCGGCTACGAAGTCCGTCAGCCAGCGGGAGGCGAGGACAGATATAGGCGGCAGCCCAAGGGTTCACAAAGGGGGCGCATGGAGCGGCCTCGAGGCGCACGATGAGATGTGTTTGGAGTAGACAATTAATCAAACATTTATAAAGCACAGCAAATCGCCCGTGAGGGTCTCAAGGCGCTGGCGTTGCTAGCTGCTTTTTCTTTTCTATGAAAATGAGGGAAAGCAAGGAAAATGCACTCAAAAGACGGGGGAAGGAGCAGGAGCTTTATGGCAGGCTGTCCCGAAATTTAACACACTCAAATATTATTGTTTGTAAAACAGGGCATGTCCATAGGTAGAGGGAAAGCCAGTGCTTAATTTGTGTTAAAAAGGTCAGGAGGCCACTGCAGCTTGCACCACACATTTATTTATTTTATTTATTTGAAGTTTTGTATAGCGCAGACATGACACAAGCGGGTATCAGAGCGCTTTACATGAGGTTGTGGAGGACATAGATCGAGAAATGTGGGAGGCATTGTCCCTGCTATGCTGACAATGATAGTAGTGACACAAGTACTAACCCTCACACTCATACAAGTGTGACAGTATAGACTGTTCAAGGCCCCAAAGCCAAAAGCATGGCTTGGGTGGCAGGAAATAAACATTTTTAATGTATATTGAATTAATAATTCACTGTTGTTGTGGTCATCTCTAAATTAGCCAGACAGCGCCACCTTGTGGCAGACTCTCACAAGTGCTGGTGTTGACAGTTAAGTGCTGGTGCTGAGGACCTGAAACCACCAGCTCAATTTAAGTACTGAGGAACCCCCCATTTGAACTATGGTCTCGGTCCCCTTCATCACAGAGAAGGGGTGACATTCCGCCAGTGACCTGGCTGCATTAGGAGAGCAGGCCACACGGGTATGAACGAGGATTTATAGCGCCAACCAACATTGGCATGGCTTCATAGTGCTTGTCCATCAATCAATCAATCAATCATTTGTAGAGTGCACTAATCACCCCTGAGGGTCTCAAGGCGCCGAGGGGAGAAGGGGGTGCAGCTACTACTCGAACAGCCGGGTCTTGAGACATCTTCTGAAGGTCAGCAGGTCCTCGGTCTGTTGCAGGTGGATGGGGAGGGTGTTCCATGTCTTGGCAGCGAAGTAGGAGAATGATCTACTGCCGGTGGTCATCCTGTGGATGCGTAGAACGTTGGCGAGGTCAGCGGAGTGGGGCTGGCGGTTCGGGGTGTAGAAGGTGAGTCGTTTGTTGAGGTATGCTGGACCGGAGTTGTGGAGAGCTTTGTGAGCGTAGGTGAGGTGCTTCAAGGTGATCCTCTTGCTGACTGGGAGCCAGTGCACGTCTCTCAGGTGGGCTTTGATGTGGCTGTGGCGAGGGATTCCAAGGATGAGGCGTGCGGAGGCGTTCTGTATGCGTTGTAGTCTTTTCTGGAGTTTGGCCGTGGTGCCCGTGTAGAGGGCGTTGCCGTAGTCCAGTCTGCTGCTGACGAGGGCCTGGGTGACCGTCCTTCTGGTTCTGGTGGGGATCCATCTGTAGATCTTGTGAAGCATGCAGAGGGTGTTGAAACAGGAGAAGAGGGCGGCGTTGACTTGCAGGGTCATTGAGAGCGATGAGTCCAGGATGAACCCCAGGCTGTGTGTGTGGTCGGTGGGTGTCGGTGCGACTCCTAGTGCAGTCGGCCACCAAGAGTCGTCCCAGGCGGAAGGGGTGGAGCCGAGGATGAGGACCTCCGTCTTGTCCAAGTCCATTTTCAGGCGACTGATCTTCATCAATTCGGAGACAGCTTCCATTCCTTTGTGGAAGTTGGATTTGGCGGTGGCGGGGTCCTTGGTGAGCGAGAGGATCAGCTGGGTGTCGTCGGCGTAAGAGACGATGTTGGCGAGCGGTGCCATGTAGACGTTGAAGAGGGTCGGGCTGAGGGATGATCCTTGGGGTTCGCCGCAGGTGATCTTTGTGACTTCAGAATGGAATGGAGGGAGGCGGACCCTCTGGGTACTGTCGGTGAGGAAGGAGGTGATCCAGTCCAGGGCTTTGTCATGGATTCCTGTGTCGTGGAGGCATCTGGGTGCCCTTTCCTGCACCTCTGAGAACACAACACATTGACTAGGAGGAGTCATCGTTTGACAGAGTGTGCTGTTTTGTTGGTGTTCGGCTGTGTGTAGTTAGTTGAGTTTCCAAGTGGTTTGTGGGAATCAGTCTGAATGTCACTGTAGCTCTCTCTCAGAAGGTATTTGTGGTGAGTTCTGTTTATGGGCAGCCGAGCTGAAGGACATTCTGTTCGCCTCTCAGGTGGGTCCTTTGTTCATTGCTCTCCAGACTATAGCACTTTCTGTCCATGCATCACAATCAGGGTCAGGGTGTAGTGTTGTTTGCGTCACAGTATATGATAGTGTATTACGTTTACCCTACCTTTAAATGCATTTCTTGGGTGTTGTTGGTGTGGTGTCTGACGGCGCTGTTGATTTGGCAGCTATATTGCTTCGACGCTGTGGTGTGTGCGTAATGGTGACCGTTTCTGGTGAGCACATAATAATGAGGGGTCTGGTGTGCACGTGATGGTGAGGGGTCTGGTGTGCACATGATGGTGAGGGTCTGGTGTGCACGTGATGGTACAGGGTCTGGTGTGCACGTGATGGTGAGCAGTTCTGGTATGCACGTGATATCGAAGGAGACAGTTGTATACATGATGGCGAGGGGTTCTGGTTCTAATGTGCACATGATGGTGAGGGGGTTCTGGTGAGCACATGATGGTGAGGAGGGTCTTTTGTGCACATGATGATGGTGATGGGCCTTGGTGTGCACATGATGCTGAGGAGGTTCTGGTTCTAATGTGTGCATGATAATGAGGGGGGTCGGGTGAGCACGAGATGGTGAGTGGTTCTGGTGTGCATGTGATGGAGAGGAGGGTCTTGTGTGCACATAATGGTGATGGGTTCTGGCTTGCACATGATGGTGAGGGGTCTGGTGTGCACATGATGGCGGGGGAGACTGTTGTACACGTAATGGCGGGGTTATAGTTCTAATGTGTACATGATGGTAAGGGGGTGCTGATGTGCACATAATGGTGAGGGGGTTCTGGTGAGCACATGATGGTGAGGAGGATCTTTTGTGCACATGATTATGGTGATGGGCTTTGGTGTGCACATGATACTGAGGAGGTTCTGGTTCTAATGTGTGCATGATGAAGAGGGGGTTCTGGTGAGCACATGATAGTGAGTGGTTCTGGTGTGCATGTGATGGAGAGGAGGGTCTGGTGTGCACATAATGGTGATGGGTTCTGAGTGTGCACATGATGGTGAGTGGTCTGGTGCGCACATGAAGCTGAGTCGTTCTGGTATGCACGTGATGGCGGGGGAGACTGTTGTACACATAATGGCGGGGTTATAGTTCTAATGTGTACATGATGGTAAGGGGGTGCTGATGTGCACATAATGGTGAGGGGGTGCTAATGTGCACGTGATGGGGAGGGGATTCCAGTGTGCACGTGATGGTGAGCGGTTCTGGTATGCACTTGATGGCAAGGGAGATTGTTGTACACATGATGGTGAGGGGTTCTAGTTCTAATGTCTACAATCTACATGATGGTGAGGGGTGCTAATGTGTGCATGATGATGAGGGGGTTCTGGTTTGGACGTGATGGCGAGGATTCTGGTGAGCATGTGATGGTGAGCAGTTCTGGTGTGCACATGATGGTGAGCGGTTCTGGTGTGCACTAATGGTGATGGGTTCTGGTGTGCACATGATGGTGAGGGAGACTTGTACACATGATGGCGAGGGGTTCTGGTTCTAATGTGTACATGATGGTGAGGGGTGCTTATGTGCACATGATAGGGAGAGGGTTCCAGTGTGCACGTGATGGTGAGTGGTTCTGGTATGCATGTGATGGCGAGGGAGACTGTTGTACACATGATGGTGAGGGGTTCTAGTTCTAATGAGTACATGATGGTGAGGGGTTCTGGTGTGCACATGATGATGAGGGGTTCTGATGTGCACATGATGGTGAGGGCTCTGGTGTGCTCATGATGATGAGAGAGTTCTGGTTCTGGTGTGCACATGATGGTGAGGGGTTCCAGTGTGCACATGATGGTGAGGGCTCTGGTGTGCTCATGATGATGAGAGAGTTCTGGTTCTGATGTGCATATGATGGTGAGGGGTGCTGGTGTGCACATCTTCATGAGGTGATCCGGTGTGGACTTGTTGCTGAAGGGTTCTGGTGTGCACATAATGGTGAGGAGTTCTGAAATGCATGTGATGGAGAGGAGGGTGTGGTGTGGACATGATGGTGAGGGGTTCTGGTGTGCACATGATGGTGAGGGGGTTCTGGTGTGCACATGAAGATGGTGAGAAATTGGGGGAATTCTTGTGTGCACATGATGCTGAAGGGTTCTGGATAAATGGTGAGGGGTTCTTCTGTGGAAATGATGGTGAGAGGGTTCTGTTGTGCACATGATGGTGAGGGGTTCTGCTGTGCACATGATGGTAAGGAGGTTCTGGTTCTAATGTGTTCATGACGGTGAGGGGGTTCTGGTGTGCACATGATGGTAAGGGGTGCTGGTGTGCACATAATGTTGAGGGAGTCTGTTGTGCACATGATGATGGTGAGGGGGTTCTGATGTGCACATGAAAGTGAGGGGTTCTGGTGCGCATGTGATGGTGAGGGGTTCTGATGTGCATGTGATGGTGAAGGGTTCTGGTGTGCATATGATGATGGTGAGGGGTTCTGTGTGCACATGATGGTGAGGGGTGCTAAAAGATCGTGGCACCCCAGTTCAGACCCAGCCTTATGCAAATCAGTCTCGACTCTGTGCCTCATAGGAACAGTTCATCCCAAACTGCCAAGCCAGGTCTTCCCTGGACCGGAAACAAGCATCCTGAGACCGGTTTCAGGGTAACACCGCTCATTTGACAGGCTAGCTTGAGTCCAGTGGCAAAGTGAGCAAGGGACTCACGTCTGGGCATACTCTGCCATGGACGGAGCGCTGAAACTTTTCAGAGACTCACGCCCCCAGTCACAGATCTGGGTTGAATCCATCATCGTTCTTTAGCTCACTTCGCCATCCCGGTTCAGACAAAGCTATATGCAAATCAGTCTTGACCCTGTGCCTCATGGGAACAGTCCAGCCCGAACTCCCAAGCCAGGTCTAAGGGGTTTAAACTGGGCTCCCCGGCTGGCCGAGAGCCAGTCCACCTGAGGGCGGTGCAAGGTTGGTGGAGTAGACAGAATAGTAGATGGGTGCAAATGTTAATGACGTCAGAGGTAAAGAAGCTATATTTGGAAGAAAAGGTACGTCGGCTGGTACAGTAATCCGATCTTCACACAACTATTAGGTTAAGGGATGGTTTAGGGATGGTAGATCTGCCGGTTATAGTCGCTCACACCTGCTGCTACTCTGCCGTTGATAAAGAGGAGGTAATGGACCCCCATCTTCCTCCAGAAAGGCTGCTCAGGCACCCGCTGGGCCGCTGGTGAATTCCGAACAACACAGACGGAGCCCAAATCGGCCCCCAGGCTGCCCTTAAAAGCAGCCCATAGCTGGAACTCGGATACTGGCCCCTCGGCCATTGCCCGAGTGCCTGCCTTACCAATGCGACCCTGGTCGGGTGGGCAGAGAAGACAAGGACACTGTCCATTTCAACTGCTCTACCGCTGCCCCCTCTCTTTCTTTGTTCCTCTGTCTCGCTCCCCCTCACTTTCTGAAAACGGTGACTTCAAGAAATGTCCTCACCCTCTCTTTCCTCCTTTCGTTTATTTGTTCCCTTGTGAAATGGATCCAAAAAAGAAAAACACTTTTGCTGGAAATGTCGTCTTTTTCTAACATTTTTCTATTCCAAAGTGCAGCCTCTGGAACAAAAGGCTCAAAATATGAAAAATAAAGAAATAACTAAATAAAGCAAGACAGAGTGGTGGCACAGTGGCCAGATTGACTTTATTTGCACCCAAACACATCAGCGCCACTTTACAGAGTTTGCCAGTGAAGCGCTACTTTTGTTTTCTCGTCTTTCTTTAAACAGCGTTGTTTTCCCGGGGGGGGGGGGGGTTTGCACCAATCCTGGAGTTACTGCAGTGCCGGATTGATGGGTGCACTGGTAAACAATGCATACCGCGGCTCTGTATTCACGAATGCGGTGTTTTTAAACCACACTGCTTATGTTTTGTAAGGATATAAGCAATGGGCATCGAAAGGGTCCCTTCCCGGCCCTGTAGTCATGGCCTTAACTCTTCAGGCAAAAGCACTCACTGATTTCTGAACAGTGAGTGTAAAAGCGTTATGGTGACCATGTTGCTCCTGCTTACGTCTCACATGCTTTCTTTCTTTAATATAGCCTTCCCTATGTGTGTTTGCTTTTTCCAGGATGTTGTTAATTTTTTTAGGCAACATATTGCTCGTCTAGTGCGTAATTTGAATTGAGTCACATCCAGGTGTTTATAGCGGGCACAATTGGTTTGCAGCGGAAGGCCGTGCGAGGTTCTCTCAGTGGGGCAGTATGGTGTTCAGTGGGGGAGAGGATGTGGCACTATGGCCAGAGCTGCCGAATTTGGAACTGGGGGACAAGGTTCAGACTTCATGATCAGTCCCCCAGACCACCCTCCTGAGAGAGCACAATCACATGCTAGATCTTAGAAGGCCCCACAAGACCTTAGAAGCCCTGGTGTCTTAGCACCAGCAGGTGGACCCTAGCAGTGGCAAGTGTGGGTTAACCTTCAAGGCTTGTCCACCACAATCCATACTGAAGTTCACTTTCAGTCTTGCGGGCTGGCCTATGAAGCAGCACACGCTAGAACAAGTGTGCAAGTGTGACTCTGTCACTGAAGTCACAGGACCCATGAACAGGGCGGCTCTAGGGCTGTGCGACTGCACCGGGCGCTGACTTTGGGAGGGGGGGTCGTGTTTGCAAGTAGAATATGGGTTTAAAAGCACTTGCTGCCTCCTTCCAGGCCTCCAGCAATTGTCAGCAACAATAAAAATGTCATGATAACTCCGGTGATTAATGTTCTTCCTGGAGACTAGAGATCGGAGTTTTGTCTAGTGGAAGTTTTTACTCAACTCATGGAAAGGTAGCACCGAGGATTAATGCGCCTGCTGCTAAGAACATGTACCATGCAAACACAAAGGGCACATAATGTAAATAGGGCAGTGGGTCACTGCTTTTGCCAGAGAGATCCTTTTGTTACTTGCAGCTTATAAGCTAAAATCCTAACATAGAACAGTGAGCTAGTAACTGTCATCAAAGAGCTGCATGCAAACTGCAAGGTATAAATTAGAGCTTTATGTCCCCCCCTCCCAGTCTTTGATTATCCTAATGTTGCAAAAAGTGTTAATTTGGATAAAAATCAATTCTGATTATTAAAGAGAACCCCCAAGCATGGTATTGCGTTTTAAATTCTGAGCTTGTGTTTCTGCAGACCAATCACTATTGAACTACACGGCCTACTAGTATGGTTGTCATGTGACTCCTACACCTTGTAGTCCTTTGTCTTATGTAACATTTCCTACACAGTGATTTACACGCGTATAATTGATTGTCTCTGTGTAATGTGTGTGTGGTAAAGTGTTCTGACACCCTACAATGGTATGAGTGGTGCTGTAAATCAAATTAAATGCAACTGAGCTAGAGTGTAGTTATGGAGACGTGAGGGGCACTGTTAAAGGGTGGTAGTGAGGGAGTCATTGGGAGTGGCACCAACAAGCATTGTCGCACTCGAGGCAAGTCAACCTCACCCATCGATACCTCCCTGTGCCTTGTTTCAGCAGTAGTAGCTGCAACTCACCAGGGATCGGCAATGCAGGATTTGAACGCACACCAAACTAGGTTCACAAACTTCATAGTCTCTCTGCTTCATAGAAAAGCACTTTTAACATGTGCTGCCTGCTTTGGGGTCTCTGGAATTATGCAGCAAAGGAGGACAACATTATGCCGCAGTGTTAACTAAATTATGCAGCAAAAAAAAGGCTGCAGCGTAATGCAGTATATTTTCGGATACTTCATTTTTTAAAAAACTTTTAACATGCTAACAGTCTCTGGAAACATTTTGCATTATTAGCACCAGTGTAACATACAAATGCAACAGTGAGAAAAGTGATCAGTGAACCTGTGCAAAGGGCCGTCCACTTCACAGCAGCACAAGTCACATTTTTTAGTAACTTTTGATCCGTTTGAGCTACAAACAATTTATTAGTTAAGATTGTAAGATTATGAAGCTGATGTATTATGTGGCAAATATGGCAGAGCCATAATTATATAGAAAACATTTGCAAACTAGGATATTTTGCCATTTATGTTTGAACTGCTCTAGTGGAAAAAGGGAGGAGAAGTGCTGATGACAGAAATTCCATGGCTCGGAGACAAATGGCTCGTGCTTCCACTTTTAAGCGCATTTGAGACATTCTGTGATTGGAAACAGATTCCACTTTGTGAATGTATTTTAATGTCAATAACTCATATTAAACCTTAAATCATATTTTTCATCCATTAGTTGAATTAAATAACTAAAAGAAATACTAAGAATTGGAATGTTTTGGGCATTCTGGACCCACCACTAACTCCGCCCACTTATCCAATTCTCAGGTTATTCCCGCCCTCTGATTCTCCATCCTCAGTTCCCCTACTTTTTTCCCCCCACTTCGACCCCTGGTGTCACGTAGAGGCTGCTCTACCCCTTTCCCACTTCTCGCGTTGTAGTAGAGCACCGGCTGAGTCAGCGGTCCAGCCCTCATTCCTCATGGGCAGCTCATGCGTCACTGCTGCCAGTCCTCGTTTCGCTGGGATTGCGCCCCACCTGCACAATCTCCATATCACAATCCCAGCCCAGCCCAGCCCAGCCCTGAGTATCAGCACACTCCTTTCCTGTGTGAGGGTGTGTGTGTGTGTCACACTGCGCTCTGTCCGCCTCTCGTTACCTGTGTGAAAATGCACCGGAAATCTACCTCCCTTTTACATGAACAGATTTCCTGGGTGCACAAGGTTGGGTCTATGATATCCGTACTGCCTGTGTATGTGTATGGGTATATATATTCACTGAAAAAAACGAAGGGTAAAGTGATGCTATAGTTAAGTAAGATACTCATAACTTAACTTACATTAGAAAAAAGAGAAATTCACTAAAAAAAACAAAGGTTAAAGTGACGTTCTAGTTAGGTATGAGAAGAACTTTGTTTACATTAGAAAGAAAACAAAGTCACTGAAAAAAAACAAAGGCTAAAATGACGTTGTAGTCAGGTGTTGAAATCAGATGAAAAAATGAACTTAAAAAAAAAAAAAACACAGAAGTTCAGAAGTTATTGTTTACTGACCTAACTAGAACTTGCGCCCCATCGTGCACTGGCCCTTCACCCTTACATGCACAAAGCCCAACACACATTCTCGTCCCTTTTTTCTTTTTCAGAGCTAACATGTCATGAGTAATGTAATATTTCAGGTCAAAAGTAGTACAGGGCGGGTGTGCAAGTTATGGTTAGCTCAGTAAGCTATAACTTCTGAATTTCATTTTTTATTTTTTTGTTTTTTAAACCTTAGCTTTTATCTCATTTCAACACCTAACTATAACATCACATTAACCTTTGTTTTTCAGTCAATTTGATTTTTTTTATCATATTCAAGCTGTAGCATTATCGCACCTCCCTCGGGCAACCTACAGCCAAAGCCTCCGCTGCACAGCGGGAGGGGTTGGCCCCGGGGCCTGTAACCAACTGGCATGGCCAGCCAGCCTTCTGCAGTGCGTGGCATTCAGCTGAGCGTAGCGGTGGAGGGATGGTCATATGGCCAGGCCTCAGGCTTGGCCCTGCGCACAACCCAGCAGTGGCTGCCTATGCCCCCACTGTGACCAACCTTTTGCAGTACTCAGCTGAGCTGTGGCAGTAGGCACTGGGACCCCCAGCTCCCTCCATATGAGCGGCCAATACCCCTCGGCCCGCATTTTATTTTATTTCATTTTTTTTTTTAAACTGGGTACCGCAGTACAGCCACACTACCCGATTTGCAAGCTTCCACTCCATGGTACTGCTCCTCAGTGAACCTTGTACAGTACTGCTCCACAGGGAAGCTTGTACGGTACTGTGGTACCATGGGGTGGAAGTTTGGAAAGCGGCTCCTGCAGGATTACCGTAGTTCCTCACAAGAGGGCCCCGCTGGGTCTTGTGAGGGTACCGTGGTGCCACCCGCCTGAAATTTTTTTATTTAACCGCAGCAGTACTGAAATAGTCAAACGGAGAACAAGCTCCCTCATCCAATCAGAATGCCCTATTTTATTTTTAATTTTCAGTACCGCTGGACTTCCACAGGAACAACCATCCAAATATGCTTTGTATCCCCTTCATGCCCAATACCAGCCAATCTTTAAACACTAATTTCTTGAAAACTACTGAACGGATTTACAACAAATCACGAAAAGCAGACTTTTGCATAGTAAAGTTCAAACTTTCTGGCAAAATCTGGTGTAATTCCATTCAGTTGCTTTTTCTGTATCGGAGAGCAAAGTTTCCATGGAAATTAACATGGGAAATCAATGTTTTGGGACCACCCCTTTCGTTTGGCTCCCACTTGACAGGTTAGCAGGACACTTTCCATGAAAGAGCCAAGGTGGATGAAGAAAGTTTTGATTAGATTTTGTCAAACTGCGCCCGACTTATTAGCCAGATCAAAAACCGTTGTTTCTATGGACTTCGACCACCACTTTGTAATGCACTCATTATATATATATATATATAGGCCCCACGAGGGCTGAAACGCGTTATGGCTGGGTGCATGGGTTCGAAATAAATTAACTGCACCATACCTGGGTTCGCTGTGTCTTTGTTCGAGGAAAAGAACGATAAAGAGACATTTCATGTATATATATATATATATATATATATATATAAATATTTATTTTTAGATTTACAGATTCAGGTAGTTGATGACAAATTAATAACCAAATTATACCGCAAAAAAACATCAGGAAATACGTTGTTACATGCTGAAAGTGGACATTCCAAGGTCCTAATTAATAGCATTCCATATGGAGAGTTCCTTCGGGCTCGGAGGAACTGTAGCTCTGATTGTGATTTTGAGCAGGAATGCAGCAGCATGAGTGAAAGATTCTTGGATAGGGGGTATAAATTCAATGTTATTGAACAAGCTCGCTTGAAAGCTGCTGAATTTAAACATGAGGATTTACTGGTTCCCAAAAACAATCTAAATGATGATAATGACAAAATTATCAGGTATGTAACAACTTACAATTCAGGTTCCCTTGATATAAGAAAGTGTCTTAAAAGACATTGGGGCATCTTAAAAACTGAACCAACATTAGAAGATGTTGTGAATGACTCACCCAATATTACATTCAGGAAGGCAGACTCTCTACGTAATAAATTATGTAGAAATGAAGTCAGCCTTGAAAAATCATCTACAACAGACATTCAAGGTTTTTATACCTGCATGTCATGCAAAGCTTGTAAATACAGCTCCAATGTAAAAAAAGTTTACTATCCTGTTATGGATGTGAACAGATATATAGACTAACATCTAACTTGTCTATCTGACCATTGTGTGTATGTGCTAATTTGCCCATGTGCTAAAAGATACGTAGGCAGCACCATGTTTGCTGCCAAAAAACGTATTTTGGAGCACATGAGGGCGATACAGAACAGGGACAAGCTATCTCCAGTGGCACGACACTTTGAAGAATTCCATAAAAGTAATCGCAGTTTGTTGAGATTTTTTGTGATAGATCGAATACCTCCAAACATCAGGGGAGGAGATAGAATTCGCAAACTGCGACAATTGGAATCCAATTACATTTTGGAGCTTGACACTAAGATCCCAGGTGGTCTAAACTCTGAAGAAGAGCTATCTTGGTTTCTGGGTGATTAGTTTAATGAGTTGTTTCCTGGATTTGGGTATCTGGATTTTGGTTAACATTTTGTCTTTGACTCACAATACTTCTATTCGTGCATCCATGTTTTTAACGTTTTCTTTCTTTCCTTTTCTGTTTGTGCTGGATTGACCAACCTGATTTTGAGCCACACTTTGTTTATCTATTGTTTCAGATGGTGTTAACTTGTGAAGAATAATTATTGTGAAGATCTACTTTGATTGAGACCAAAATAACAACGATAATCAACTGTTTAGAGTTTATGTCAACACTGAATCTAGTTAATGATTGATTACCCACTGGGGTTCAATAATGTATTTAGGATTTTCTGTATATCTGGTATTCCCATGAAGGGTCATGCCCTGCTCCCTTTATTCGTTAGGGGAGGCTCCATGTATTTTAGAACCAGTACATGATATGAGTGGCCCTCAGCCATTAAATGGGAGGAGCAACGGATGTAACCCAATAATGCACTTCTTTTGGCCCATTTGGGAGTGGACAGTGATTGATTACCCACTGGGGTTTAATTAATAATGACAATATATTTAGGATTTTCTACATATTTGGAATTTCCATCAAAAGTTATGCCCTGCTCCCCTTTATGTTATTAGGGGAGGCTCCATATATTTTAGAACCAGTACTTGATAAGAGTGGCCTTCGGCCATCAAATGGGCGGAGTAACGGACGCAATCTAATATTGCACTTTTTTCGGCCCACTTGGGATTTATATAACTTTATTAAGTGACTAAAGTGCAATGGTGTGCATTGTTAATCCATTGGCGTCATTTATACAGGATAAGTCCGATATGTCATGGTCTTGAGACTTACGAGTCGAAGATAAAGCTGTCTGTCAAAGTCGCACACAACAAGCTTTACTGTGATTTGACATCCGATAAATTTATCGTTTGTAATTTAATTGAGGTTTGTTCTATTATGCAAAAAATGTTGGTCTTCAATTTTGATCTTAGAAATAAGCGGAAAAACAATTCTAATTTGGATTGTCTATCATATATGTTGAATGTTTTCACCACTACAAAATGGCGGCTCCATTAGGTTTGAAATGACTGTAATGTATATACGTTTTTGTCCTCTTTCTTTGTTAATTTTTCTTACGTTACGTACAGGAAATTGTTTATAAACTTTTAATCGCAAGTAATTTATTTTACCCATGATCAAGGCGTTTACGCCGAAACGCGTTGGGTATATGCGGCTTGGATTCTTTAAATAAACTATTCCGAAGCCCTGTGATCGTGCCTGTTTTTGGAAGGAGTGCATGAGTGCTTTGCTGCATTGTGGAACTTTATTGAAAAAAACAGGGAGCCTTGGACCCTGGGATTGCACCGCTGTTAAGTGTCCCGGTAACCTCTAAGGAAGTGATTCATTATATATATAAATATAAATATATATATATATATATATAAACACACACACACATTAACCCACTGTGCTATTTTATGATGCTACAAACTAGTGACCAGGGATGGTACACATGTCACTCCAGCACATGCATTAAGACGAAGAGTTCATTCATCACTAGTATACCATGAAACACACTGAGCAGGACGAGATCGCTACAGCATGTGCGGAAGGCGGGTAGCTAAGTGGCTTTCTTTTCTGTCTGCCATATTACACCCCAGTCCTTAAAAATCAGAAGTCCCTCATAAAAGACCATCTGACGCTGGTACCTAGCTGATGTAGGGGAGAAGATTGGAGGAGAGGAAGAGGAGGGCCAGGATTACTATCAGGACCAGGGTTAGCAGGAGGGCTCGGGAGCAAGTAGGATCAAGCCAAGAGAACCAGGACCGGGGTCCTGACGATCACAGCCATGTGGGCTGAGAGGATCAAAGCCAGGAAGAGGAAAAGAACCACAAGGACAACAACATCAAAAGGACCGAGAGTGCCGGGAGGACAGAACCTTGATGACCAGGATCTGCTGGCTGTCCATCAGGATGATTTCGACTAAGAGGACCAGAAGAAGCATGAGGAACAGGAAGAGGAAGACTGTTAGACCCGGCCTTGTGGCATGGCCATCCCTGACCCCTGGCCACACCCCCTGACCCGTACACCTCACTCAGTCCCCAGTACACGGCCTAGCCGGTCCTGCCCACCAGGACCCACACACACCCGACCCGGACTTCCCTATCCGTGCCCTCCATCTTCCCAGCACCACCGGGCCGCGTGCCCACTTCCTGCACCTACGATGGCCGCCCAGCCCCAGCACAACCCCGGCCTAGAGGCGCCACCCCGGCTGGGGAACCTCGCGCTCCCATAGAGTGAGAGAGGGAGGAGCAGTTTCCATCACACCTCTGGCCTCCCCTCGGGAGATGGGTTTCGATCGGCCCTCTGGCCTCCCTGAGGGCTGGCTCCACGCCTGCTGGGTGTCTGGGACTCCTCCCGACCCGGCCCTGAAAGGATCAAAGGACAACATGGCAGGAAACTCCAACGAGCGGCCCCCAGGCGCTAAGACCCCTGCCTCCACGCACCCCGGACATCAAAGAGGAGCTGACCTATATCAAGGGGTGCTCTGGGGCTAACCGGCAGATTCAACTCTGGAACGACGAGAGCCCTGCTGACGTGGTCGCGGCTCCCTTGCAACCCTGGAACACCTGAGCCCTGCTGAGTGACTCGCAGCTCCCCTGAAGATCGTAAGACCTCCGAACTTGTGCTGAGCCCTGCTGAGTGACTCGCGGCTCCCCTGAAGATCGTAAGACCTCCGAACTTGTGCTGAGCCCTGCTGAGTGACTCGCGGCTCCCCTGAAGATCGTAAGACCTCCGAACTTGTGCTTGAGCCCCGCTGAGTGACTCGCGGCTCCTAAAGACTCCTCTGGTCCGGCTGGACCGCAGCGTATCCCCCGGCTCGAGGATTGTGAGCTGTGCGTTCGGTACGCCCCTGCATCTATCCGGATCCCCCAAAGACTGTCCCGCTACCCCCTTCCCTACTGAGACTCTCTGAGCCCGAGCTCTATTTTGTACATATCCACCTTGGTGATCATAAAGATCTGACGAAGCTGAATAGATAAAGATCTGTTCCCAAGAACCTGCCGTGTGGTGTCTCTTTGTCGTGTGGTGCCGTGTGTGCGATCCTAGATACGAGACTCTTCCCCCTGAGGAGTCTCCCGCCAGTGCCCGGCTACGATACCCCGAGGGCAGGTCTCAGAGTGTTCGGGTAACCTCCCTGACTCCCCTGGGGTCGCCTTCTAACATTGGTGGCAAGCGACGGGATTCGGGCCCATCATCTAGAGATCGTACCATAAGCAGCGGACGCACCACCGGCAAAAACGGCAGAAGAAAATGACATGAGCCTCGCAGAAACCAACGCGGGTGCTGTGTTCCAGGCGGAACAACTGGAACAGTACACGCACAAAGAACTGAAGCAATTCTGCAAAGAACTAAAAATCGCTACCACTGGTCTCAACACCAAAGAAGATATGCAGAAGGCACTGAAAGCTTGGGTGGAATCCGGAGCCCCCCGCCCAGAAGGAGCGGTGGAGCTCCACGACGAAGCTGGACTCTCCCCAAGAGAAAGCAGCAGCAACCAGGTACGAAGCTTCGTACCAGACGGGGGTCTATCCCCGGAAGAACTCGCAGACAGATAGAGAAGTCGCAATCACGAACTCGAACTGGCCAAACTAAAAATTGAGGGCGAGTTGAAATTAGCTGAGAAAAAGCTAGCAGTGGAACAGATGCGAGTACAAGGCGAACTGGAAGAGAAGAAGCTCCAACGAGAGCACGAAGGACGAAAACTTCAACTGGAGCACGAACGAAGCTTGAAAGAAATCGAGCTCAAGTCAAGGAGCGAAGAAAATCGACCCCCGGAGAACCGGGGGGCGCCACCACAGGCGGAACAGAAGGTCCACATCCCCAAAGATGTGGTCAAGGAATATTACAAGAACGATGACATTCAACAATGGTTCAAGGCCTACGAGGTCGCCATGACCTCCCACCGAGTCCCGCAGAAAGATTGGGGGGCCGGGTTGTGGGGACGATTTTTGAGCGAGGGGAGAGACACCCTGCTCGACCTCCCATCCTCCATGCAGACCTCCTACAGTCACATGAAAGAGGCCCTCCTCACAAGGTACGGCCTCACCCCGGAGATGTACCGCCAGCGGTTCCGGGACTGCAGGAAAACCCCGGTACCACGTGGGTGGAGTATGTGAACTTTTTCAGCCGTGCATTCGACGGGTGGATTAAGGGCAGCAAAGTCACGACCCTGGACGAACTAACCGACCTCATGTTATGGGAACACCTGGCGGCGAACTGCTTTGTGGAGCTACGCCAGCATCTGCTCAACAGCAAGCTCACGGATCCGAGGAAGCTGGCTGTCGAGGCGGATCGCTGGACCAACACCCGGGTCTCCCGGGGCCCTGTAGGAGAATATCCCCGAGCCAGTCAGGGACCACCTCGCCAGAGAGGGGGGGGGAACCAGGGAGGGCAGAGGGAATCCCCGTCCAGTCCGCCGAAAAGCCAACCTCCGCACTTCCCGGCACCCCCACCCGCTGTATCCGGTCCACCTGTGAGACGGGGGCACCGGGTGACCATCACTTGTTTCCGTTGCCAGAAGCCCGGGCATTACGCCAATGACCCCGAATGCCCCATGGCCCTGCGCGTCCCCACTACAGCCCCCCCCGCCAGACAGATAGCTAACGTAGCCCTATGGGAGGAGATTGAGGAGACTGTAGAATGGGAACCCGCCGCCATGGCCTTGGTATCATTAGGAGACAGAGAAATGGTCCCTGGGAGCCTCCTGCCCTCCAACACGAAGAAATATGGGCAGCTAGTGACAATCAATGGCCAACAGGTAGAGGCCCTCCGTGACACCGGGGCGAGCATCACCGGTGTCCTCAGCCACTTAGTCCACAAAGACCAGATCCTCCCCAATGTATTTTGCCCTGTAATTGCCGCTGACAACACGGAGAGTCTCTGTCAGGTAGCCCTGGTGCCTTTTGAATGGGGTGGAGTGGTCGGTAAATTGAAAGTAGCCGTAAGAATCTCTCAGCCGGTCGACTGTCTCCTGGGAAACGACCTGGAAAGTTCCCCCTGGCAGCAAGTCGAGCGCAAGGCCCACCTAGGGATGATGGGTCTCCCCGAGTGGGTGTGCGCCACCACCCGATCGATGGCGGCCCGACTGCCCCCCTGGGGGAAGTCGAGGACGCACCTGCCAACGAGGACAGGATTGTCCCAGCTGAGGTCCCCCACATCTCCCCACATGAAGAATCTGTCGCCAACGATGGACCCCTACCGTCCGACCCCGCACAGATCGCAGAGTTAAGCGTTCTGCCCGAGTAGGCCCAGTGGCGCCACGAGGGGGGCCCCTCCCGAGAGGAGTCCCGCCAAGAGCAAGCTACCTGTCTCTCCCTGGTCGGACCCCGGCAGCAAGCAGAGGCCCAAGCCGCGGGCGACCAGTCTGGGACACACCGGCTATATTGGGAAAATGACCTTTTGTACAGTGAGCAGAAGTCGGTGGAGCTAGGATCAGCCCGGGTGCTGGTGGTACCCCTACGCTTCCGAGACTTCCTCCTGGGCTTGGCCCACAATGTCCCCCTCGCAGGCCACTTGGGCCAAGACAAAACATACAGTCGCCTAGTGACTCACTTTTACTGGCCTAAAATGAAAGCAGATGTAGAAACCCACTGCAAGTCCTGTCCCACGTGCCAGGCTAGTGGGAAAAGTGGAGGAAAGCGCAAGGCTCCCCTCCAACCCTTCCCGGTCGTCAATACCCCGTTCGAACGGGTAGGGATCGACATCGTGGGGCCCCTGGACCCCCCAACCTCCCAAGGTCACCACTTCCTCCTCGTCCTAGTGGACCATGCCACCCGATACCCGGAGGCCATCCCCCTACGCACCATCACCGCCCCCGTGGTGGGCCGGGCGTTGATGGGGATCTTTTCCCGTGTGGGTTTTCCCCGCGAGGTCGTAAGCGACCGCGGGACGAACTTTATCTCGAAATACATGACGTCCCTGTGGCAACAATGTGGAGTGTCCTATAAGTTCACCACACCGTACCACCCCCAAGGGAATGGCCTAGTAGAGCGGTTTAACCAGACTCTGAAGGGGATGATCACAGGCCTGGAAGAGCCCCTCCGGCGCAAGTGGGACGTCCTGCTCCCCTGCCTTTTGTTCGCCTACCGGGAAGTCCCCCAGAAATCCCTGGGGTTCAGCCCCTTCCGGGGGCCCCTCAGCTTGGTCAAGGAAGGGTGGGAGGCGGCGCCCCGAGGCCCCCCCCCGAGATGTGTTCCGATACGTCCTGACCCTCCGAAACCAGACTAGGAAGTTTCGAGAAATGGCCGAGGCCAACCTGGAGGCGAGCCAAGAAGAAATGAAACGCTGGTACGACCAGAACGCCACTCTGGTCGAGTTCCAGCCGGGCCAGCAGGTATGGGTCATGGCCCCCGTGAAACCTTGCGCCCTCCAGGATAAATGGACCGGGCCCTTCAAAGTCGTTGAGCGGAAGAGCCAGGTCACGTACTTGGTGGACGTCCAGACCCCTCGGGACCCCCTTCGGGTCCTTCACGTGAACCGCCTCAAGCCCCACTTTGTGCGGACGGAGCTGAGTCTGCTGCTGGCCACAGATGACGGGGCCGAGGAGGAGTCAGATCCCCTCCCTGACCTCCTGTGTACCGAGGAGAAGGATGGCTCCGTGGAAGGAGTGAACCTCTCTCCATCCCTCACTTCCCAGCAACGCGAAGACTGCCGCCAGATCTTAGGGCAATTCCCTGACTTATTCTCTCTCGTCCCCAAAGTCACCGACTGGTGTGTCCATGACGTGGACACCGGAGACAGCCCGCCGGTGAAGCAACGAGCCTACCGAGTACCTGATCGAGTCCGGTCCTGCATCCAGGCCGAGGTCTCGAAGATGTTGACCTTGGGGGTGATCGAACCCTCAGACAGCCCCTGGGCCAGCCCCGTGGTACTGGTCCCGAAAGCAGCAGCCCCCGGTGTCGCTCCAGAACGCCGATTCTGTGTGGACTACCGGGGACTCAATGAAGTCACCCGAGCCGACGCTCACCCCATCCCCCGAGCAGCAAGCTCATTGACCGCCTCGGGGCGGCTCGTTTCCTCAGCACATTCGATCTGACCTGCGGATACTGGCAAATTGCGCTCACGGAAGGAGCCAAGGAGCGGTCCGCCTTCTCCACCCCGGATGGGCACTATCGCTTTTGCGTGATGCCCTTCGGGATGAAAAATGCCCCGGCCACTTTCCAGCGACTGGTGAATAGAGTCCTGGCCGGGCTGGAAAAGTTCAGCGCCGCATATCTCGACGATATCGCGGTTTTCAGTTCCGAATGGAGCGAGCACCTCCACCACCTCCGGAGGGTGCTAATGGCCCTGCGCCAGGCAGGTCTCACAGTAAAAGCCAGCAAATGTCAGATTGGGCAAGGTTCGGTGGTCTACCTCGGGCACCAGGTCGGCAGCAGGCAGGTCGCCCCTCTGCAGCCTAAGATCGACGCCATCTTAGTCTGGGAACCACCCACTACCCAAACGGAGGTCCGAGCCTTTTTGGGCCTCACCGGCTACTACCGAAGATTCATCCGGGGGTACGGCAGCCTGGTCGGTCCCCTCACGGAACTCACGTCCAAGAAACAGCCCAAGAAGGTGCAGTGGACCTCTGCCTGCCAGGAGGCGTTCGATGCCCTGAAAGCGGCCATGTGTACTGCCCCCGTGCTCCAGGCCCCCGACTACTCCAAGGAGTTTGTGGTACAAACTGATGCCTCCGAGCATGGCATTGGGGCAGTCCTGTCACAGGTGAATGACCAAGGCCTAGACCAGCCCGTAGCCTTCCTCAGCCGAAGGTTGTTACCCAGAGAACAGAAGTGGAGCACCATTGAACGCGAGGCGTTTGCCGTGGTCTGGGCCCTCAAGAAACTACGACCCTATCTGTTCGGCACCAATTTCAAGGTCCAAACCGACCATCGCCCCCTGCGATGGCTCATGCAGATGCGAGGGGAAAACCCCAAACTATTGCGGTGGTCAATCTCCCTCCAGGGGATGGATTTCACCGTGGAGCACCGCCCTGGTACTGACCACGCCAACGCTGACGGCCTCTCCCGGTTCTTCCGCCTCAGCGAAGAGAACCCCCAAGAAGATGGGTAGTTCTCTCCGACTTTCAGCTGGGGGGGACGCGTGGCATGGCCATCCCTGACCCCTGGCCACACCCCCTGACCCGTACACCTCACTCAGTCCCCAGTACACGGCCTAGCCGGTCCTTCCCACCAGGACCCACACACACCCGACCCGGACTTCCCTGTCCGTGCCCTCCATCTTCCCAGCACCACCGGGCCCGCGTGCCCACTTCCTGCACCTACGATGGCCGCCCGGCCCCAGCACAACCCCGGCCTAGAGGCGCTACCCTGGCTGGGGAACCTCCCGCTCCCATAGAGTGAGAGAGGGAGGAGCAGTTTCCATCACACCTCTGGCCTCCCCTCGGGAGATGGGTTTCGATCGGCCCTGTGGCCTCCCTGAGGGCTGGCTCCACGCCTGCTGGGTGTCTGGGACTCCTCCCGACCCGGCACTGAAAGGATCAAAGGACAACATGGCAGGAAACTCCAACGAGCGGCCCCCAGGCGCTAAGACCCCTGCCTCCACGCACCCCGGACATCAAAGAGGAGCTGACCTATATCAAGGGGTGCTCTGGGGCTATCCGGCAGATTCGACTCTGGAACGACGAGAGCCCTGCTGACGTGGTCGCGGCTCCCTTGCATCCTTGGAACACCTGAGCCCTGCTGAGTGACTCGCGGCTCCCCTGAAGATCGTAAGACCTCCAAACTTGTGCTGAGCCCTGCTGAGTGACTCGCGGCTCCCCTGAAGATCGTAAGACCTCCGAACTTGTGCTTGAGCCCCGCTGAGTGACTCGCGGCTCCTAAAGACTCCTCTGGTCCGGCTGGACCGCAGTGTATCCCCCGGCTCGAGGATTGTGAGCTGTGCGTTGGGTACGCCCCTGCATCTATCCGAATCCCCCAAAGACTGTCCCGCTACCCCCTTCCCTACTGAGACTCTCTGAGCCCGAGCTCTATTTTGTACATATCCACCTTGGTGATCATAAAGATCTGGCGAAGCTGAATAGATAAAGATCTGTTCCCAAGAACCTGCCGTGTGGTGTCTCTTTGTCGTGTGGTGCCGTGTGTGCGATCCTAGATACGAGACTCTTCCCCCTGAGGAGTCTCCCGCCAGTGCCCGGCTACGATACCCCGAGGGCAGGTCTCAGAGTGTTCGGGTAACCTCCCTGACTCCCCTGGGGTCGCCTTCTAACATTGGTGGCAAGCGACGGGATTCGGGCCCATCATCTAGAGATCGTACCATAAGCAGCGGACGCACCACCGGCAAAAACGGCAGAAGAAAATGACATGAGCCTCGCAGAAACCAACGCGGGTGCTGTGTTCCAGGCGGAACAACTGGAACAGTACACGCACAAAGAACTGAAGCAATTCTGCAAAGAACTAAAAATCGCTACCACTGGTCTCAACACCAAAGAAGATATGCAGAAGACACTGAAAGCTTGGGTGGAATCCGGAGCCCCCCGCCCAGAAGGAGCGGTGGAGCTCCACGACGAAGCTGGACTCTCCCCAAGAGAAAGCAGCAGCAACCAGGTACGAAGCTTCGTACCAGACGGGGGTCTATCCCCGGAAGAACTCGCAGACAGATAGAGAAGTCGCAATCACGAACTCGAACTGGCCAAACTAAAAATTGAGGGCGAGTTGAAATTAGCTGAGAAAAAGCTAGCAGTGGAACAGATGCGAGTACAAGGCGAACTGGAAGAGAAGAAGCTCCAACGAGAGCACGAAGGACGAAAACTTCAACTGGAGCACGAACGAAGCTTGAAAGAAATCGAGCTCAAGTCAAGGAGCGAAGAAAATCGACCCCCGGAGAACCGGGGGGCGCCACCACAGGCGGAACAGAAGGTCCACATCCCCAAAGATGTGGTCAAGGAATATTACAAGAACGATGACATCCAACAATGGTTCAAGGCCTACGAGGTCGCCATGACCTCCCACCGAGTCCCGCAGAAAGATTGGGGGGCCGGGTTGTGGGGACGATTTTTGAGCGAGGGGAGAGACACCCTGCTCGACCTCCCATCCTCCATGCAGACCTCCTACAGTCACATGAAAGAGGCCCTCCTCACAAGGTACGGCCTCACCCCGGAGATGTACCGCCAGCGGTTCCGGGACTGCAGGAAAATCCCCGGTACCACGTGGGTGGAGTATGTGAACTTTTTCAGCCGTGCATTCGACGGGTGGATTAAGGGCAGCAAAGTCACCACCCTGGACGAACTAACCGACCTCATGTTATGGGAACACCTGGCGGCGAACTGCTTTGTGGAGCTACGCCAGCATCTGCTCGACAGCAAGCTCACGGATCCGAGGAAGCTGGCTGTCGAGGCGGATCGCTGGACCAACACCCGGGTCTCCCGGGGCCCTGTAGGAGAATATCCCCGAGCCAGTCAGGGACCACCTCGCCAGAGAGGGGGGGGAACCAGGGAGGGCAGAGGGAATCCCCGTCCAGTCCGCCGAAAAGCCAACCTCCGCACTTCCTGGCACCCCCACCCGCTGTATCCGGTCCACCTGTGAGACGGGGGCACCGGGTGACCATCACTTGTTTCCGTTGCCAGAAGCCCGGGCATTACGCCAATGACCCCGAATGCCCCATGGCCCTGCGCGTCCCCACTACAGCCCCCCCCGCCAGACAGATAGCTAACGTAGCCCTAGGGGAGGAGATTGAGGAGACTGTAGAATGGGAACTCGCCGCCATGGCCTTGGTATCATTAGGAGACAGAGAAATGGTCCCTGGGAGCCTCCTGCCCTCCAACACGAAGAAATATGGGCAGCTAGTGACAATCAATGGCCAACAGGTAGAGGCCCTCCGTGACACCGGGGCGAGCATCACCGGTGTCCTCAGCCACTTAGTCCACAAAGACCAGATTCTCCCCAATGTATTTTGCCCTGTAATTGCCGCTGACAACACGGAGAGTCTCTGTCAGGTAGCCCTGGTGCCTTTTGAATGGGGTGGAGTGGTCGGTAAATTGAAAGTAGCCGTAAGAATCTCTCAGCCGGTCGACTGTCTCCTGGGAAACGACCTGGAAAGTTCCCCCTGGCAGCAAGTCGAGCGCAAGGCCCACCTAGGGATGATGGGTCTCCCCGAGTGGGTGTGCGCCACCACCCGATCGATGGCGGCCCGACTGCCCCCCCTGGGGGAAGTCGAGGACGCACCTGCCAACGAGGACAGGATTGTCCCAGCTGAGGTCCCCCACATCTCCCCACATGAAGAATCTGTCGCCAACGACGGACCCCTACCGTCCGACCCCGCACAGATCGCAGAGTTAAGCGTTCTGCCCGAGTTGGCCCAGTGGCGCCACGAGGGGGGCCCCTCCCGAGAGGAGTTCCGCCAAGAGCAAGCTACCTGTCTCTCCCTGGTCGGACCCCGGCAGCAAGCAGAGGCCCAAGCCGCGGGCGACCAGTCTGGGACACACCGGCTATATTGGGAAAATAACCTTTTGTACAGTGAGCAGAAGTCGGTGGAGCTAGGATCAGCCCGGGTGCTGGTGGTACCCCTACGCTTCCGAGACTTCCTCCTGGGCTTGGCCCACAATGTCCCCCTCGCAGGCCACTTGGGCCAAGACAAAACATACAGTCGCCTAGTGACTCACTTTTACTGGCCGAAAATGAAAGCAGATGTAGAAACCCACTGCAAGTCCTGTCCCACGTGCCAGGCTAGTGGGAAAAGTGGAGGAAAGCGCAAGGCTCCCCTCCAACCCTTCCCGGTCGTCAATACCCCGTTCGAACGGGTAGGGATCGACATCGTGGGGCCCCTGGACCCCCCAACCTCCCAAGGTCACCGCTTCCTCCTCGTCCTAGTGGACCATGCCACCCGATAACCGGAGGCCATCCCCCTACGCACCATCACCGCCCCCGTGGTGGGCCGGGCGTTGATGGGGATCTTTTCCCGTGTGGGTTTTCCCCGCGAGGTCGTAAGCGACCGCGGGACGAACTTTATCTCGAAATACATGACGTCCCTGTGGCAACAATGTGGAGTGTCCTATAAGTTCACCACACCGTACCACCCCCAAGGGAATGGCCTAGTAGAGCGGTTTAACCAGACTCTGAAGGGGATGATCACAGGCCTGGAAGAGCCCCTCCGGCGCAAGTGGGACGTCCTGCTCCCCTGCCTTTTGTTCGCCTACCGGGAAGTCCCCCAGAAATCCCTGGGGTTCAGCCTCTTTGAGTTACTCTGCGGCACCCCGTCCGGGGGCCCCTCAGCTTGGTCAAGGAAGGGTGGGAGGCGGCGCCCGAGGCCCCCCCCCGGGATGTGTTCCGATACGTCCTGACCCTCCGAAACCAGACTAAGAAGTTTCGAGAAATGGCCGAGGCCAACCTGGAGGCGAGCCAAGAAGAAATGAAACGCTGGTACGACCAGAACGCCACTCTGGTCGAGTTCCAGCCGGGCCAGCAGGTATGGGTCATGGCCCCCATGAAACCTTGCGCCCTCCAGGATAAATGGACCGGGCCCTTCAAAGTCGTTGAGCGGAAGAGCCAGGTCACGTACTTGGTGGACGTCCAGACCCCTCGGGACCCCCTTCGGGTCCTTCACGTGAACCGCCTCAAGCCCCACTTTGTGCGGACGGAGCTGAGTCTGCTGCTGGCCACAGATGACGGGGCCGAGGAGGAGTCAGATCCCCTCCCTGACCTCCTGTGTACCGAGGAGAAGGATGGCTCCGTGGAAGGAGTGAACCTCTCTCCATCCCTCACTTCCCAGCAACGCGAAGACTGCCGCCAGATCTTAGGGCAATTCCCTGACTTATTCTCTCTCGTCCCCAAAGTCACCGACTGGTGTGTCCATGATGTGGACACCGGAGACAGCCCGCCGGTGAAGCAACGAGCCTACCGAGTACCTGATCGAGTCCGGTCCTGCATCCAGGCCGAGGTCTCGAAGATGTTGACCTTGGGGGTGATCGAACCCTCAGACAGCCCCTGGGCCAGCCCCGTGGTACTGGTCCCGAAAGCAGCAGCCCCCGGTGTCGCTCCAGAACGCCGATTCTGTGTGGACTACCGGGGACTCAATGAAGTCACCCGAGCCGACGCTCACCCCATCCCCCGAGCAGACAAGCTCATTGACCGCCTCGGGGCGGCTCGTTTCCTCAGCACATTCGATCTGACCTGCGGATACTGGCAAATTGCGCTCACGGAAGGAGCCAAGGAGCGGTCCGCCTTCTCCACCCCGGATGGGCACTATCGCTTTTGCGTGATGCCCTTCGGGATGAAAAATGCCCCGGCCACTTTCCAGCGACTGGTGAATAGAGTCCTGGCCGGGCTGGAAAAGTTCAGCGCCGCATATCTCGACGATATCGCGGTTTTCAGTTCCGAATGGAGCGAGCACCTCCACCACCTCCGGAGGGTGCTAACGGCCCTGCGCCAGGCAGGTCTCACAGTAAAAGCCAGCAAATGTCAGATTGGGCGGGGTTCGGTGGTCTACCTCGGGCACCAGGTCGGCAGCAGGCAGGTCGCCCCTCTGCAGCCTAAGATCGACGCCATCTTAGCCTGGGAACCACCCACTACCCAAACGGAGGTCCGAGCCTTTTTGGGCCTCACCGGCTACTACCGAAGATTCATCCGGGGGTACGGCAGCCTGGTCGGTCCCCTCACGGAACTCACGTCCAAGAAACAGCCCAAGAAGGTGCAGTGGACCTCTGCCTGCCAGGAGGCGTTCGATGCCTTGAAAGCGGCCATGTGTACTGCCCCCGTGCTCCAGGCCCCCGACTACTCCAAGGAGTTTGTGGTACAAACTGATGCCTCCGAGCATGGCATTGGGGCAGTCCTGTCACAGGTGAATGACCAAGGCCTAGACCAGCCCGTAGCCTTCCTCAGCCGAAGGTTGTTACCCAGAGAACAGAAGTGGAGCACCATTGAACGCGAGGCGTTTGCCGTGGTCTGGGCCCTCAAGAAACTACGACCCTATCTGTTCGGCACCAATTTCAAGGTCCAAACCGACCATCGCCCCCTGCGATGGCTCATGCAGATGCGAGGGGAAAACCCCAAACTATTGCGGTGGTCAATCTCCCTCCAGGGGATGGATTTCACCGTGGAGCACCGCCCTGGTACTGACCACGCCAACGCTGACGGCCTCTCCCGGTTCTTCTGCCTCAGCGAAGAGAACCCCCAAGAAGATGGGTAGTTCTCTCCGGCTTTCAGCTGGGGGAGACGCGTGGCATGGCCATCCCTGACCCCTGGCCACACCCCCTGACCCGTACACCTCACTCAGTCCCCAGTACACGGCCTAGCCGGTCCTTCCCACCAGGACCCACACACACCCGACCCGGACTTCCCTGTCCGTGCCCTCCATCTTCCCAGCACCACCGGGCCCGCGTGCCCACTTCCTGCACCTACGATGGCCGCCCGGCCCCAGCACAACCCCGGCCTAGAGGCGCTACCCTGGCTGGGGAACCTCGCGCTCCCATAGAGTGAGAGAGGGAGGAGCAGTTTCCATCACACCTCTGGCCTCCCCTCGGGAGATGGGTTTCGATCGGCCCTCTGGCCTCCCTGAGGGCTGGCTCCACGCCTGCTGGGTGTCTGGGACTCCTCCCGACCCGGCACTGAAAGGATCAAAGGACAACATGGCAGGAAACTCCAACGAGCGGCCCCCAGGCGCTAAGACCCCTGCCTCCACGCACCCCGGACATCAAAGAGGAGCTGACCTATATCAAGGGGTGCTCTGGGGCTATCCGGCAGATTCGACTCTGGAACGACGAGAGCCCTGCTGACGTGGTCGCGGCTCCCTTGCATCCTTGGAACACCTGAGCCCTGCTGAGTGACTCGCGGCTCCCCTGAAGATCGTAAGACCTCCGAACTTGTGCTGAGCCCTGCTGAGTGACTCGCGGCTCCCCTGAAGATCGTAAGACCTCCAAACTTGTGCTGAGCCCTGCTAAGTGACTCGCGGCTCCCCTGAAGATCGTAAGACCTCCGAACTTGTGCTTGAGCCCCGCTGAGTGACTCGCGGCTCCTAAAGACTCCTCTGGTCCGGCTGGACCGCAGCGTATCCCCTGGCTCGAGGATTGTGAGCTGTGCGTTGGGTACGCCCCTGCATCTATCCGGATCCCCCAAAGACTGTCCCGCTACCCCCTTCCCTACTGAGACTCTCTGAGCCCGAGCTCTATTTTGTACATATCCACCTTGGTGATCATAAAGATCTGAAGAAGCTGAATAGATAAAGATCTGTTCCCAAGAACCTGCCGTGTGGTGTCTCTTTGTCGTGTGGTGCCGTGTGTGCGATCCTAGATACGAGACTCTTCCCCCTGAGGAGTCTCCCGCCAGTGCCCGGCTACGATACCCCGAGGGCAGGTCTCAGAGTGTTCGGGTAACCTCCCTGACTCCCCTGGGGTCGCCTTCTAACAAAGACGTCTAGGAGGGCCAGGCACACTACCACGACCAAAAGGATGACAAATGAGATGAGGAGACCAGAAGGAGAACCACCACCACCAGGAGGAGGATCACAACCCAAAGGACCAGGAGGGGGATCACAACACAAAGACCAGGAGGAGGATCACAACCCAAAGGACCAGGAGGGGGATCACAACCCAAAGACCAGGAGGAGGATCACAACCCATATGACCAGGAGGGGGATCACAACCCAAAGACCAGGAGGAGGATCACAACCCAAAGGACCAGGAGGTAGAATCACAACCCAACGACCAGTACCAGGAGGATCAAGGGCAGGAGTACAGGGCCATGAAGACTAGGACCAGGAGACCCAAAACCCGACAGACCAAAAGGACCAGGACAAGCAGAAGCCTGTGGACCATGAACAGGAGGAACTGGGCTAGACCGACCAGGACCTTCGAGATGACCAAAAGGACCAGGACAAGCCAAAGCCAGTGGATCATGAACAGGAGGAACTGGGCTAGATCAACCAGGACCTTCGAGACGACCAAAACAACTAGGACAAGCAGAAGCCAGTGGACCATGAACAGGAGGAATTGGGCCAGATAGACTAGGATCTTTGAGACGAGCACCAGGAGAACCAGGAGGCTTATGACTCAGAGGACTAGAAGGGAAAAAAGGTGACGAGGGAAATGTCAAGACCTACAAGGGCTACCAGATCTGGGCCAGGGTCGAGGACCAGGTTCAGGAGGAAGATGAAGAAGTCAAGTCCAGAAGGAGGAACAAGTAAGAGGTGAGTAGAAGGAACAGGAGAATGACAACAAGGGGAAGGGAAGACAGAGGACCATGAGATGGAGGAGGAGGAGGTCAGTGAGACTCGAGTCCACATTATACCCTTGGTGCAAGGGCCGCACCACCAATATGATATCTTTACTTATTCTTCTCAGGCAATAATACTTTAGAACCACTTCTATTTTTCACCCCACTTAAGTGCTTAACCCTCTCAGCTATCTTAAACTCCAGCCTGTATATGCTCAATTAGGTAAACAAATACCGCTTTATTATAACATTTTTTCATGTTGTTCATTTCTTTTGGGGCAAACTTGTCTGCCTACGAATATTAGGGTACAAAGAGGTCAGAGTGCCCTGACTGAGATGGCTGCTCCCCTAGGCTGGTGGTCAAAGAAGGGGTCATGTGAGGACCTGGTAGCTGCACCCTCTCCTCTGAATGTGGCATGTCAGGTGGTGACACCAGGCAGGGCCTTTGCAGGCAGATGGCTTCTGCCTCGTGAGGGGCATGTAAGCCCTATTACAGGGCAAGAGTTACGGCGACGGTCAGTCAGCATCAGTGGATGTGGCTTCAGTTCGCAGAGAGGAGTGATCATGTGGCTTCAGATGACCTAGTGGCCTGCTCGGAGGAGATCATTGCAGGTCCATCAGGGTCACGTGGGTGTGGCTTATCCTTGTAAGGGTGGTGGGGAATGCAGATTGGGGTACAAGGATTTGTTAGCCCCGCTGCTTTCAAGCAGTGCG
This sequence comes from Triturus cristatus, assembly GCF_964204655.1. Classification (NCBI taxonomy): domain Eukaryota; kingdom Metazoa; phylum Chordata; class Amphibia; order Caudata; family Salamandridae; genus Triturus; species Triturus cristatus. Next base: position 1,086,931,315 of record NC_140588.1, on the reverse strand, counting down.
AGAAGAGGAAACATTATTCAGTTATTATCATATTATGTTTCCTCTGCAGGCGGGCGCGTGGGCGGGGCTGCTCTGCTCACGGAGGAGGGGAGGAGTGCACAGCCAGACTGGGAATACAAACCAGCCCTGGCAATTAACTCAGACCGGCCCTTGGTGGGTGGGTGCTGGTGGGCACACTGCTGCTGCTTTTGTTACAGGGGGTGCAATATTGCAAAACCACCACCCAGTAACAAAAACGTCCCCCATCAGTCCAAAACCGGCTCCCACACTTCCGGCCCACCGGGAAAATGCCCAGTGCCCACTATGGCCAGTCCGGCTGCGGAGGAGTGGTTTGCCCACTCCTAAGTGCGCAATGATAGCCTGCATGAAGAACATGCCCAGGCTCCCATTCCCTGGTTCAGCGTCGAACCAGGACGCTCAAAACCATACACAATGCTGCAATGCAGCATTGTGATTGGTCAATGGGGCCTGGCTGTGTTTCCTGATTCTTGAGGAATTCAGGAGCAGAGACGCAAGACCCAGTGGGAAGGTAAGGTAGGTAATTTTTTTAAGTTTTTTGTTTTGTTTAGCGCCTCCGCGCACGACCCCCCCCCCCCGCGCCAACCCTTCCACCCCCACAATCTCCGCCCTCCCCTCCCACCCGCGAGCCTTTCCGGCCGCCACTGCAGAGAGAATGATCTGCTGGGTGGCCCGAGAAGGATGGACGATGAGGTGATACAGCGAGCTGACACTTTTCAAAGTTGCACACAGACCAGGAAGGAGAGGGGGCAGCCTGGCTTGTGATGGATTCATCAGCGGGCGATGGCAGGCTGACTAGACTGGCACCTGTTCCTTCGTTGTGGGTGCAGCAGCGCCCAGGTTTATGTTGGGGGTGAGTGAGAACAGGCTGAAGGGCATTGCTGGGTGGAGCTCGAAGTGCAGGTGAGGGCATGCCTTCCCAGGTGGAGGGAGGCAAGGAGGGAGGCAGAGAGGGAGGGAGGGAGGCAGAGAGGGAGGGAGGGAGGCAGAGAGGGAGGAAGGGAGGCAGAGAGAAAGGGAGGCAGGCAGGGAGGGAGGGAGGCAGGCAGAGAGGGAGGCAGGGAGGGATGGGGGTGGGGAGGGAGGGAGGGTGGGTAGGAGGAAGGGAGGGAGGCAGGTAGGGAGGGGAGCAGGGAGGGGGGGGAGGAAGGCAGGGAGGGAGGCAGAGACCCAGGCAGGCAGGGAGGTATTCAAGCAGTGAGGGAGGTAGGCAGGCAGAGAGGGAGGGAGGCAGGCAGGGAGGGATTCAAGCAGGGAGGGAGGCAGGCACAGAGGGAGGCAGGGAGGGAGGGGAACAAGCAGGGAGTGAGGCAGGCAGGGATCAATGCAGGGAGGGAGGCAGGTAGGTAGGGTAGCAGAGAGTGAAGGCTGTTTGTCTGTCCTTGTTGGCTTGGGTGGCACTGCAGAGGAGACAGAAGCAGAGGTCTGGATTTACGGGCACCTGGCAGCCGATTGGGCCGGTGAAGATGATAGGAGTCAGTTTGGGAGAGCAGGCAGGTTTAGATGATGAGGAGGTGGGGGTACACTGGTTTGAGAAGGGGGCATGAGAAGGGCTCACCGCTTCCTCCGATGGGTGAGCCCCAAACCAGATGCTCTAATTCTGAATGTGGGTGAGATGACCTGGGGCAGACTTTGGGTTTGCAACAGATTTAAAGGATCAAATGGGATCTGCTGGGGCGCAGGCCACGTGGGAAGGGGTGAAGGGCTTCTGGACACAGCTCCTTCCGAAGAGGGGGTGCTGCAGCGCCAGGAAGCCATTAAAAGGGCATAGAAGGAGGTACATTGGGGGGAGTGGGTTCTGATTTTCAGAAGTGAAGAAATATTAGGGTGGTCACTGGTTCATCACGTGTACAGGTCTTTACGTTGTCTGTGCTATGATGGGGTTCACTGGTCTCTGGTGGGGTGGCGGTGCTATGATGGGGTGCACTGGTCTCTGGTGGGGTGGCGGTGCTATGATGGTGATGGGGTGCACTAGTCTCTGGTGGGGAGGCGGGTGTGCCTAGTGAAGCTGGCAGAAGTACCAGAGGACTGGGAGGGGTGGCAATTGGTGATATGGGGGATGGGACGCCTCAGGTAAGCTTTTCTAGAATTGGGGTGAGAGAGCTCAGGTGAGACAGACAGACAGTGGGGCAGGTCTTCATAGCGGGGATGCAGGAGTAAGACGGTGTGAAATGAGGAAGTAAGAGGAGCCCACCTGGCGGCTGGACACAGACGTAGGGAGAGGTGCAGGTTCAAGGGATACAAACAGAAGACGGCAGCAATAAGAAACAAAGGGGCTTATTTACAAGCCCCTTGCGCCACCAGTACGTCACTTTAACAAGGAAACAAGTGGTGTAGAGGCGGCACAGGGGGCTTGTACATACACCCCAGGGTGTTTTCAGATACTTCTAGCTGAAAGCACGGTAACGGGGCGTCAGTAGGACAAGGAGGGGGATGTATTGTGGAGGGTGCAGGTTGTTGATGTTCTGCGGCTGCCCGCGGCGCACGCAGTGGGCCCCTTAAGAGGGCGGCCCCCTTAGTGCCACTTCAGGCACCGCCTTGCGCCTTGCCTCTGGGACCCCCCTCCTCTGGGAGTGCTCCCCTTCTGGTCGGGCGCCTCTCTGGCGTCACTTCCGGTGCGTGGTGGGCTGGGGACAGGTATTTATACCTGCCCCCACCCACTGGCCACCCTCTTTGTCCCCCGCTGGACACGCTGTCACCCTTTCAACTGTTTATCCTGCGTGCCACGTGAGGGCTTGGCCAATGAATTGAAAGTACTAATGTATTCATTTGTATTGCAGGCGAAGTTACAGGGCGATCCGGAGGCTGATTGGTACGAGGGGTACCCTTTCAGGAGCACAAGAAGAGTCCATTATGCCAAAACCCAGGAGCCTTTATGGCAGGACCCTGGGTGACGACGGCGCCCCACTAGTCCCTCTGGCAGTTGTAAGCCTGAGCAACCGGGGGCTTGCCTGGTTACTCTCTGCCCTAAAAAGGTGTGAGTAAAAGGTATGGACTGGTGGTCCATGATATGCAAGGGGTATAACCCCTACAAAATGGTAGCACCGATTGGATTGGCCACGGGGCAGTTGGCTTATCAGGTGGGCAGGGCAGCTTAGGTGAGTCACCGCCGCCTGCCCTTGGATCGCCCGTAAGTTAACCCACCACGTTTGCATACTCCTTGTATGTAATAAACCTGCAGCAAACTTTTCCCAACAAAAACTTGTGTGGACTGTATTATTTTGTGCAGCGCGACTATTTACTGCTAAGCGGGGGGAGGAGGAGGTTTTGCCGATATCGGCACTATGACTGTTTGGGTGCTTGTGGGGACGTTGAGATGCAGAGGATGTCAGTCAGAGCTCAGTTTGTTTCTAGTAAATGCAGCCTTTGTTCCTTTACCACAGTACTGGTGTGTGCTTGCCTAACACACCCTTCCACGCGCCTAGAACGAGCATCCACGGAACATGTGGGCGCTAGTGAAGGCTGCAAAATCCATTGAAAAATGTTCTATTCAAAAAAAAGTTAAAGTTGTAAACAATATTTAATGTTTACAAAGTCAATCGGAAATGTAGGAGATGTCATTGTTAAGGCGCCAGAACAACCTAAAATCGCAGAAGATACATTCACCACCAATGAACTGCGTCCGATCCATGAAAAAAGTGCGAAGGAAGCCAACATAAAGGTGAGATAAGAAAACACCAACAGACAATCACTGCAACTACTGATGCGAACAACGCGAATTGCACCAACCATTCCAAGAAATACACTAAACACACGTGACCCATGGACAGTAATGCAGTGTGAGTAAAGACACACAACAGCCTCACAACAGGATGTAACACTACAACAACATTGCACACTATCTGAAGGCACCATGCACACAAAGGAAATGTGTCATTGGGAGGGAAGTTAGGGTTGCATAGGCACTTACCTTTTGTATTCGTGTACATATTAGATTTTTCTTGTTAGGTCTCGCCTGGCGGTAGCAGCGCGCATGCGCTGACCTCGCCATGCAAGTGCCTTATGGAATCGTTACGATTCCAGAATTCTACTTGAAGCCCTGCCCCTATCTCCATTGGCTCGCATCATCGTTTATGTTAAATGATGGCGCGTGATTGGACAGCGGGCTTTAGGCTTACCTCCGTGTACCCTTTTTGGCCTGCCCATGTGGACAGCCCGACGCCATCTATGTTCCCGTGACTTTTTTCGTGACGTTTTTTATGACTTTAATGAGCGCGGCACCCACTAGGAACACCGCTCTGACTTTGTTTACATTTTCGTGGCATCCACTTCAGGGACACCGCGCTCTGATTTTTTTTTTTTAACTGAGCCCAGGGGGCCTGCAACAGAGCAAACTTCAGGGCTGTGAGCTCGGGATGAACACATCGCCCTCAAGGTAAGCCAGGCTTTTACTTACTTAATGCCGAGCCCCTGGCGTACACACACTTTGCACATTTTCACTTGGTTATAACCCCTCCCCTCGACATGGTCTCTAGCGGGGGTTTACTTTAATTTATACACGGCGCAGGTCACGTTTCGCAGGACTGCAGGCACCCGGGCTGGGAGCAGACGTGGTGGAGTGGGCGTGCTAGTGCTTCCGAGCTATGGGCAGGGCTGGTGGAAGGGGCAAGCACATGTCACAGCAATGTCTGTGATCCGAGGGTAGTGCCTGTACCATGGAAGTGCCCTGGAACAGTCCACAGGGCTGGGGAAGAGTACGGCACGTGACAGAACAATGGCCGTTTAATAAACGACAGCGTCAGGAGTTCTGCCTGATGTCTAGTTAAAATGTAGCAATGCAGGACTTTTGGCTATTGGTGAACTCTTTTATGTTGAGGATGTGCCTAAAAGATCACTCACACTGTCCGTTCGTACATTCAGAGGGTTTCATTTGTAGACGCTGTACTCGTTTTCTTCACACACGTGGACAAATTTGCAAGCAGAACTTAACGTGATGCATGTGGATTTCCAGCACGACTCTGTACGATACTGGTGAGTTGTCTTTCGAATATGTTTTTAAATCACAGCAGAGGTTTCACATTTGTATTATGTTGAGGATTGGTTTTAACTAGGTTTGTTTTTTAACCTTAACATACACATTTATGATTTAAACTATTCATAGCTGTCTTCTCTGTGAATGTCCACTTAAAAAATATATTTTAAAAAGGTAATTCATTTGTCATTTGAAAAGTGTAATACAATGTGGGCAGACGCGACAGGGAACACTCGTTTCAAGAGCAACGCTGCATATATAGCACTCTTATCGGTTGGAAAATTCTCGGCTTCACTCTGGTATTTTCAGTGGCCACTGTAAATATTTTTGTCTATCTAAGGACCAGAGAGAAACAGCAGGAATAGCAGACTTTGGATTGGTAAAAAGCGCACATCTTGCCATGTTTACTTCAGAAAGCTCCCTTAATGGGTAGGTGGGGTACAGAATGCTTGTCCATTTCGACTGCCTCAAGATTCTCTGTCGAATAATTCATCTTTTCCACCCTGTCACAAAGCGGCCAGAATCAGCACTTGTAATACCACTCTCGCAGAGTAGTCTGGTGTAATAAAAAGAACGCAAGGGCATACAATGCAATGTAAATACGTGCAACTGCCTCGTGTTTAATTAGCTGCTAAAGAGAACATTTCCTACAGTTTCCTTGGCTGGTAATTATATTGTGACTAGATTAGTACAATCTTCCTGTAGCCACTGAGTCTCGTGCTTCACTTGCTGCCTGTCAAGTCAATATATATTATATTCAGCTGTCTAATGACAATCTCTTAATACAGTATTCGGTAGTAGGAAAGACATTTCACATAGCCTTATTTCAGAATACACCGTGCATTACTCTGATGCAAGATAATACGACAATAGCTCTAAAAACACAATAAGAATGTTCTGGTTATTGTCGGCATTTAAACGTGCAACATTTCCCAATATCATGTGGCCGACACCGTTCGGGGGCTGCGGGGATTAGGTTTTGTGTTTGCACTTTTGATGTTTACCATGGTTTCTATAGCTCCTTGCTCGCTCCTTGTCTTTTGTGTCCTGCTGTTCATGCACTGCAGGGCTCTTCTCAGTGACAGTCCGTGCGCCCTGTCCCTGTGTCATGTCTTGTCTTCCTGTCCCAAAGTCCCCCCCTCGGTTTGTTTCCCTCGATCTCACGGTTTCTTTTGTGCTTGTCTTTTTGTATATTCTTAGTATCCGTTCACCTCTGTCCCGGGGTCATGTTGTGTCCTGCGTTCTTGCTTCCCCAGCCCTTGGCTTCATCTCACAGCCCCGTGCCAGTTTCCTATGCTCTCTGTACCCTTGCCAGTATCCATGTCTCCCCCTCCTAGTGAAAGCCCCTATTGCTTCCTGTTCAAGCCGCATGACTGAGGCGAGCAGTCTGTGTGCGCCAAGTTTTCATTTTAGAATCTGACCCCCTCAGACATGAAATTGGTAAAATGTGATTTGTTCTAGAAAACAAGGAAAATAGCGATTTGCAGGATAATTATCCTTCAGTGGAGTGGGTTTGTGACACCGATGCCCGACCAGCAGTGTTATTAAGAAACGGATGACACTTGTAAGGCTTCCCTTGTGGCACGCCAGTTGTGGCGCAGTGGGTTAATAAGCTCGACTCCCCAGGGGTCGGCCAAGATGTCGGAACCCCCTCAGGGCTTTAGATCAACTGCTGAAGTCAACAACTTCAAACGTTTGGTATTAACCAGGAAGGCTTGCAATAGAAAACACACACAAGCGCAATCATGCGCAGCGCCATTTGTTCATGTGACGTCATTCCAACCATCCTCTACAGACCTGCTTCCGGCTATCAATCAAAGTGACAGTCTGCAACGTATTACAACGCGCCTCCACAGACCAGACGAAAGGACTCACTCATTACTGAATAGCCCCGAGGGACGCAGCGACAGAGTTCACCCTTTCAAATCTGTTGCCTTAATAGCAAAAGGAAACAAGCATTAAAAATGCAATAGGTCTCGCCTTTCATTAAGTTAAAGCCATTTGCTAACCTGTACAATACCATTAGCAAAACAAATGGGTTTAACTTAATCAAAGGCGAGACCTATTGCATTTTCAAAGCTTGTTCTTAAAGTTCCTGTTAATGTTACTGAAAGGAGGTGCTGGTGGAAGGTGTCCCCGCCTCTGTCCACATCCTGCCTAGCTCCTTGAACCCAGCTCAGGCGCTGGACACCCTCGGGGCTTGTGCCAAGTGTGCCCAGTCCGCTGTTTGCAGAGCCCGCCCTATCAGCGTGGGCAGGTCACTGATCCACGGTTTCACCGGCGTCTAATCTGGTTTCTTGTTGCTGATAGGGCTCCAGGGAACCCTGTCCTTCGCCCCAGTGACGTGGGACTGACAGGCAGCACGTGCTGTCCCTCTCAGACCCACAGCAGGGCACTGCACAGTAGGCACTACATGCACCTCCCATGCTCCAGGGGCGCTTCACTCCTAGCGCTAAGACCCCTCCGAGTTTTCAAGCACTGTAAATAAGATGTATTTCTGATACCCAACTGAGAGGTACATCTACAAGAAAATGGGGCCGCGAGGTGCTGCGGCAAACTCTGCAGCACCGCGCCATTTGAAAAACTCAAGGATGTGCCGTATTTACAACAATGACACACACCCCTGTGTTTTCCCTAGCGCTGGCACCAGAAATAGCTGCCTAGTGCCAACATAGACACCCTTACGCCATAGTGCAAGGGTGCCTGCCTTACAGGGAATACATGTTTATGTGCAGGAAGGTGTTCCTTCCTGCACATTCACAATCAATAATGGCGATGTTACTTCTGCAACACACACAGAAGTAACAAATCACCATTATTTAACGATTGCCTCATTAAGGGCATTTTGCTCTTTCCAAGTGCGCTGCAGAATGCAGTGCACACAAAAAGCAAAACAAAGAGAAATAAAAGTATTTCTCCTCGTGCGCCACTCTAGCGCCAGCTCTTGCATGGAGTTAGTTTTTGCCACTGCCTCAGAGTTACACATCCTTGTAAATCTGGGACAGCATCAACAAGCAATGGGTATTGGGGTGAAACGCCCACAGCAACTCTCATTGCACGCCCCTTGGTTTGTAAACATGGTGCAGGAAATTTTGCCACCGGAACATCGTGAAAAGTGACGTTCTAGTGGCACAATCCAATTGTCAATCTGCCCCCAAGTGACACAGCGGGTGTTCACCTCATATGTCAAGCTGATGGGATTTAATCTCCATGTCTCCAGGCTGCACAGTCATTGGCGGCAGGTTCATTAACCCGCTAGTGGGGATGTGGTCAGGGGCGGAGCTTAGTCACTAATGTTAGGGGGGGCACGAGCATGCGATTTCCAAGCAAGATACCTGGTGTAATTAGAGTTGGGGGCTCTCGGGCTGCTGGCTGGGCAAATGGAGAGGGTTAGGGACACTTGTTTGCTGTTACTTAGAAGAGCAGTGTTGGGCAACACAGCGCCACAGTGGGATAGTCTGGGCTTCTTCGTCTGCTCCAGTTCCACAGTGTAGGGCAAGGAGGCCCCGGGGAGCAGACCTGGCACCAGCAAAACATGCGCAGACCGCGCTTGGGAAGGGCTGGCCTTGTGCTACCCATGAATCCAGTCCTGAGATCTTTAAAGGGGATGTGGACAGGTCAAAGTCACCTGCTTAGAACCCATCCTCAGACACACACCTCAGGCACCAACAGGCATGTACACCACAGCATGTGTGCCCAGTGCTTCGAGACAGTGGAAGGCAAGATGCATGTTTCCCTACCTCACATGACAGGAACAGCATACCGTTAGCAGTGCAAGCAGCCCTCACAGAACAGGTACAGCCTGGCATCAGGAGTGCAAGCTTCTCTCTCTTGTGAGCAGGTACAGCCCACCATCCTCAGTGCGAGTAGCCCTCATAGAACAGGTACAGCTGGAAATCAGCGGTGCAAGCCTCTCCCTCACAGAAAAGGTACAGTATATCATAATCAGTGCAAGCAGCCCTCTAAGAACAGGTACAGCTGAGGATCAGCAGTGCAAGTGTCTCTCTCACAGAACAGGTACAGCCCACCATCATCAGTGCAAGCAGCCCTCCCAGAACAGGTACAACCGGGCATCAGCAGTGCAAGCTTCTCCCTCACAGAGCAGGTGCAGTCAACCATCATCAATGCAAACAGTCCTCAGAGAACAGGTACGCCCGGGCATAAGTAGTGCAAGCTTCTTTCTCTCACAGAACAGGTACAGTACACCATCAACAGTACAAGCAGCCCTCACAGGTACAAATGGGCATAATCTGCCCAAGAGAATCCACATCACCCCACACCTGAAGGACCTCCACTGGCTCCCAGTCCAGAAAAGATACAATGTCAAAATCCTGACCCACGCCTACAAACCCGTCCACAGCCAAGGACCTGCCTACCTGACCCACCAACTACACTTCCACCAGCCTGACAGGAATCTTCGCCCAGCACACTTTGCCCTCGCAGAGATACAGTGCATACGTTGCCACTGCACTGGTGGACACTTTCTCCCACCTCGCCACCAAAGCCTGGAACACCCTCCACCTCCGCCCCACACCCTCACTGACAGACTTCAGGAAGGGACTCAAGACCTGGCTCTTTGACTGATACCTGCAGCACAACACTGGAAACGGCCCCCGCCCCTCCCCCACTGGGGGGAATAGCCACGTTCTACAAATATGACTTGATTGAAACATTGCAAGCTTCTCTCTCTTACGAACAGGTATAGCCCACCATCATCAGTGCTAGCAGCCCTAAGAGAACAGGTACAGCCGGGCATCAGCAGTGCAAGCTTCTCTCTCACAGAACTGTTACAGCATGATAACATCAGTACAAGATTTTCTCCACAACAGCAAAATTCTAGCACAACATCAGGAAAACAAGCTTTCTATACATAACAGATGCAGCCCAGTCTGCCTGCACAGTGGAAACACCCCCACCTGCGTGATGTGTATGCTCCAGTACAGTTGTGTGGATTGGTAAGTGCATGGATAGCTGAGTTGGTAAACGGATAAATGTGGATGGGTAAATAGGGGTGAAGGGCTGTATCACTGTGAGTGGATGGAGAAGTGGGGGGTGAGATGTGGGGTGAGTTGGGGGAGTCAGAGGTGTGATGGCTCATGATGTATGTGTAGATGAATGTTGAATTTGTGTAGCTGGATGAGCAGCTCTCTATGGGTGAAGAATGTATGTTAAAAGATGATGCCTGTGGATTGCTGGATAAATGTGCACAGGAGTGGTCAGTTTGTGTGTTTGTGGGTGGATTAACGGTCTGTGTATGTCTGCGGTGGATGGGTGGACGCATCATGTGGGCGTGCACGTATGTAAATGGATACATGTACCTTGATTGTGCTGTGCTTGGAGCTGTTCTCTTTAGCACATGGTGAGCTGTAAAAAAGAGCCTGTGAACTTGCTGAACATCTCCCTGCTGAGCAACAAAGCACAGTGAATCGTTGTGAAGGGACAGCGCCCCCATCTGATACCATTGGGAATCCGGATGCAGCAAAAGGACTGTGGTGTTGACGTTTGTGCACATGTGTCATACTGTTTCTAAAAGCAACAAACATGACGTCTTTCATATGAAGCTGTGACTCTGACGCTGATGACTGTAAGACACACATTATTGAAAAGCTCATAACTTAAAGAAAAGAAGTGAGGCATCTCAGAATGAGGGATAACATGCGAGCACTTAGAATAAAGAGGTGACAAGCACATTCCACTAAGTGATCCATCCCGAAATGAGGTATAACATGCGGTCTCACTGAAAATAAAGAGATGACATGCACATTCCAAGACGGGAGACATCTCAGAATGAGGATAGCAGGCGGAAGCATTGAAAATAAAGGGGTGACATGCACATTCCAAGATGGGAGACATCTCAGAAGTATAACATGCTGTGGCACTTAAAATGAAGGAGTTGACACGCACATTCCAATATGGGAGTCATCTTAAAATGAGAATAACAGGTGGAAGCATGGAAAATAAAGGGGTGACATGTTATAGCACTGGTAACAAAGGGTTCAACATGCACTGTCCAAGAAGTGAACCATCTTGGAATGAGGTATAACATGTGGTAGGACTGGTAACAAAGGGTTCAACATGCACCGTCCAAAAAGTGAGCCATCGCAGAATGAGATATAACATGTTATAGCACTGGTAACAAAGGGTTCAACATGCACCGTCCAAGAAGTGAGCAGTCGCAGAATGAGATATAACATGTTATAGTACTGGTAACAAAGGGTTCAACATGCACCATCCAAGAAGTGAGCCGTCCCAGAATGAGGTATAATATTTTATAGTACTGATAACAAAGGGTTCAACATGCACCGTCCAAGAAGTGAGCCATCGCAGCATGAGGGATAACATGTGGTAGGACTGATAACAAAGGGTTCAACATGCACAGTCCAAGAAGTGAGCTTTCACAGAATGAGGTATAACATGTTATAGCACTGGTAACAAAGGGTTCAGCATGCACCGTCCAAGTAGTGAGCCATCGCAGGATGAGGGATAACATGTTATAGCACTGGTAACCATGGCCGGACTGGGAACTCAAACCAGCCGTGGCAATTCAGCTCAACCGGCATAGGAGTGGGGGGTTGGGGAGCGGGATACTGGTGTCAATCACCGCTGCGGCTTTTGTTACAGGGGCCGATATTGCAGCAGTGCTAAAACACCCCGCCCCCCCCTAGTAATAAAACCTGTTCCCACAGGTCAAAAACCAGCCCCCACCCTTCCGGCCCACTGGGGATACGCCTGGTACCCTCTACAACCAGTCCAGCCCTGCTGGTAACAAAGGTTTCAACATGCACCGTCCAAGAAGTGAGCAGTCCCAGAATGAGGTATAACATGTTCTAGCACTGGTAACAAAGGTTTCAAATGCACCGTCCAAGAAGCGAGCCGTCTCAGAATGAGGTATAACATGCCATAGCACTGAAAATAAAGGCATAACAAGAAGAACTAATAGAACTAATCATTCGTATGCTAGGGAACTGAGAGTACCTGTGCATGTTTACACTATGATTCTCAGCATAGTGCCGCAGAGTGCACAGAATTAAAGACCCAATTTCAACTGCTAGAGCCGTGAGCACCAGTGCCCGAGCTGGCCTGACAGGGGATCGAATCGCCAATACTGTGCGTGAGATGAGGTCATCATCCCAAGTAGCACAAAGAAGTGGAGTGAGTCACAGGAAGTGGGTGTCTGCACCGGTAAGGACAGGCATCAGGACCCGACTTGCACTGCCAGGCCATGGAAATAAGGTAACTAAGGAAATATTCAGGGGTGTTTCAGCCTATACAACCCCTGAAGCTCCGCCCCTTGGTGTGGTCTCAGGCGGAATCACACCACAAGCCAGCAAGACTTTGTGTCCCACTAGGAACACACACCTTTAGTGTTCTCTTCTCAGGACCACTCACGTCTGATTATAGCTCCTAATGTCCCACAGTTCCCTGCTGCTCTTTGTTGGGGTGCCACGCTTGGGTATGGATGCAGGCGTCGTTTGCCTTCCTCACATTCTGCAAAGGAAAACCCAATGCTCCCCTTGCACTCCATACGGAAGACCATGTTACAAGATTATGTACCCAATAAAGTGACCCTCTGTCACATTCGATCAGACATCTCCTTGCATTCTACACACACATCCCTCTGTACAGTCTCTTATTCCAGAGTGTGGGAATGTCTCCTCACAACCAAAAGGAGAAAGACTCCACTGGCATAACCCAAAACTCATTGAGGAAAAACCACACTAATAGGGACCACAACCACAAGAAGAAAAACTCCACTAGCATAGCTGAGAACCCCAGGAGAAAGACCACACTAATAGAGACCACAACCATAACAACAAAGACTCCACTGACATAGACGAGAACCCTAGAAGAAAGACAACAAGCATAAGAAGAAAGGCTCCACTGGCATAGCCGAGAACCCTAAGAGAAAGACCACACCAATAGAGACCACAACCATAAGAGGAAAGACTCCACTGGCATACCCCAGAACTCCTTGAGAAAAACCACACTAATAGGGACCACAACCACAAGAAGAAAAACTCCACTAGCATAGCCGAGAACCCTAGGAGAAAGACCTCACTAATAGAGGCTGCAACCATGACAACAAAGACTCCACTGCCATAGCCGAGAACCCTAGGAGAAAGACTACACTAATAGAGACCACAACTATAACAACAAAGACTCCACTGCCATAGCCGAGAACCCTAGGAGAAAGACTACACTAATAGAGACCACAACTATAACAACAAAGACTCCACTGCCATAGCCGAGAACCCTAGGAGAAAGACCGCACTAGTAGAGACCACAACCAAAAGAAGAAAGACTTCACGGGCATAGCCGAGAACCCTAAGAGGAAGACCACACCAATAGAGACCACAACCATAAGAAAAAAGACTCCACTGGCAGAGCCGAGAACCCTAGGAGAAAGACTACACTAATAGAGACCACAACTATAACAACAAAGACTCCACTGACAGAGCCGAGAACCCTAGGAGAAAGACCACACCAATAGAGACCACAACCATAAGAGGAAAGACTCCACTGGCAGAGCCGAGAACCCTAGGAGAAAGAGAAAGACTCCACTGCCATAGTCGAGAACCCTAAAAGAAAGACACACTATTAGAAACCACAACCATGAGAAGAAAGACTCCACTGCCATAGCCTAGAACCCTAGGAGAAAGACCGCACTAGTAGAGACCACAACCAAAAGAAGAAAGACTTCACGGGCATAGCCGAGAACCCTAAGAGGAAGACCACACCAATAGAGACCACAACCATAAGAAAAAAGACTCCACTGGCATTGACGAGAACCCTGGGAGAAAGACCACACTAATAAAGACCACAACCATTAGAAGAAAGACTCCACTGGCATAGCCGAGAACCCTAGGAGAAAGACCACACTAATAGAGGCTGCAACCATAACAACAAAGATTCCACTGGCATAACCAAGAACGATAGAAGAAAGAGAAAGACTCCACTGTCATAGCCAGAACCCTAGAAGAAAGACCACACTAATAGAGACCCCAACCATAAGAAGAAAGTCTCCACTGGCATAGATGAGAACCCTTGGAGTAAGACCATACTAATAGAGACCCCAACCATAACAAGGACTCCACTGGCATAACCAATAACACTAGAAGAAAGAGAAAGACTCCACTGCCATAGCCGAGAACCCTAGAAGAAAGACCGCACTAATAGAGACCACAACCATAAGAAGAAAGACTCCACTGGCATAGCCGAGAAACCTAGGAGAAAGATTCCACTAAACACCTGCCTGGCTCAAAGACATGATTGATAGAAATTCAAGGCCTGCAGATACCCTTATGCAAGTGAACCATTTCAAATAAATTAAACGAACTATTGTAAAACAGCATTTAATGTACTCATTAATGGTTACCTACTCTAACATGAGTACCTCTTGTAGGAGAGTAGGATGTGCTTTTTATAGTTACCCCCATTTTTTACTGACGTTTCACTGTTTTCGACTTAGTCTGGCTGGGATCCTGCTATCCAGGACCCCAAGCTAGCTGCTTTTGCCTCTAAATTGATTGCATGCACTTTAGGTACACTCCAGATTGGATTCTGGGGTACCCTTATCAGTCCCTAGTATACGGTATAGTATTTACCCAGGGCATAGGTACCCCAGAGCCCTCTCAGGGGCTTCAGCGTGTAGTATGCCACCCCTGGGAGACCATTCAAAATGACACAACAGGTCTGCTACAGCAGCCTGTGTAAGGTGGTGCACGCACCCCTTACTTAGATATAGGTTCACTATATCTACTCCATATCACTGCACATATAAACCTATCAGTCACACCTATGGCGGACCTTATCAATCCTGAAGGCAGGGTGCTGGGTTTTCTGTGAGAGGGTGCCCATGCATGAGCAGAGCCCCTCTGCAGCCTTCGGAACCTTTATTCCGGGGTTGTTTGTGATGCAGCCTACCGTATACTCTTAAGTGTATTATAACCTCGCGGTAAATGCTAACTTTAAAACAGCTGCATGGAAACATGTCATGTTTGGTGTCAAACACCTTGGAATCATACCTCCACACCAGTTACCGGTGTGGAGGTATGATTCCGCCCTCCTAAAGGGACATATGCGACACACCTGGTACCAGCATCACAAATTGGATGCTGCCAGCCACATACATGAGTCTGCCCTCCTGCTGCTGGATGAAACTTCGGCAGGGGAAGGCTTGACAATAGGTTTCCTGTCACAGGGAGGTGTGACCACCTCTCAGAGAGGCTTTAGTGTATTGGGGCTGGGCGGGTGCACTCTGAGAGTTCTTTGATGTCTGCACTGGGGGCACATTTGGTGTCCCTGTGCATAGTCCAGCTCAAACCAGTTGCAGGAGCCATTTGCTCCTGCTCGGTCGTGAAACTGGGCAAAGGACATGGGTGTAGCCACCCCTCTGTCCTGACCCTCCCATAGGGGGGTCCCCAGAGTTTGTCCCACCCCTTCCTTGAGTATAAAGTAGGAACCCCTGGCTACAGGACTTTAGATTTTACCTGGACTAAAGTCTGCTACAGAAACCAAGTACTTCGATGATCTGCACGACGCTGGAGGATTGAAGAATCTCCTTTGGAGTAAAGGAGTTACTCCCCTGCAAGGCAGGCACCTTTAATGCATCTGACCGGCTTGCATCTCCGAAGCTCCTGAGGACTCTGAAGATTTCTGCAACACAGGAGGTGCGTTCCCATGGTCTCTGAGGTTGATCTGCGCTCTCAGCAATTCTGAGGCCCGTATCCCTCGTGGTGACCGTGCAACCCAAACACCTGTGCACTCTGTACATTTGCAGCAGCATATGCTTTTTGGCGACCCCTAAGACTGTGCTTTGGGCTACTTGTAGTCCTGACCCCGAGCAGTATTTCCACTGAAGCTCTCTGGCCTACACTCCACAAGTGTTCTGTGGGCTGGTATTTTGTGATTCAGCTCGAGGTCCCTTCGCGATCCCTGGTCCGTCAACCTGTGGGTCCCTGTGAAGGTACCTATGACTGAGTGGGTTGCAGTTGCCAAGGCTTGTTGGTGTTCAATCCAGACACTGACCCCCCCGCACTCAACATCCTTCGTGGGACAGCTCACCTCCAGACTTTGGTTGTCGACGTCTCCTGGTCCCTGTGGCTACAGAGTCAAGCTTCACCTCTTCTCACCTGAAATCGGTGGGCATTCGTCTATCGTGCCCCAGGTCACTGTGAAGTGACCCAGACTCTTTCCCCTCTGCTTTCAGGTTCTTCTCAGCTCCGATCCAGGCTTGGATCACACCGGACACCTCTCATCTTCCCGGCAGCAGCACTTCTTTGCATCACGCCATTGAAAACAACAAGCGTTTCTGACACCACTTGACCCCTATGCACCCGGCTCCTCTGGGATAGGTAACACGGGTACCTCGGTACTCCCCAGGGTGCTGGCCTTAGAACCTTCTATGTTCCAAAGGGTTTGCTTGAAGTCCTCTCCTAAGTTTCCTTAATCTTTAAAATTCCAACTACGACTTTCCCATAGAGTTGTACGGAGCTCGCGTCTGTGTTCTCACATTGCACCCGTCCTCCGTGGGTCCCGTGTGTCACTACCTTGGGTGGTTCCTTGGGGTCCAAGCGATTCTATGTTCTCTAGGCACTGTGTCTAGTCAAGTCGCGGTTGTTATACCACTTTCTTAGTATATGGTTCGGTCTCCCCCTGGAGCCCGCTGTGTATTGTGCTTTTACTGTCGTTCTAGTGCTTTAATATTGTTTGCCTTGTTCTCTAATCTGATAGAGGTTAGTAGAGAGTGTTTAGTAATTAATACATATATTTTATATATACCTGGTGTGGTTCTGCTTTCATTTGGTCATTCAGGAGGTTATAATCTGGTAAACCAAGCTGCTTTACATTCCTTCGAGGCTTAGCCTGAAGGCTGCTCTCCACAGCTACCACTAGGATAGCTTTCAATAAAGGTGGTCTTTAACCTATCATCAATAAGGGGTTGTTTGGACTGGTGCACACTAGAACTAGTGGACAGCATATACCAGGCCAACTTCTTACACCTCTCATCTTACTTGTTGCCAATGACAAAGTATGTTCCATTTTTGCGCGATATGAACATGGACAATGCCTGAGCAAGAACATATTGATTATGAATATTTTATTTCTTTTTTTCCGAAGGCGGCCTTTTCACACCTATTGCAACGAAGGGCTGAAACACTGGCAACAAATGTAGTGCTTTCGGAGCATGTCTGTATGTAACTTCTTTGCTCTCTCCTTCCAGCATGTTCTTAATAAAAATGCCCTGATGACGACATTCAGGGAATTTACATATTCGTGTTGTATTAACAATAAACAGACCTAAGATCAGACAGGTTACCTAGTTTTGCACATATGTTAAATACTATGAGGCAAACATACCTGGAGCAACTAATATCTACATTTTTCAATTAAATATTTTAAAACAAAACCAAAGTACCTTTATTAAAAAATTCCTCCGATTAGGGATACAGAGCGCAGTGACACAAGTGTCTGGGAACACTACAGAATTTCTCCTAGGAAATGACGGCCCAGAGGAGCCAGCCTGCCAAAGACTGATCGCAGAGCTATAGCATGGGCCCAAGACCCTAGCCGTGGATGCATGTGGATATAAGGAACATATACACAGACCGAGTGCCATGGACTGGTACTCCATCCATCGAGGGATGCGGCTATGGGGAACATATACGCAGACCGAGTCCCATGGACTGGTACTCCACCCATGGAGGGATGCGGCTATAGGGAACATATACGCAGACAGGAGCCCCATGGACTGGCACTCCACCCATGGAGGGATGCGGCTATGGGGAACATATACACAGACCGAGTCCCATGGACTGGTACTCCATCCATGGAGGGATGCGGCTATTGGGAACATATACGCAGACAGGAGCCCCACGGACTGGTACTACACCCATGGAGGGATGCGGCTATGGGGAACATATACACAGACCGAGTCCCATGGACTGGTACTCCACCCATGGAGGGATGTGGCTATGGGGAACATATACACAGACCGAGTCCCATGGACTGGTACTCCACCCATGGAGGGATGCGGCTATGGGGAACATATACACAGACCGAGTCCCATGGACTGGTACTCCACCCATGGAGGGATGTGGCTATGGGGAACATATACACAGACCGAGTCCCATGGACTGGTACTCCACCCATGGAGGGATGTGGCTATAGGGAACATATACACAGACCGAGTGCCATGGACTGGTACTCCACCCATGGAGGGATGCGGCTATTGGGAACACATACACAGACAGGAGCCCCATGGACTGGTACTCCACCCATGGAGGGATGCGGCTATGGGGAACATATACACAGACCGAGTCCCATGGACTGGTACTCCACCCATGGATGGATGCGGCTATAGGGAACATATACGCAGACAGGAGCCCAATGGACTGGTACTCCACCCATGGAGGGATGCGGCTATGGGGAACATATACACAGACCGAGTCCCATGGACTGGTACTCCGTCGGAGGAGGGATGCGCCTAGAGGGGACATACACGCAGACAGGAACGTCATGGACTGGTACTTCACCCACAGAGGGATGCAGCTATAGGGAACATGTACATGGACAGGAGCCCCATGGACTGGTACTCCACCCATGGAGGGATGCAGCTATAGGGAACATATAACAGACTGAGTCCCATGGACTGGTACTTCACCCATGGAGGGATGCGGCTATTGGGAACACATACACAGACAGGAGCCCCATGGACTGGTACTCCACCCATGGAGGGATGCAGCTATAGGGAACATATAACAGACTGAGTGCCATGGACTGGTACTCCATCCATCGAGGGATGCGGCTATGGGGAACATATACGCAGACAGGAGCCCAATGGACTGGTACTCCACCCATGGAGGGATGCGGCTATAGGGAACATATAACAGACTGAGTGCCATGGACTGGTACTCCATCCATCGAGGGATGCGGCTATGGGGAACATATACGCAGACAGGAGCCCAATGGACTGGTACTCCACCCATGGAGGGATGCGGCTATGGGGAACATATACACAGACCGAGTGCCATGGACTGGCACTCCATCCATGGAGGGATGCAGTTATAGGGAACATATACACAGACAGGAGCCATGTGGACTGGTACTCCGTCGGAGGAGGGATGCGTCTAGAGGGGACATACACACAGACAGGAACCTCATGGACTGGTACTTCACCCACAGAGGGATGCAGCTATAGGGAACACATACGCAGACAGGAGGCCCATGGACTGGTACTCCACCCATGGAGGGATGCGGATATTGGGAACATATACGCAGACAAGAGCCCCACGGACTGGTACTACACCCATGGAGGGATGCGGCTATGGGGAACATATACACAGACCGAGTCCCATGGACTGGTACTCCACCCATGGAGGGATGCAGCATTAGGGAACATACACACAGACAGGAACCTCATGGACTGGTACTTCACCCACAGAGGGATGCAGCTATAGGGAACATGTACACAGACAGGAGCCCCATGGACTGGTACTCCGTCGGAGGAGGGATGCAGCTATAGGGAACACATACACAGACAGGAGCCCCATAGGAAGCATCTGGGGACATGGTACTCCGTCGGGGGAGGGATGCAGCAGGTGAGAGCTTCTCTGCAGTCAGACCCCAGTGATACAGACCAGTCTACCTGCAGCAGACAAGAGCTTCTCTGCAGTCAGGCACCAGTGATACAGACCAGTCTACCTGCAGCAGACGAGAGCGTGTCTGCAGTCAGACACCAGGGTTACAGACCAGTCTACCTGCAGCAGACGAGAGCTTGTCTGCAGTCAGACACCAGTGTTACAGACCAGTCTACCTGCAGCAGACGAGAGCTTCTCTGCAGTCAGGCACCAGTGATACAGACCAGTCTACCTGCAGCAGACGAGAGCTTCTCTGCAGTCAGACCCCAGTGATACAGACCAGTCTACCTGCAGCAGACGAGAGCATGTCTGCAGTCAGACACCAGGGTTACAGACCAGTCTACCTGCAGCAGACGAGAGCTTGTCTGCAGTCAGACACCAGGGTTACAGACCAGTCTACCTGCAGCAGACGGGAGCTTGTCTGCAGTCAGACACCAGTGTTACAGACCAGTCTACCTGCAGCAGACGAGAGCTTCTTTGCAGCCAGACACCAGTGTTACAGATCAGTCTACCTGCAGCAGACGAGAGCTTCTTTGCAGCCAGACACCAGTGTTACAGACCAGTCTACCTGCAGCAGACGAGAGCTTCTTTGCAGCCAGACACCAGTGTTACAGACCAGTCTACCTGCAGGAGAGGAGAGCTTCTCTGCAGTGAGACACCAGTGTTACAGACCAGTCTACCTGCAGCAGACGAGAGCTTCTCTGCAGTCAGACGCCAGTGATACAGACCAGTCTACCTGCAGCAGACGAGAGCTTCTCTGCAGTCAGACACCAGTGTTACAGACCAGTCTACCTGCAGCAGACGAGAGCTTCTTTGCAGCCAGACACCAGTGTTACAGACCAGTCTACCTGCAGGAGAGGAGAGCTTCTCTGCAGTGAGACACCAGTGTTACAGACCAGTCTACCTGCAGCAGACGAGAGCTTCTCTGCAGTCAGACGCCAGTGATACAGACCAGTCTACCTGCAGCAGACGAGAGCTTCTCTGCAGTCAGACACCAGGGTTACAGACCAGTCTACCTGCAGCAGACGAGAGCTTGTCTGCAGTCAGACACCAGTGTTACAGACCAGTCTACCTGCAGCAGACGAAAGCTTCTTTGCAGTCAGACACCAGTGTTACAGACCAGTCTACCTGCAGCAGATGAGAGCTTCTCTGCAGTCAGACACCAGGGTTACAGACCAGTCTACCTGCAGCAGACGGGAGCTTGTCTGCAGTCAGACACCAGTGTTACAGACCAGTATACCTGCAGCAGACGGGAGCTTCTTTGCAGCCAGACACCAGTGTTACTGACCAGTCTACCTGCAGCAGACGAGAGCTTCTCTGCAGTGAGACACCAGTCTACCTGCAGGAGAGGAGAGCTTCTCTGCAGTCAGGCAGTCTTCCTCTTAATAAAACATAAAAAGAAAAAACCCTAACTGGGATGGATATGCCTAGATATCTGTCCCATGCTCGCCATCCCACTGGATTCAAGCTAGCCTGGCAGATAAATGGTGATACACTGAAACCAGTCCTACCTTGCTTGTTTCCGGTACAGGGAGGACCTGGCCTGGCTGTTCGGGCTGGACTGTTCCCATTGGGTGCATGCTCAAGACTGATTTGCATGTGGCTGGGTTTAAACTGGAATAGCGTTGCGAACAAAAAAACAATGGCTTTAGGTCCAGATCTCTGTACTGGGGTGAATGTAATGGGAGAAGATGTGGTCTCGCAGCTAGAGCTGGGAAACCAAGGTTCGAGCCTCAGGGTCGACTCCACCTCCTGTGATTCAGGGCAAATCACGTAATCTCCCCGTGCCTACCAAAAAAAAATGAATGCATTCTTGTGTAATCTAACAGGTGCTCATGTAAAGCACTCCAATACCTTCGGGTCGAGTTCGCGCTATATAAAATCTGCAACAAAAAAAAAAAGTTTGACGTTGTTCAGCATTTCATCCATCAATTGTTCTTTTTGCATTTGTCACCCCGAGTGGGACGGGTATGTCCAGATGTGGGTCCCGTGCTCACTGCGCCACTGGAACCATGCTAACTTGGCTGATGAGGGGTGATACCCCAAAACCGGTCCCAGGATGCTTGTTTCCGGTACAGGGAAGACATGGCTTGGCAGTTCGGGCTGGACTGTTCCCACGAGGAGCAGGGTCAAGACTGATATTCATTCCTCCTCTCGATCACAATATAATCTTCTTCATTCTTCACTCATCCAATATCTTAAAAATCTTCCTAAATCTTATGATGTTCCTAGTTTTAATAAAAATGTATTCCAAGTCTTAGACAATTCTCCGTCAGCGCCCAATATATATAAGTCATTGCAATATCCTCCGGACAGACGCAAAACAAAAGTTGAATGAGCCGGGGAAAAGATTGTTCACAAGAATGGCCGACTCTTACTTGGGATAAAATATGGTCTAACATTAATAATACCTCCAGAGCTGCAAACGCCACACAAACCCTTTTTTTCATTTAGCATGGAGTATTCTTTTCCCCAGTGCATTTGGCCTCTTTTACATCAAACACACCCTCCACGTGTTGGTCCTGCCCTTGTCCGAATGCAGATTTAAAACACATGTTGTTTGAATGTCCCCCAATTCATCAATTCTGGAAACTTGTTTGGTCTCAAATTAATAAAATATTTAGAGTTTCACTCCCTTTTTCTTACACTCGCATATTTTTAGGTACTCTATCCCCCCCAATGGCCTCAGTCTCCTCTTGAGTTTTAAGCTTTTAGATTTACTGTTAGCTATCGCTTTCCATTTAATAACCTCTAATGGGAAGCAAGATGATAAAGTCAATTTTAAATCCTGGTGGAACGCAGTCTGTTTTCATCACCGGCTGGATACTAACTATGTATCCCCCATATCCTGCAATTAAAAGGGATCTTTTATGGCTCCCTTTAACAACGTATTCATCCCTATCTGCCTCTTTTAACGCTGCTTCTAAAAATAGTTCAGACGATGTACGAAAACCACCTTAGATTTCCCCTTTGCCTCTTAATCTAGATGATTAGTTAGTCTTTCATTATTAACTGTTTCGTTACTCTGTTTGTTTTCTAAACTCATTCATTGTTGTGCTTACTTGGCTAAATATTTTTATATAGTATGTTTCTGAACTTCAAGTGTTTCCTATTTATTGCATTCCCTTTTAATCTCCTCCCCTCGTTTTCTTATTTATATGATGCATTTCAACTTTATTTACCATGTGATACAAATATTATTATGTACCCTCATTCTATTTTGTGTTAAAATTGTTTATTAGCATTTTATAAATGTAATACATAATATAATACAATTCATGAGTTGGCAATGCGAGAATAAGGATTACACTGTAATCATAATATAAGTAGTCAAAATATATTATTTGAGAGAAGTGCAGATATCCGCAAAGCTGAAGAAAAGGGATTATTGGAGGAACACTTGAATTTATCATTCTTACCTTTTTATTTTTATGTCCAATACGCTTCATTATATGGTTATATTGTTATATCTCTCATTCTTTGTTATTCTTTAATAAACTCAAACTTTAAAGAAAAAAAAGACTCCAATGCATTTGGCTGGGTCCAAACTGGGGTGGTGTGATGAGCAAGAACCAGCAGTATTCCAAGATCTCTGTGCTGGGATGAAGGTTTACCAGTGTTCAGCACTCTGTCCATCACTGCTTCTTTTATCCTGGCTTGGAGAAGATGATAAATGGAACCTCGAAATAATCCCAACGCCTCACTCCCTGAATCCTGAGAGTGGATCCTTTTGATGGGGGCGGGTCTGACCACAGCAAGAACATTGCATTCTGGAAGTTAGAGTTCACTTTTATCATTGTAAACGTGGACACACAACAAGTGTTCTTGGCTGATCGAGTCAGGTCTGGCTCTGGGTGTCAGACTGGATATGAGGCTACCTGGCAGCTGAGTGTGAGAAAGTGTGTGATATACTCAACAGCACAATTCATCTTGTTTTGTCTATGGTTGTTAGAGTGCACGCCCTCAAACACCTCTAAAATTCTTTAGCTTTTTGCAGCATTTAATATTTTATAGATTTTGATAGAATATGTGTTTGCCTTTTCGCTGGCTTGTTCTTATTGTGCACAAGGAGGCCACAGCATTTAAAAGTTTGATAGTTGCAGTGTGCAGTAGAGCTCTGTCCCAGCACGCCTTCGCATGAGACATTTCGAGTCAGAGAGCTGGTCCTGGAGTGACAGCTGTCAAACATGTGCCACAGAAATCGATTCTGTCTTGTGTGTGAATTTTGGCTTCACAAAATCATACAAACCTGCAAAACATTTTAGTTTTTTCAGTCTAGGATTCATGGCCGGATTGAGAAGGCTTTAAAAAGTCCCCTAGCTGATTTGTAAGCAATGCTCCCCTCTGCTGGCACTTGGTAGCATTGCAGGCATGAGCCCAGACCAAAGGCACTCTACACGGAGTGGGTTATGTGATAGATAGATATATATATTGTATTGTATTGTAATTGCATTTATATTGCACTTACTACCTCTGACGAGGCATCGAAGCGCTTTTTCGGCGAGCAGCACGCTACTCCGGGACCCATAAAGGATTAGTGTGGAATTAGCATAGTGAAATATGAAAGTAATTTAAGTGGTGGATAGGTTAGTCAGTTATTTGGATTCAGAAGGATAGCGGAGGGATAGAAGAGGAAAAAAGGTTTGTATTTATATAGCGCTTCTTACCTCTGATGGGGTGTTGAAGCACTTTTTTTGGTGAGTAGCACGCTACTCTAGAAACCCATAAGGGATTAGTGGTGATTTAGTATGGTGAAATACGAAAGTAATGTGAGTGGTGGATATTAGTCAGTTAATTGGAGTGAGAAGGATAGCGGAGGGATAGAAGGGGAAGAAAGGTTTGCATTCATATAGCACCTGTTACCCCTGATGGGTGTTGAAGCGCTTTTCTGGCGAGAACACGCTACTCCGGAACCCATAAAAGATTATTGTTGAAAATTAGTCCAGTGAAATATGAAGTAATTTGAGTGGTGGATATTAGTTAGTTATTTGGAGTGAGAAGGATAGCGGAGGGATAAAAGGGAAGAAACATTTGCATTCATGTAGCACCTGTTACCCCTGATGGGTGTTGAAGCGCTTTTCTGGCGAGAACACGCTACTCCGGAACCCATAAAAGATTATTGTTGAAAATTAGTCCAGTGAAATATGAAGTAATTTGAGTGGTGGATATGTTACTCAGTTATTTGGATAGAGAAGGGTATATGTAGTGAAATTCTGCACTTTGTGCTGTTTAAATACTGAAAAAGATTCCAAAAAAAAGATCCTTACCCAGCTCCGAAAGGAGGTAAACCGGTTACAAGTTGGTAAAGGATGCAGCCAAAAGCCCAGAGGTCTGAGCTTTTGCACACAGATAAATATATATATATATATCTTCACTGAAAAAAACAAAGGTTAAAGTAATGTTATAGTTAGTTGAAATGTCCAGTAACAAAACGTTGAAATGGAGCTACCGGTTGAGGATCAAAGACTGTGAATATCCCTGTCTTTACCCTGTCATCCAACCCCATTACATACACCAAAGCAATGAGCGTTGTACAGGAAACTTGCCTTTGGTTGCTCTCACCATCGACGAGTCGTATTCTGGAGCAGGCGCGGCCGACACGGGTAAGAACGGTGAGGCGTGGCGGGCCGGGCGTGGAGGGAGAAACCAACACATGACAGGATTGGGAAAATTAAATAATAAAACTACTAACCTTGCATTTGCTGAGCGCAAGGCGAGTGGTTTCATTTTTTTTGTAATTTTACCTATCCTGTCCCCTGTCGACTTCACCCCCTCCCGCCCCCGTCCCGCTCAACTGCCTCACCGCTCTTCCAGTCGGTTGTGGGGAGAGGCGGAGGTCCGCTGAGCGGGCGGACGCTGCACAGCTTGCTTTGAAGGACCCCGGTCTGACCTTATGTGATCTGCGGCTGAATGCAACCCAGTGGGTTCAGCAGAGCACTGCTGATGACTATCGGAGGGGGGCACATTATAAGAAACTGGCTCTATACATACTGCACCAAAGTGAGGTACAGTGTGTATACAGTCCAGGAGTCTCCAGAGGTTTGGCAGCGGTTAAAGTTAGATAAAACCTTACTCTCTAAAGTGGTAGCTTGGTCGAGCAGTAAGGCAGTATCAGAGGACAGTGTAAAGTATTTGTTGTACACACACATCCAGGTGAGGACGAGACTCTCAGGTTGCAATGCGAACCCTGCACCCATACTCGGTGGGCCCGTTCAAGTGATCGGGTCGTCTTTTTCCTCCACCTATGAGGCCTTCTGTCCTACTCTCCTGAGGCGGAATCACTCTAGTTGAACCCTAATTAGGGACTTGATTTATTTGGGGTAGATCCTTAACTGACCGACAGAGGTCAGCACACATATATATCTACCTCCGGTCCTGAAGAAGTGTCGCTCTACCTCGGAGCATCTAAGACACGAAACATGTTGACCCCAGTCAACTATGGGCTACTCTAATATCCTTACTCATTACAGTAGCCCCACTGCTTTTATTTAGTCCCAGCCCCGATACCCAAATTAAAAAACCACAAGGGCCAGGGTCTATTTTATTCACCTGCCTACATATACTAGGAGTCAGTGAATTCCCCTACTTACACACCCTCTTCACATACGGCGTTCTCAGATCAGAAGATCTCCGCTAAAGATGCCACCAGGCCCGTTGGACATTGCAGCGCCGGTCCGACGAGAAGCGCCCTATGATGAAGCATGACACCCTAACAGGTGTGTGAGGGCATTAAGGTTTGAAATACAGATCTCCCCCGAGACTATAAAATTACAGGCAGTTAGTGATATTCATCACCTCGGCCTCTAGTCAGGAACTGTTTCCTTTTCTGATGAATCCAGTACACACTCAGTCAGCAAATGGTCTCACACACTCAAGAACTGAGCTCTAGGCCAATTGTTTAGTATAAAAATATACTTGTGTTTTATTTCTAGAACCAAGCAAGCCTGGTACAGGTAAGCATATAAATACTTTGCAGAAGTAATTGACTTGTTTGAACACAGTTCAGAATTGCAGTATAACTGGTACTGGTATTGGTTACAGGTTTAAGAAAGCAGTTTGCAACACACTGCAGGTAAAGTGAATTCAATTGAATGGGCTTTTTAAGTAAAATGCAGTTAATTACTTTTCAGATTACTTTTCTAACCACAGGACTGGATCCTAGATTCAGCCCTGGGACATTTCCTGAAAACAGGTGAGTAAATGTGTTTTGGTTAAAGGTATGACACATAGAATCACCAATGTTATCCTATTGAACAAAAATTCACTTAGCAGGTAAGTTAGGTTATCGTTACTTTTTCTTACTCAGTGCTGGATCCTAAATTCAGCACTGGGACATTTCCTGAAAACAGTTGAGAAAATGCGTTGTGGTTAATCGGCTGATTTTTAAGGAATATTTGCAGTTTTCAAAAGTCGACACTTGGAAACATTTTGAGAGAAAAAGTGTCAATGTTATCCTATGAGAAAAAATGAGTTATTGGTTTCAAAGTAAGTAATTGGTCTTTTGAGTTAAGGTTCTGGGGTTAGACTCAGGGGTCTCCCAGGGTAAGTGATGCACTGTTGTTGCACCTTCAGCGGCACTCGGGCGGCCGGGTGCAGAGTGTTGAGACCCAATGTTATCCTATGGGGGGATAGGGGGACTCCGGTTGGTGGCTGCTGGCAAGCAGGCCCCAAGGTTGTGGGATCAAAGCTCCTAAGGTTAAGCTCAGGGTAAGTTGGGGACCAAGTTAGCACCAAAGGGACACGCTCAGCGGCGCTAGGGCAGCCGGGTGCAGTTTTGAGGTCGGGTGCCCTGTTGAATTCAATTGAGATTCTGCGGGACAAAGAAACACTGCAGGCTCGGGGACGAAGATCTTCCAGGAGCGACCACTACTTCGAGGGGTAAGTTGGGATGTAGAGGGATGGTCAAGCACCACTGAGTTGGGCACACAAGGCCGTGGGGCGTCTGGTGCAGTGGTGCCTTTAGACGTCAGATTTTCTTACCCGCTCTGGTCGAGGTAGGGGGGTCTCCTGGATTGAGGCTGCAGGTGTCGTCTGGAGGCTTGAGACAGGTCAGGTGTCACCGTATCTCGGGTCGGAATCGCCGGGGGGACCTCCTCGTGGTGTTTATTCACTCAAACACAGGCCGAGCTCGGCGGGTGCAGAGTGTGCTGGATTCACGGTTTCTGGCAGGCACCAGAAGCTGCAGTTCAAACACGTCCGGTGTTCACGGGAGAAACAGCTTGGAGAGTGAATGCAGGCAGGTCCCCAGGGGTTTTTGAGATTGCTGGCCGCTGGACACGCCGGGATCTTGCACGAGCAGGTTCGAGGGTAGACAGGCCTGTAGGACTGGGGCCAAGTCAGTGGGCGTCGTCCTCTTGTTAGCTCTGCGCGGCTTCTCGTCCTTCTTTTCTTGCGGTTGCTGGATCTGAGGAAGGAAGGTTCAGGGTGCCCCTAAATACTAAATTTAGGGGCGTTACAGGTAGGTAAAAGGCAGGGACCAATGGGTCCCTTCCCTGGGTTGGGTACACCCTCTATTCTGCCACTCTCCAGTGGGAGGGGGCCAGGAGCCTGCATCAGTGTGGGTTTAATGTGCTGAGAAGTTTGATACCAAACTTCCCAGTCTTCAGTGGAGCCATTATGGTTCTGTGGAGTTCGTGATGACAATCTCCCGGCACCATATACTCTTAATGGCAGCACTGCCCTTACAGGGCCCAGGAATGCACCTGGGCACTGTAGGGGTACCGGGCTCATGCACCTGTACCCTCACCACTGGCATAGGGCACCCAGCTAGAGGGGTGACTGATGTATGCCAGGGCAGTGGCTTGTGGGCATGGCACACAGGGATGTGGGCCATGTCGTCTCTGTTTTGTTCTGCACCCAGACAGTCAGCCTGCAAAGGCAGTGTGTGTGTGCCAGTGTGAGAAGTTGGCCTGGCATATGCTGGTCACTAGTTATAGTGGCCACCTTGCACCAGTCCAATTCGACTCTTGGTAGATAGGTTTAAAGACAACCTTTTAAAGAAAGCTATCCTAGTGGTAGCTGTGGAGAGCAGCCTTCAGGCTAAGTCTCTGAGGAATGTAAAGCAGCTTGTTTTACCTTATAATCTCTTGAATTACCAAATGAAAAGACACCACACAGGTACATATATCAAATATATATGTATTTATTTCTAAATATACTCTACTAATCTCTTTATGAGATTAGAGTCGGGTAAACATTCAAAAGATCAACAGTTCTCAATAAATTAAGCACAAATATGGCTGTAGCCCTAGGGGCGTACCAGACCATATACTAAAAGAGTGGGTTAACAAACTCGGCTTGCAAAAGTAAGAGGCCTAGGGCCTTGGGAATCGCTGGGGCTTCACTTCTGCAGTGTTAGCAGGTAAGTAATCAGCCCACAGGAGACGCGTGCAGTGTCTAAACACACACACGGGATTCTCATTGGTTTCAATGGCAAAATGTCGCGGTTTGTAATTTACAGTTCTAGGGCACTTCGGAGTGGACAACAAGCAAACAACTTACAGGGTAAGTACTTCGATAGCCAATGTACACTTGGGCACCGTAATGCCAGAGTTACCTCACCCAGGGAAGCCGGGTGCATAGGTGTCCTTTGGTGTCGGGTCGCAATGCTGTTTTCAATGGAGATCGGGGAAGTCTTGCTGCTTGTGTCGTCGAGAGAAGTGTCCGCTGGAATCCGACGATGGGTTGGAGTTGCAGGAGACTTAGAAATTGAGGGGACAGAGTTCAAAGTCACTTGCCAGTGACTGGTGGCCAGCAGGATAGATGACCACAGCTGTCGCGTCTCTTCAGGTCGCTGATGTCGTTTTGTCTCTTCACTCACGTGGTCCAGGAGGGATCGATGAAGACCAGCAGCTGGATTCCGGAGGATCCACAAAGTCTGCAGCTGTTGGCGGTGTTGGCACTCGGATCAGAGTCAACAAACCTTGGCAACTGCAAGTCTAGTGTGGATGAAAGATTGTCGATGGATCAGACCAGCAAGGTCCGATGGACTTACCCAGCGAGGGTAAGTGAGGGCAGGCCCAGCGCAACCAGGCGAGCCCTTGAAGTGGATGTGGAAGTCTTCTGGAGGGCTGCTAGCCAACAGGCAAGCAACCGCGAAGACGCCTTTGCAGGAAAAGTTTAACAAGAGCCCACGGTCACTCGGGACGGGGTAGGCCGCTGAAATTCGGTACCAGACCTGCTCAGGACTTGGACAACAAATGGTCCAAAGCACAACTTCGTTGGACGTAGTTTAGGGCTTGCACTCGAAATCAGTGCACGGTTCCCTGGTATTGCCGTTCCTCGTCACTCGTGGGGTCCAGATGCCACAGCTTCGCTGGGGACTCAAAATGGCCAACGAGAGGTCAGGAAATCCACTTCAGGGGATGCAGGGACTTCGGGCTCCGGCGGGAGCGGTAAAGTTTGCAACCGTAGTTCAGTAGTTTTGGTGCCTGCCAAGCAGGGGAGTCACTCCTTGACTCCAAGGGAGATCCTTTGGTCTTCTAAAGGTAGTAGAAAGTTGAAGGGCCAGGATTCTTCTTCGTAGAGCGTCGTCCAGGTGTAATCTAAGTTGCATTGGCAAGCTTTGGTATCTTATAGTGAAAAGATGGGAGGGACTAGCTCTATGGCCACTCCTCTAGGAAGGCCAGGGTAGTGGGTGGTTACACCCACTTCCCTTTGTCCAGTTTTGCGCCAGGACAGGGGCAGGCAGCCCCTGAACCGGTTTCAGCTGGCATATGCACAGAGGAGCCTACTGCTCCCCCAGTGCAGGACTTCAAAGATACCATGCCACTTGATGCCTGAGGCTTGAGCCGGGCAGATGCTTTTACTTGATTCTTAAATATTCTTGTGTGATATTACTCCCTCTGTGTCCTACCCCCCCCTGCACAGCGCGCGGATTTATCGCAGCGCGTGTCTCCACCAATTGAGGGTGGAGGCATAGATTCGTTTAATTTTTTAAAAATTACCTCCTGCACTCCCCCGAATTCCGCGCTGCACGGACAGCACCTCAGCCTCCCCCCAGAGCAACCGGCCAGTTCAGGGCGGTCTTGCCGGGACACGGAAGGAATACGGCGGCGGCCATTTTGGGTAGGGCTAGATAGTATAAAAATAGACGGCTATGACTCCGCGCAGCGGACGCGCTCAGCGGGCACGCCGCATTCACGCCGGAGTCAAGCCAGAGTCCAGCCCGTCTGCGCCCGTCCGCGCACAGGCCGGGCACAGGGACCCTGTGAAAAATGTCATACCCAGGTGCTATGATAGACAAGATCTGCTTGCCTTACAAACAAAGCCCTGCTGTGACTCAAATAAACTCGATCCCTCATACTGGGCAGGCCCAGTGAGCTGCCAGGCCTGTCGCCACACTTTTCTGTGGTCTCAAGTTTCGGCCTTCTCAACACCCCAGGACAGCTTTAAAGCAGCCCTAATAAATGCCAGATCGGTACCGAAGCATGCCCAGCATATCCAGGACTTATTGATAGATGACAATTTAGATTGTCTCTTCATTACGGAGACATGGTTTAAACCCTGGTGCACCCCTGATGTGGTTCACACCCTGCCTCCTGGATATGGTATACAAAGAGTAGATAGAGAGAATGAACAACGTGGTGGAGGAGTGGCCATTATATATAGGGACTCCCTCAGCTGCTCGACGATACCACTGCAAGAGCTAACAGATGCAGAAGGGATGGGTTTCATAATTAAAACTAATGATAACTTCTCCTTCTCGGGGGCTTTGATCTATCGTCCACCAGGACCCTGTGCTGGCTTCCTGGGTAACATCGGAGAGGTGCTCAGCCCATTGATACTTAGGTATTCTAATTTCACTCTGATGGGTGACATAAACATCCACCTAGAGTCCACAACCGATGCACCTGCTGCCTCCTATCGGGAAACCATGGAGGTCTTGGGCCTCACTATTCGAGACACCCTAGCCACCCATGAGGCAGGGCATACAATAGACTGCATTGCCACTAACCTAGACACTTTGACAACTAACCCCCTTAGACCCCAAATTTGGACTGACCATATGCTGATTCCTTTTATGCTTCCCCTTATGTCCTACCGAGAAAACGATCATAAAAAGGAACACAGCAAGGTCACAAGGGATGAATGGAAAACGATACTATCCCACCCAGAACTTATAACTATAGCCAGGAACTGTAGACCTCAGCTGGTAGTACCTGCAAATCCCATCAGTTTCAGAACATGGATGAATGATCTGAAAGGTACAGTTGGGCAGGGAAAAAACAGAACGAGGCAGGGTAGAAAGAAAACATCTGCACCCTGGTTCGATCGAGATCTCAAAGATAAACAAGGGGAGCTTAGAAGAGCTGAACGAAGCTGGCGGAAAAACTACTCTAGCCTAGAACGTAGCAAATACAAAAGGATAAAAAATGCCTATCATGCGCTAATTAAACAGGCGAAAAAAAGGTACTTCTCATTGGCAATAGAAACAGCCAGCAGCAAACAAAAGGAAATATTTAAAATTGTAAACGGCTTTAATAAGCCTAAATGTTTAGCGCAGGATATCCCGCCCTCGCAGGCACTCTGTGACAAGATCGCAGATTTCTTTGAGGGAAAAGTACAGGGGCTGACGAAGGATTTCGATGTCCCTATATTAGAGCCAAGAACAGAGGATGATATAGTGAGGCAAGGGGCCACGCAGTTGACAACTTTCCTTCCAGTTAGCCTGGAGGATACCAAAAGAGGAATTCTGGCAACAAAATCTGGATCCCCCTTCGACCCATGCCCAGTTAGACTTTTACACCTCATTGTGGACATTGCCAATCCAATAATAAATGCCATTGTCAACTCCTCACTGTCCACAGCCAAAGTCCCCCCAGAGTGGAAACTGGCAGCGGTAAAACCACTGCAAAAAAAACAACTCCCTGACCCCACCACATTGTCGAACCTACGACCCATCTCACTTCTTCCGGCCCTGTGCAAAGTCACAGAGTCAATTGTAAATAAACAACTTACTCGTTTCTTGGAAGATAGTGATGTATGGCACCCCAACCAGGCAGGTTTCAGGGCCCAACATTCCACCGAATCGGCCCTCCTGTTCACTACAGAAACTATTCGCTCAGCCCTAGACCAAGGCAAGAAGGCCGTCCTGATTTTATTAGACCTATCGGCGGCCTTCGACACGGTCTCACATGCCATCCTATTAGACCGGCTAATAACATCTGGTGTCACAGGGACAGTGCTTGAGTGGATAAGAAACTTTTTAAGTGACAGGAGGCAAGTGGTGACCCTGGGGGAATTCTGCTCCAGTGAAAAAGCGCTGTTGACGGGAGTTCCGCAGGGTTCGAGCCTGAGCCCGACCCTGTTTAATGTTTATACTGCACCCCTGATAAAACTGATATCGTCATTTGGCATAGACGCTATAGCCTATGCCGATGATACACAACTTATCCTGGTAATGGATAAGGATAACCTAGCCTGGGAGGAAAAGCTCAAAGGTTGCCTAACGGTCACCTTTGAATGGATGCGCCTAAATCATCTGAAATGCAACACAGGTAAAACAGAGATCATGCCTATAGGCCCAAAAAATGAGTTCATCCCACGATTATGGTGGCCAGAAAAAGCTGAAATACCACCTCATACAACCAACTCGGCCCGTAATCTGGGGGTGCTTTTTGACTCTGACCTGTCTTTTAGACAACAGGCAGCTAGAGTGGCAGGCATGTGCTTTGGGGTAATAAAGGGACTGAGAAAGTTATTTGATCTTTTGCCCTTTGAAGCAAGGAAAACAGTTACGGTTGCACTTGTAACATCGTGCATCGATTACTGCAATAGCCTCTATGCTGGTACAAATAAAGCTGTCACATACAAACTTCAGATGGTGCAACATGCAGCAGCGAGGCTGGTTCTAAAATGGCCGAAAAGATCATCTGCAACTAAAGCCCTCAAGGCATTACATTGGCTGCCCATTATAAAAAGGGTTTTGTTTAAAGTACTGTTAATTACTTTTAGAGCTGTTCACAACCTAGGCCCGTCCTATTTGAGGAAAAAATTCAGCAGATACTGTCCAACCAGAGCATTGCGTTCTTTAACGGCCAACCTGCTTACCGTCCCGAGTTTCAGACTCAAAACTCGAGGGGGCAAATCCCTGGCGGTACTGGGAGCAAAAGCATGGAATACTCTTCCCCCCCAGTTGAGATTACTGGATAAAGAAATAGACTTCCGTAAACATCTAAAAACCTGGATCTTTAATCTCCAAGATATAACTGCCAGAAGCCTAGTGTAATTCGGGTCTCGGTCAAGTAAGCATAGGGACTACCTAACATCTGGTGGTCCTTTCTGGGCGCCTAGATGCTCCTTGGTGCGATTGCCGCGCGATACAAATTGGCATTTACATTACATTACATTACATTACAAAGCACTCTAAGAGTGCACCCACCCAGCTCCAATACACTAAATCCTGTCTGGGAGGTGGTGACACCTCCCTGTGACAGGAAACCTTTTGTTGGGCTCCCTCCACTGCGAGTTTCGGTCAGCAGCAGGAGGGCAGCCCGGTGTCTGTGCTGGTGGCATCCATTTTGTGATGCCAGGGCCTTAGAAGATTTCTACCGGTTAGTACAGTGTGTACATGTCGTCCCCTCTAGAAGGGTGGGATCCTACTCCCACACCAGTTACTGGTGTGGGGGTAGGATTCCAAGTTGTTTGACACCAAACACGACATGTTTTGATGCAGTCATTCCAAAGTTAGCATTTACCGCGAGGTTATAATGCACTTAAGAGTATATGGTTTAACCGCATCCACAAACAGCAGTAGAGAATAGACTCTGCCAGCTGCAGAGGGGTCCTGCTCAGGCAGAAGCACCCCCTCACATAGTAAACCAAGCACCCTGCCCTTGGGATTGATAGGGCCTACCATAGGGGTGACTGATAGGTTTATATGTGTGAGTATGGTGAGATATAGGAACCTATAACTCAGTGAGGAGTGCTAACACTACCTCACACAGGCTGCAGTAGTCAAGTCAAGTCAAAAATACTTTTATTAATTCTTTAAAAATCATAAAAGGATGGCAAACCATCATAAAATTCTAGTTCTAAACATTATATAAACATATGTATATAAAAGATATAATTATGTAAAAAATTGTTGTTATTATTATTATTATTATTTTTTTTTTAGGTATCGTTTTGAAACATTGATCTGGAAGAAATCGTTGGAAAAGGGAGCCATGATCACAGTAGAAAGTCCATCAAAAAGTTAAATGTTTGCTTGTCATAAAGAAATTTTGTCCAATTCTTTTGCTGCTACTTTCCAAAATTTTATAGCACTGCAGGAGAGTGGAGTTGAGAACCATCCAAGACACCTGATGACCGCAACTCTACATGTTCTGATCTGTTCTTTCTTTAAGATCTCCCGAGGAATGGATTTACGTGTTTTCAATAAAATGGGGCATATGCATAATAAGTGTAATAATGACTCCTCCCCTTGACAGCAAAGGCGACATTCCTTCGATGGCCATGCGTATTTCCATTGCGGGGTTAGATCTTTTGAGGGGAATGAACCCAGTCTTAGTAACATCAAGTAATGCTTTTTATAGTAGGAAATATGTTCAGTCAGATACCGTTGCGGTTTTAGCCTCTGGTATGTCTGAATCACGGCCCAGGCGTGATGTTTTTTAGAAAAAGACTTTTTGTCAGTTAATAGGGAGTTCCTCTTGATTGCGGAATTTGCCGCGTTTTTAAATCCAGGATACGTTACTGCTGATGACCAGACCTCCTCTAGCTGTAACGCCGACAAGGATTCCTGCAATATTCTCGTCGTTGAGTTGGCGTGTCTAGCTTGACTTTCGATCTCAACCCAACAACGATGGGCTAGGGTGTTATCTTCTGCCTCCCTCATCCTCCAGTAATACTTCACTAAAGCACCTTGTCTGGCCATGATCTGGTTTTTTAATCCAAATTCTAGACGGATTTGGTCTTGTGAGATGTGTAGCGGAATTGTAAACAGTCTTTTGAAGAATACAGATTGTGCTGTATTTAGGGTAGTTGCATCTTTGGTATTCTGGATTTCTGAACCGTACGAGATGGAAGGCAAAAATTTTGCAGCGATCACTTGAAGTAGGTGGCTAGTGGAACAACCTGTAAGCTTTTTTTTCAAAACTTTAAAGGCGAACAGCAGTTGTTTTGCTTTTATGCTTCCTTGTTCCATGTGTTGTTTAAAGTTTAACTTGCTATCGAGCAGAAAGCCTAAGTATTTATAGGAAGTTACGCAGGCCAAACGTTGTTCGCCCAGTTTCCAGGAAAAGGAGTACCTGGACGAGATTTTGTTATGTTTTGAAAAACGCATTACTTTTGTCTTTTGATGATTGATCGTAAGTTGGTTGGAGTTGGTATAGGCTCCTAGTCCCGTGATCAGTTTCTGCAGGCCAGCTGGTGTTTGTGCTAGTAGTACTATATCATCTGCATACTGAAGGCATGGCGTTGGTATTTTGCCCAGTTTTGGGGGGTCAGCTGGAATTGACTGAAGGTGTTTGTCGAGATCTGACGTGTAGATGTTAAACAAGCAGGGCGCTAAAACGCAACCTTGTTTTAGCCCGTTCAGAGTTGAAATCTTACCGGTGACCCTTAACCCGTCTCCTTTCTTAATTTGCACCCAGGTGTTAGAATACAGATTGATGATGGCCTCCAGGAGTCTAGGCGGAACCCCCCAGGCCTTCATCTTAGCCCATAGAGCGGCTCTTGAAACTTTATCAAAGGCCGCCTTAAGGTCCACGAAGCAGGCATACAGGGGCCTTGATTTTTCGAAGGCCTGATTGGCTAAGAGAGTGACAGTAGAGATGTTTGTCAAGGTGCCCATCCCCGCCCGAAATCCAGTTTGCGTAGGAGGTATTTGGTTTTTTAGACTAACCCAGGCCTCTAGATCTGCTAAGAGGTTAGATGCGTAAATTTTCGCCTCTACATCTATTAATGCGATCAGTCTGTAGTTAGAGGGGTCCGAACGTGGACCCGACTTGTAGATTGGGGTAAGGATACTTCCTCTCCAGGACTCGGGGATCAGACAATCTGCTGTGACTTTGGAATAAAAGGGAGTCAGGACTTGAGACCAGAATACAGTAGCAGGCCTGTGGTGTCAGATTGTGAATGCTTCCCAGGGGTGGCATAATACATGCTGCAGCCCCTGGTAGGCCTGTGAAGTACCAATGCCCTAGGTACCTAAGGTACCATATACTAGGGGCTCACAAGGCACCACAGTATCCAATCACTAGTGCATCTAATATGCACACCAATCATTTAAGGGAGTAAGCAGATAGGCTGGGGTCCTGGATAGCAGGATCCCAGCCAGACTAGTCAAAAACCATTCAAACACCAGGAAAAAAGTGGGGGCAACCATATAGTCAGATTCCACCTTCCTACAGCCAGGGTACAGGGCCTCTAAGGGTGGCACAATTGGTGCTGCAGCCCTTAGGAGCCTTCTCTGGTCACAGTGCCCTGGGTACATGGGGTACCATTTACCAGGAACCTACCTGTGGCCAAAGCTTTCAATTGGGTTTTGTTTTGGGGAAAGAACACAGGCTCTGGGGTCCTGATCGGCAGGGCCCCAGAGCACATCAAGTCAAAGAGCATCAGTAGTCTGGCAACAAAAAAAGGGGGGGGGGGTTTACAGGAACCCACTTTCTCACACGCATCCATTGCAGGCGTCCTGCTATTGGGACCACATGGGGGAGCGCTGCGTCTGTCCACCAGACACCCTCGCAGGCCTCTCACTCCACACTCCGGTGCTCCGGAGGGCAGCCTGTCCTTCCTGAGAGCCCCCTGGAAGGCGATGCAGACAAGTGCCTGTGACCACATCTCTTCGGATCCCCTCTCCTCCCTTCAGACACGAGGGTCTCTTCCTAAGATGGCCATTTCAAGGGGTTCATTGTCAAAAACAGGACTGCTGACCTGCTCCTACACGACTGGTAGTAACCCTGTAGTGCCCGTCCACAGAAAGGAAAGTAGGGTTGGCACTGGCACTCAAACTAAAATAGGAACTACTGAATTGCTCTTCCACTGAAAGGAAGGTAGGACTTTGACTCGAGCATCAGGCTTATAAACCTGAGAATTTTAGGAGGTGCCATCCTGGAATGGCACCAGTGTTACAGAGAACGGTGTCGTGCAAGATGTCCGCTCCAACGGAATCCCTATGGTTAGGCGTCATCACCAATAAAGCACCTAATAACCTTTGGCGATACGGTGGGGGTTAGGGAGTGTGGACTGAGGACACTGAGTGCCCGCCAATTAGTGCACTCGATATTCACCGGTTGTGACTTGTAGCCTGCTAGAGGGGGCCACATTCATCTGTTGCTGACACGCCCTCTTGGTGGTTTCGTCTCTCCAAGTACAGACAAGAGGGCCACAGACTCAAGCTAGTGATCGCTCCTCAACTAGCAAAACCGACATAAGGACTTGTAGTGTGGTGCTCCACAGACAAGAATGATGGTCACAGAGCGGCTAGACCTGATGACCCAGGGGACTCCTCGCCGCATTGCCCTGGAGTGGCCATCGGCGAAGGGCACTTGGGCTGATCTCTCTGGCTTCTCCGCTTGACCTGTAGCCCGCAGAGGAGTGGTAACAATCTCTAGTGTCATTGAAAGCAATGCAAGGGGTTTTATGACAGAACTATAATAGAAGGATCATCCATTAGCGCTAAGATGGCGACACGAAAACCAATTCTCTAGAACGACGCCTCTTGGAATCCGGACCCAACGCCCTCAAAATAAAGTACCCACCGAATATCTCCAAGAATGCAGGAAAACTGTTTAAACACAGACTCGAAACCCACCCAGGAACACTCATCTCCAACTCCTACCTTTGATTAAAGAAAGGAACCATACAATCAGATCTTAGCTTCTTCACGCGCTGTGCAGCAAAGTGGAGAAATTCGATCCATGCAATCCTACATGTATCAAAGTCCACGAAGATTCCACATGGCCTCAAACTGTCTATAGCTCCCTCTCGCCTATCTGATGCAGAAGTTGCAATATCAATGTACAAGAGTAGTATCATACTGCTGCAAGCATCTGACCCTAACCCCGAACTCTTCCATCAACCAGTTCCCAAAACTAAGAGCACACACAAGAGCACTTCTAAGCCAGAACACACCAAGACACGCTAACTAATCAACACACCAGAACAAGACGCAAACGTAACAGAAATGGACCTTTCCAACCCACAAGACTCATCGATGACACTGCAACTAAACTTGTTCTACAGCACCAACGAACAAGACACTAACCCGTCTCCCCTCAACCATCTAAAACTACTCCCTCCCCACAAAACTTGACAGTCCCACAACAATGACAAAAAATAATCAGGACACTAGGCAAACTGCAGTCCCCCTTAATCCAGACAGTAACCCTCTGACATCTCCCCACACGACTACAGCCACTAATGGAAATAAACCGAAGGGATCACAAAAGACGATTCTGATTTAATTGATAGAACCCCAAAACAACAGCCCTCCAGAACTTTGACTTGCAATGACTCCTGAATTGGTTTGAAATCTAAAGCTCAAAAATTCCCACCGCCACCATCAGTAAGCCCATCTGTCGTACACCTAGCGCAAGATGCCAGAAGAGTATAAGAAGTATGCACATCACAAATGAAGCACCGGGAAAAAACCCTACAAAGACCTCAAGCATCCACTTAACGGACACGTAAGTTCACAAACAAACTGGCGATCACCCAAGTCAGACACCGAGGTTCACAAAGATCACACATCCAGATCATTCCACGAGGAAGACCAACAGACTGAGTCACACTTTACTGAATCCAGGAGAGGTGACATGCCACAAGGACTCTATTGAAAAGCATACTGGTTTACCCAGCAAACAAAGCTGTAACGCCAAATTGAAAACATAATCATGGGATTAAATACAGCTGATGCAAACATCAGGGAAACCTCAGTAGCCTTCCAAGAGAGATTAAGGCATGCATACAGGACGCATTCACCCCAAAGGTTAACAGCCTCCCTCATTCGACCACAAGTTAAGACACCCACCCTTGGCCATTCATTCTTCGACCCAGATGAGCTCATAACCATCTATACAGGACAGACATCGAAGCCTTGCTTCTATGCTGCAAGGACTCCTCACTGCCAGCCTCATCGTGGTCCTACAACATACTGACTATGGACATCAAGAAAAGAAGAAAGCCACAGGAAAAAGTCTGAATACAATCCACGGGAGCCTAATGGAGATCCCACTAACACCTATTCTTAATCCCTTGTGCGTATCAAAACCGACCCTAAAACGCATGCTTCTCAACAGCAGAACAGCGATCAAAAAGACATCGCCGAAACTATCCACTATGACGATTTGGGCGTGCTATTCCTGACCGAAACCAGGTTAAATAAATGGTCCACACCCATGCTTGACATCATCGTGCCTCCAAACTACCCCATTCAACGCATCAACCGACAGAAACGACGCAGAGGAAGCATCGCGATCATTCATGAGAAATCACTCCAAGTCAAGTCTTTCCCCAGTAGACAGTCTGCTATCGCGTGAATACATGGGTGCAGAAATCGCAACAGCGCAGAAATCGCTAGCAAAAAGTATACTTCATTTACCACCCTCCAGGAGTCAACCAACTGTTCATTGTACATATAATGGAAACAATTACAATAGACTCCATGCTACACCCCTCTGCTATTTTTCTCGGTGACTTCATCCTTCACCGGAATGACGAGGACGATATAAAGGCATCTACTCTAAAACAATTCCTCTCTGATCGAAACTTGACCCCATCATGCACAAGCCCAGCTCATAACAAAGGATTAACACGCGACCTAATCATATCTAGAGAAGGAGTGCTGACAATTGACTCAATCACACCCAATGACTGCTCGGATCATCACTCAATCATTTTCCACCTAAATTCGCTCACACAGGGAACTAAAGGGCAAGAAACCAAAGAGAAATGCTGGGTTAGAGACACCAAAAACATGGACACGGCAGAACATCGCAGCTACCCCATGCTGATTGCGTGAAGGGAGACGCTTTGCATTGTAAACCATTGCAAGTAGGAGGTCAATCCTCACTTCCTGATTGGGCTTTCTCGAGCGGCCATTGTGTGAGAGTGACGCTCTAGTGTGTCGCCTCATCGCCCTATATTCAGACAGCATGGGGCCGACGCGCAGTGGACGCGCGCAGCGGGCGCGCCGCCGGCGCGCCTACGACAAGCCCATCTGCGCCCGTCCGCGGCCTGACGGCGGCCAGGGACAGAGCTGCTGTCTGTTTCATTAGCGTTCGAAGGTACATATATAGCCGCTTAGAGCTGCTCTCCTTTAGGCCCCCATCCTGTCCCCACTTGTCCTGCCTGACACTACGGGTCCTAGGGAGGAATATTCATGCTTGGGTTGTGTTCTCTTTAGGTGCTATCAACCCTACCAGTTTTCCCAATTCCTCTTTAGCTCCTGCATAGTGAAATTAAAAGCCGGGCTGATAAACTGTAGATCCATGCCCAGGCACATGCTGGATATCTTTCAGTCTATCGAAGACAATAACTGGGACTTTTTATTTCTGACGGAGACGTGGCTGCGGGATGACACTAATCCCGCTCTGACTTTAGCGATTCCTGAAAATTAAGGCATTGTCTGTGCTAACAGGCAAAATGGGAAACTGGGTGGTGGAGTAGCTATCATTTAACAGAACGAAATGGGAGTTCGTAACCTTGATCAGTTAGACCCCATCGAGGGTCTATCTTTCTGCATTAGACTATCGGCGTCCTCATCTTGCTCTGGTATGCTGCTCTATAGACCTCCTAACTCTAGCCTTAACCAAATCCTCATCCTGGCTGATTATATCTCTCAGGCGCGTATACGTTTTTCCAATTTTATTATGCTTGGGGATTTTACCCTGCATGTGGATGATCTCCTCTGCCCTCATAGCTCCAACTTTATCTCCACATTAGCTGGTTGCAATCTTATACAACATGTATCCCATCCAAGCCACAAGGCAGGCCATACACTGGACTTGATTTGTACCAATTTACCTGAGATTACTGTTCACTCTCCGCTGCCAGTACCATGGTCAGATCATTTTCTGATCCCTTTTTTATTTCAGATGACTGGCACTGGTAGAGTCACCTCTATTCGTAAAGAGTATAGTAGGATTTGGAGGAGAGCTACTCCGGAGTACCTAATTCAACACCTAATGGACTCCAAGCCGACCCTCTCCAGTGATCTCGAGGACAGCATCCTAACCCTGAATAAGTGGGTTGCTGATGCGCTTGACTCCCTTGCCCCTTTGAAAGCAATAAAGTCACATAGATCGCTCCCCTCTGCTCCTTGGTATTCGGAGGAGCTCAGATTCAAGAAACCTATGTCAAGAAACTCGTTACTTTCATTTGACAGCTATCATCCCAGGGCCCTCAGAGAGAATCTCCCTGTGGGCCAGTTCCTACGGATTAGGAGGAACTGTTCCACTAGGGATCTCTTTGACAAACATGCCAGAGAATTGGCACTTCAACTTCAATCGCGCCGGTATCCCAAGCGATTAGTGCGTCAGGCGTGGAAGAGGGCTTCCAACAACAATCGAGATGCGCTGTTGGATAACAGCGTTTCTAGGACTTCTAACGACAGGATGACTTTTGTAACCACTTTCTCTACTCTATCCAATAGGTTACAGAAAACCGTACGCAAACACTGGCACATCCTTAATGTAGCCTCAGATAACATTCCACCTCCTTTGTTTGCATGTAAAAAGGGTCCAAGTCTACGAAATAGCCTGGTACACACACGACCACCAACACGACCTGCACGCACTGACAACACTCTGTGGTCATTACCCCCGGTACGAGGTCACTACCCCTGTGGCTCGTGCAGTGCTTGTCCCCAGACAACCAAGGCCACATCAGTCGACATAGGCACTAGTCGTCCTTGGATACTCAACAGTCACACAAACTGCAATTCCGAGTGTGTGATATATATGATCACATGCCCGTGCTCCTTACACTACATTGGGCATACTACACGCAAAGTCAAGCTCCGCATAAGTGAGCATAAGAGCACGATCCGATGCAGGAAACAGTCCACTTGCCTCACAGATCACTTTCTGGTCAAACAACACAGAGCCGATGATCTGAGGTGAGTCGTTTTGGAACGACCTTTAACTCCTCAACATGTAACAGACATCACTCGGTTTCTGTTTCTGCGAGAGCAACGTTGGATTTTCAAAATGAAAACAGACATGCATGGTCTAAATGACAACATTCCATGGACCTCCATCTAACTTGTCGGTCCTTAATATCCCCAATTACTCCCTGATACTCTTATAGCACTTGGGGACTTTATCATGAGCTATTCTTCTGGGTCTCCGACAGCTCACGATTTTCCGTTTTGCTGATCAGCATGTACCCTCATGAAGTTACATCTAAAAAGGATTTCATTGTAGGAGCATGCTACATATGTTTCCCTCGAGATATCAATAAGATAATAACAGTGTCTCGTGGTCTACCCTACTCTGGTTGGAGATCTCCGTGGTGTTTGTTCTTTGGTCACCGAGTAGACAGGGGTTGTGGTCCCTCGGTACCCTTCCCCCACATCTGTATTGTCTACTAATTCCACTAACGTTCTTTCGATAGAGCGAGTTATATCATTAATAAGGACCTCTGATTGTTGTTGCCTATTCACGAGTTGTGCATGGTATATGTATCCACTGGGCATTTATGCAATCTTTTCTATCTACAAACAGGGGTTGGTTCACCTAATTACCCCTTGCCGATATTGTGACAGCATTCACAGCACGTTTGTTCTCCTGGGTCTAGCCCGGATTGAGCTACCCAGTCTTCTATCATGCTTAGTTGCTCGTCTTATGGCAGAACACAGGGGTTTCATCATAAGCGTTTGGCTCACTTTATTGATACCGCAGTCTACATGTTTGGCGTGTGGTGTCTGTACGAGTCCGCACACTTCCAGTGTTAACCCCCTCTTCATGCTTTAATCTTCTTTTCGCAGAGCATGAATGATCTGTCCTGAGCCTTAGCCCCGCCCAACTCCATCGGCATTCTTGCAAACAGGACGCTTGACGTTTGTTCTAGCTCTTTGTGTATGGAGTGTACTGTGCACCATTCTTGTGCTTATGCTTTTTTATATACAGACCCGAATCTGTCTACGTGGAACGTGACTGATTCTCTCGCAGTATCCAGGATTGGGAATAGAGACTAGTGTCCCGACACCGGCTAATGCTCCCATTTGGTGATTGTTGGTTTCCCTGTTTAAGTGCACAGCCATGAGCAGTAGAGAGACGCTACATACATTCTCGCGCTATTTTTAGGACTGCGCATGCGCTAGAGACATGTGTCTCGAGACCGGCTCATGTTCGTTACAGATACGCAGGCCTATATAGACGATGATTACCTGCACCTGTCTCTCGAGTTAATGATCGCTCCAATCAAAGTGGGTATTTAAAGAACCCTCCCCTTCCTGCCGTCACCTCCCAGACTGCGCGGAGTCCGGACCGAGGTATCGACGGACAGGTAAGGAGAGAGGAATTCGAGACTCTGTACAGAGTAGACATAGGCATTTGGTCTAGGTCTGTTGCTTGATGTGTATATTTGGGTAGTAGTCAGTACAATGGAACCACCT
This sequence comes from Triturus cristatus, assembly GCF_964204655.1. Classification (NCBI taxonomy): domain Eukaryota; kingdom Metazoa; phylum Chordata; class Amphibia; order Caudata; family Salamandridae; genus Triturus; species Triturus cristatus. The sequence continues at coordinate 1,086,887,118 of NC_140588.1, read as the reverse complement.
GATGTTGAACAAGTAATAGAGGTGTAGTAACCCTCTCTGGACTTGATAGTAGTAAGCATGCAGAGAGAGGTTGTGATTTTAGAACCTTATGAAGGGTGGTCCATTGTTTGACTGCACCGTTTATAGTCTTCACAGTGGTTCATTCCTCTGTTCATTGGCATACCGGGATGAGAACATCTGGTTGGTCTAGATGTGGAACACAGCGACTCTCCCGTATATCTGGCCAGTTTCGCTTTTAGAGCGGTTTTCTTAGAGTCATGGTTTTTACTCGGTGTGGTGGTGTTAAATGGAGAGTAAGGGGTGTAGATAGACAAGTATCCATGCACAACTTGTCTTTTTTCCCTACTTGTTAACAGAGCGGTGCCTCCTTCTCCGAGCAGTCAGCCGGGTGAGGTGAGGCTGTCCTCCCACAGAAAGCTGGGTGAGTTGAACTTATTATTATATATGTTTTCCTTTATTGGTTACCACGCTTTGGGGTTTTTCTGATGAGTAACACAGTGTCTAAAAGTCACTGTAGAATGATGGTCACTGAGGCTGTACGCAAGTCTATGATATACCTCTCTTATGGTTGGATTTTCCCTATTTTTTAGGAAAAAAGATCAAGTACTTATACCCAAGCAAAAAGGTTGCTTTTCTGGTAGGGTGGCTGTTGCCACATAAGATTTTACGACTTTTTGGTTTGTCACCAATTACTCACTAAATATGTTATTCCTGCAGTAGCCTTATTTTCCATCTATTTAGGTCCTGAAGAAAGCCGGGTCAGTTGACCGTTCCGGCTGAAACATGTCGACCTTATGAGACCAAATCAGGAAATAGTCTATCCTTTTAAGACTATTTGTTTTTTTTAAGATATGACACCTGGTCAATCCTTAATAAACATACTTTTTGCCCGCGTAGTCATTTTTAATACACTTTCACGTTATAGCACTGCACACACATTTCAGCTTCATTTTTGAGTCTTAACAAGTTAGATCACACACTGTGTCAGGAGTCTCTGTATTTTGGGATCAATAGGTCGGGCACTCAGTAGAGCCGGCTGGTTCGATAGTATGGGCCCAGACCTTAACCCCTTAGAGTCTCAGATGACGAAGCTCCGCCAATGAGGGTGGGCTGATGGACTCTTAACTTCTGACACAGTGCTGTATTAACTATCCGGTGAGGTTCTCACTTTGTTTATAGCTTCTGAGTGGCTTCTTGTTCTGTGTTGTTGGACTTAGTACCTTTTTCTAGTTGGTTTCTGTGTTGCCTGGGGAATAAAGGTACTTTAGTCGTTAAACTAGTTTCCCCTTGGACCCTTGTATATATAGTGTTTTTTGTAGGGCAAGTGGCACCCCTCCTGAAAAAAGCAGGAAAGACTCCACAGCCCTGAGCAACGTTCGTCTGGTGTCAAACATTCCCTTTCTGGCCAAATTGTTGGGAAAATATGTGCAAAACCAATAAAGTCAGCACATTGATCAATTCAACCTACTCAACAAATTTCAATGAGGATTTAGACCAGGACACGGCACAGAATCGGCCATTGTTCACATAATGGACGACTCCCTTAAGAGGCGAGGCATTAACGAATCCTGCCTGCTCATCCTACTAGACCTCCCATCTGTGTTTGACACGGGCAAACTCAACAAACTACTAAAATTGCTAGCCAGCCCTGACTGGTGGGAGCGGCCTCTCTTGGCGCTCACCAACAGACTGGAGGACCGCACCTGCTCTCAACCTAGCTGTCTTAAGACAGGAGGGTGAGAGGTTCAAAGTACGCATGTCTGGCTGGCCGTCGCAAGACGGCCGGCCTAAGAGACATTCACACTTTAAACAATGCAAAGGCAGCCCTCTGCTAACCCCTCCTCCCTGCTGTCACTCAGCAGCAGCCCCGCCCCGTCCTGACACACGGTTCAGGATAGGCTGACTAATTACTATTTAATTTTTCATCCCTGGGGTTTTGTGGGTACTTAAGTGGGGTGCCGCTCCTCCGCTCCAGTAGAGGATCGAGGCCTGTAGGTTTCCTTGGCTGTGCCGCTGTGGGCAGGGAAACCGCTACTTTCCACGGGTGGGCTCCGTGGACATAGCATCTGAGCTACCCCGGGCGTTGAGGTCCCCAAGGCCATTCATGACTCAAGGAGGGGGCCACGTGGCCCCCCCTACTCCTAATAAATAGGCTTGACCCTGGGGATGGGAATCCTGGGTCCATAAAGTAGCCTGGGGTGGGGGGACTGGTGCATGCCTTCACATGCACCAGACCCCAGGGGATGGGGTCCCCGGGCTGAACATGGCCCAGGTACGGGGGGGGGCACATGCCACCCTTCCCTTCCTAAAAGCGGCAGCCCGGGGGGGGGGGGTGATGGGATCCCAGGGGCCAGAAATGGACTGGGGAGGGGGGATACGAGTGCCCCCTACCCCAAAAATAAATGTCCCACCCCAGGCCCACCCAGGAGAGCTTTGTAAAACAAACACAGGAGTATATATACACATAAATATATACATATATATATATATATATATATACACACACACACACACACACACAGCTGTGTAATCGCAGATCTTTTTTGTTGTTTTAAAAAATAAAATATTGGCCCCAGTGGGGTCCTTCTGGGACATCCACCACTAGGGATCAGGGTATTCCTAACCTTCCCCCCCCCCCCCATGCCTTTTTTTATTTTAGGGCTCGGGACCAAGTCTTGAGTCTTAAGATGGCTGCCACCATTTCCTGGTTGAGGTGATGGGAGTCAATCAGATTTCAGCTTGAAATCTGTCAGTATCCGCGGAGGCTCCTCGCCCCTGGATATACACAGTTTTTGAGCACTAATTGCTCAAAAAACACTGAACGGATCTACACCACATCACAAAAACACTTTTTCTGGACATACATCTAGCTTTCTGCCACATTCGGTGTAAAACCGTTCAGCACTTTAGACTGTAGCTGTGCAAAGTTCCTATGGAAAAAAAGAATGGGGAAAATACATTGTTGGACCCCCCTTTTTCCTCGGCCCCCATTTGACGGATCACCTCACAACTTTCCATGTGCACACTAGTCAAAAATGTGCACTTTTTTGGAAAGTTTCGTGGAGATTCATCAAACTGTGCCAAAGTTATTAGCAACACAAAAAAATAGTTTCCTAATGAACACGATCCTTACTATAACTAAAAAATATATCTATATATATTCAATATTACATTGATGGTTTTTGGTGATATCACAAGACATCATGCCAAATGAAGAGTGGTTTAAAAATGTAACCAGAACCCCAAGAGGACAATATTGAACCCTATTATGTTACCTGTTGTGAAATATTTATACAACATGTTTATTTTAGGGTTTGTATCATGAAAGGGCTGTTTTCTTTAGTACAGCTAGCAATGAGCCGTGACTGGAATTAGAATGTTTTGTTCAATTATAAATTGTTGATAAAAAATGGAAAATGGATAGGGGGGGGGTCGGTGGATAGTTACAATTCTGTGGCTTTGACATGAATTGAGATTTAACATTTTTGCCACATAATTTGTAAATTTGAGAGGAAATGTTACTTTTATCTCAAATGGATGATAATGATTCTGAGAAGGGGCAGCTGCTCTGATTCGGTTCTCAAGGGCCAGGGTGTATCTTTTAGAGTTTTTGAGGGTGAGATTGAACATTTGTTTGCTAGTGTGGTGTCAGGCATGTGGTGACAGCGGATGTGGCTTCGACTCTCGCTTATACGGATCTTCACCACACACCCAACACCTCATTTCCTCGAAAAGGGCCACTCTGAGAAAGATCTGCACTGGACCATAATTGAGAAAGTCAACACTAGTCTCAACATGAACAAAACACTACTAAAAAGAACAATGCAAGGTTTACAGATGAAGCACCCACATAACAGGGTTAAATGATGGCATTCCATGAACTCAGCTAAATGCTTCATTAAGTAACATTACCTACCAGGGCCTTTGTATGTTCCTAGCCCATGATGAGATGTGCTGATGCGTCAGAAATCGTCATCAGTGTATCACCTTCACATACCCTTTTAATCGTCTGCACTTTTAGAAGAAGGGCTGAGAAGGAGCAAAAACCTGGGAGGAGCACCTGAAAGCGTTTTTTCTCAGGCAGGTTGTGAGAAGCTGGGTGTCTGTTGCAGCATCCCCACCCCCCCGCCCTTTTGCCTGGCTTTTGATGCAACCTTGACTGTAGAGTCCTGGGCCCCTGCTAATCAGGTTACCAGTATTCTTTCCCTAAAACTGTTCCAAAATTGGCAACTTCAATCCCTCTGTAAGTTCCTAATAAATGGTACCTTTGGTACCTAGGACTTGAGGACTGAAGAGGGACCCTAGGTGTAGGAATCTGACTACATGGTTGCCCCCACATTTTTTCCTGATGTTTTGATGGTTTTTGACTTAGTTGGGCTGGGAACCTGCTATTCAGGTACCCAGCCTATCTGCTTTCTCATCTAAATTGATTCCATGTACCTTAGGTACATCACAGATTGGATTCTGAGGTGGCCTTATAAGTCCCTAGTATATGGTATACTATGTACCCAGGGCATAGGTACACCAGAGGCCTACCAGGGGCTGAAGCATGTATTATGCCACCCCTAGAAAGCCCTCCAAAATGGCACCACAGGTCTGCTACTGCAGACTAGGTAAGGTGGTGCATGCACCCCTTACTGAGATATAGGTTCACTATATTTCACCTATCACTGCACATAGAAACCTATCAGTCACCCCTATGGCACGCCTTATTAATCCTGAAGGCAGGGTACTTGGTTATATGTGAGAGGGTGCCCAGGCATGAGCTGAGCCCCTCTGAAGCCTTCAGAATATCTTCTCCTGGGTTGTCAGTAGTGCAGCCTGACCATATACTCTTAAGTGCATTATATCTAAAATGGTTAATGCTAACTTTGGACTGACTGCACGGAAACATGTCGTGTTTGGTGTCAAACACCTTGGAATCATACCCCCACATCAATTATTGATGTGAGAATATAATCCCACCCTTCTAGAGGGAAAGACATGGCAGCACTGCTATACCCGGTACCAACTTAACAGAGCCCTGACATCACAAAATGGATGCTGCCAGCCACAGACACGGGTCTGGCCTCCACCTGCTGACCGAAACGCCGGCAGGCGAGGCCTGGACAATAGGTTTCCTGGCACAGGGAGGTGTCCCCACCTCCCAGACAGGATTATGTGTATTGGGGCTGGGTGGGAGCACTCTTTGAGTGCTTTGAAGTCCTGCACTGGGTGCACATTTGGTCCTGACTCATTTCTAAGTGTCCCTAATCTTTAAAAATCTAACCGCGACCTTCCCCATAGAAGCTAACGGGAGCTCGCGGCTGTATTCTCACACTGCACACGGCCCCCGTGGGTCCCCTGTGTCACTACCTTGGGTGGTTCCTTGGGGTCCCAGCGATTCTACAGGCTCTAGGCCTTGTGTCTAGTTAAGTTGTGGTTCTTATACCACTTTTAGTATATGGTTTGGTCCGCCCCTAGGGCCTAACGTGTATTTGTGCTATTTTACTGTACTATTTGAAGTGTAACTTATGTGTTTAGACCTCTAGCCTCATAAAGAGACTAGTAGGGTGTGTTTAGAAATACATACATATATTTTATATATATACCTGGTGTGGTCCTCCTTTCATCTGGTCATTCAGGAGGTTATAATCTGGTAAACCAAGCTGCTTTACATTCCTTCAAGACTGAGCCTGAAGGCTGCTCTCCATAGCTACCACTAGGATAGCTTTCAATAAAGGTTGTCTTTAACCTATCATCAATAAGGGGTTGTTTGGACTGGTACAGGGTGCCCACTATAATTAGTGGACAGCATATACCAGTCCAACTTCTCACACTAGGGACCCCTCATCAAGGCCATGCCACTGCAGCTTGCATGCCATGGTGCAGTGAAAAACGACAAAGTCGACATGGCACACTGCTTGTGTGCCATGCCAAGCTGCGCTGCCTAAGGTATAGGTAAGTCACCCCTCTAGAAGACCTTTCAGCTCTAAGGCAGGGTGCACCATATCACAGGTGTGGGCATATCCGCATGAGCAGAAATGCCCCTACAATATTTAAGTATATTCTTAAATATTGTAGGTGCCAGGGAAGCCATTGAGAATACATGGGCTGGAAACTTGACAACTCTAGTTCCCCAGCACCATGATGGCTTCTCTGAACCCAGAAGTGTTTTTTACTAAACAACTCCTCTCAATAACCCCCACTGATGCCAGTGTTGTATTTATTAAACTATGTACCCAGAGGGCACCTCAGAGGTGCCCCCTGAAAACCTACCAACCCTGATGTGGTCTCCGACTGGCTGTAGGCAGACTGCCACCACCAGACATGGGTCTGGACCCCTGGGTGGAGAGCCTCTGCATCCAGAAACATAGCACATCCTGAGCAGCATTGGTTCCTGAGCATCCTAGGATGGGCACAGTGCTCGAGAGAGATGTTTCAAAGGCCTGCTGCCTTTGTAATGCAGCCCCAGCCTCTGTTGCTAGATGGCAGCCCCTGGTTCAAACCCCTCTTTTAGACTAGAGAACCGGCTGGAAAACATAGTAAGAATAGATGGCGTGTCCCCCTTCACCCCCCTTTCACCAACTCCACCTCTCAGGTGCTGGAAGCAAAGTAAAGCACATTTTTCAGTGCCCCCCCATCTTGAAGATGGTGGGCCTGATCTAATCATTGCTAGGGTTATGCCTCTTCCCACAGGAGGGTGACATAATAGTGGGTGTAAACACCCCAGGTAAGGAACCCATTGGTCCCTACCTTTTACTCCCCTGATACACCCCTAAATCTAGTATTTAGGGGGCTCCTCGAGGCCCTGAAACTAGTTCCTGCGAACCTAAGAAGAAATAGGGCGAAGAAGGCGCTGTGCAGTGAAGACTAAAGATGCTCAGTGACTTGGCCCCAGCCCTACAGGCCTGTCTGCAGCTTCAAAGACCCTCAAAGAAAACTACGCCTGTCCTGCAGCCAGTGATCTCCAAAATCTTGTGGGGGACTACCTGCCTTTGAAAAAGACCAAACCTTCAGAGGACTGTGGACTTGTGTCCAAGAAACCAAGACAAAGGACTCAGGTATCCTCAGGAACCGTGATCCCTGACCACTCCGCACCCAACGCCTCCAGCCTGAGTCCTGGTGGCCCATCGGTCCAGAAAAGGTTAGCCAGTGATCCTGATTCCAAGGTCAATGTTGGCTGGCTCCTCCTGGAATCCAAGACGGCCCTGCAGTGTGAATCCGAAGGTTCCCCCCCAACAGAGACTGGCGAGAAAAATATGATGTCAAAGGACAGCCCTGCACCCGAAGCCCCTGGGCCTTGGAGAGCTCGACCAACAGTGTCCCTGCATTCCACAGCATCCCACCTTACCTCTGCTGTAGCTGGTGTCCTTCGTGCAGCCTCCGATTTAATGCCTGCAGTTCGTTTCCAAAACCGAGTTCCTCAATTTACTTGACACAGTGTTTGCATCCTGCACCCAGTCGCCCCTGTGCTGCTGGTGCTGTATGTTTGGTGCTGCCTTGTGCCCCCGTGCTTGTCTAAACTTCTGAAGCGTGAACACAGCAGCTGCTTTACTTACCTACAAGCAGCGTGTCTCCAAGCATCCCCAGTCTCCATTGGCTAACATTGGGCCCTAACTCCGGATTTGACCTCTGCACCCGGCCGCCCCTGTGCCGCTAGTGGTGGTGCAGTGTTTGTGCTTACCTGAACCTTGCCCTCTGCTGACCTCCAACTCCGAAGACTGGAACTGTAAGTTGTGTACTTACCTGCAAATCTGCATTATTGCTTTCCTCCTATAGGTTAACATTGCACAGACTGAAAATTGCACAGTGTCCTCTTTTGAAGCTGAAAAGTATTTTTATTTAAAAACGTCCTCGCTTCTATGAAAATTTTGTGGTCTTAGTAAATAAATATACCAAGGTGCTATTTTTATAAATTGGTCTCATATTTTTATTAAGTGTGTGTTTCATTTATTGCCACTGTGTGTACAACAAAATGCATTAACACAAACCTCTGATAAGCATAAATGCTCGCCATCCTACCACAAAAAGGAACATTAGTGTTGTCTACTTAGCCTCTGTACAACCTCTGGAGACTCACTGGACTCACTACAGGCTATACCCCTTTTTCGTCAGCCTCTCATACAGGTATTGTAACTTTCTGGCAGGCACTGAAGCGCTTGAAGGGCAGCGGAAAGGACGATCTTGCATTAGTGAAACACCAGGGGGTTGGTGTGCAGATTTTGTTACTGGTACAATAATTATTGGTCTTCTGTATATTACACCTGGATGATGGTTAGAGCATGGTGCCTAAGGTGTCCCCTCGAGGACAAAGGGCACATGAGATACCAAGTCCATGTATTATCCGTACATGCGTTTTTTCCCCAGCCGGTCCACCCACAGCCAAGGATTACTATCCACTGTGCATCACTGGGGTCTGGGTGTATGGGCACTTCTCCCTTTCTAATACACCTGGCCATGTCTGCTGTTTATGTGTGACTGCAGGGATACGTTCACAGTTACATGATGAGACATCTCTGGCCTTAAAACATTACACTAAACTAGCCTTTAACTGAAATTCTGAAATTATCTAACGTCCAATACCACATGTACACAGATGACACCCAACCAAACCTAAAAATCTCTTCCCCCAAAGATATACGGTACCTTAACGTAATCTTGCAAAAAAAACAGAAATGGCTGACCCGAAACCACTTCAAACTAAATACATTCAACACTGAATTCCTCTGAATCGCCCCACCCAAGCAATCCCTTGACAAAGAAGAATGAATGAAGCATCTAACAGCCCTTAACTGCCTTCCAGATGTTCTAGATTCCACGAGATCTCTGGGAATAAACATTGACAATAATCTTAACATGCAGGAAGCACATCACCTCTGCCCCCAAAGGAGCAAACGTTCAAATGAACAGACTAAGAAAAATGAAGCCCTTCCTCCCCCTTGATGACTTCAAGTCAGCAGTGCAGGCTCTAGTGATGATCCCCAGGTTGGACTATGGTAGTGGCGCACTCCGCCGTCTGCCGAGATCCAAGCTGGCTGGATCCAAAAGGAACAACCACATCAATCCTGATCTGAAGTCGCTGAACTGCCTCCCACGTGAGGCAAGGATACCGCTGAAAATCACCTGCATGACCCATAAAGCTCAACACACCGAAGAACCTAGCTGGAAAACTGGAGCTGTCCGTCGGCTGCAGATCCGTAGAAGCTCCAGCGCCCTATGGTTGAAACCTCAGAAAGTCCTGAAAAAGAAACACCTACAACCGAGCTCTCTCTGGAATGGCCCTGAGATTTCTAAACACCCTGCCCCTGACAACAGATCGAACCCCCTCAACTGCATCATTCAATAAAGAAGTCAAAGCGCTTCTGATGAAGAAACGTCTACCCTAGGACATACGGACTTATTTACGGGCACCAAGATATCGCATTGTCTGGTGTTTTACTCCCTTGCTATGTCCTTGTTTATTGCTTATTGTCCTTGTCTGTTTTACTCCTTACACTGTCAGCATGTAGGTTTGTTGGTTGTTTTTACATGTTTATGCTTGCCCAAGAAATCGTAAAGACCTTTGAGACCTTCTAGGGTCAAGTTTGCGCTATACAAAACTTTATCAATAAATAAATGGTTCCACCTGCGACCTTGAACACCTCCAACCATACTGCACTAGACTTCTACTGCTGTCCAATCGCTGCTCTTCTGGATCACCGCGGTTTGAAACAGCACCATCACCTTCAGAGCACATCCCACATATTATACTGAACTGGTGCCAGATTGAACCCCTGCACCCTCCATCCAGGCTGCATTGGCCAGTCCCATCTCCAGTATCTTTCCTCCTCTGCACCATCTCATGGTGAGAGGCCGCCCCCAGTCACTGTGACATGACCAGAGCACCTCGGGCCCTCACACACTATAATAGTGCCAGATTGGACCCCGGCACCCTCCATCCATGCTGCATTGGCCAGTCCCATCTCCAGTATCTCTCCTCCTTCTGACCCTCTCATGGTCAAACGTAGCGCCAACTCACAGTGACATGATCAGAGCACCTCGGGCCCAGGCGCAGGAACCCTCGACTTCTCCTCTCACTTCTGCTTCAAGGCTTCCAGACAGGTTAACGGAGCCACAAAACAACACAGAGTGGCTGCAGCAATGAAATACACCTCTCTTGAGGAAGAAGGTGAAGACCTCAATTGTCTATAAGCACATCAAGACATCACCCGCAATAAACACCTCACCAGCTGCTCTCAATCCGTTGCCCAAACAATAATGGAGGCCTTTTTGAATTTAGAGTTGTTTTATTTAGGATATATTTTATCACTAAGTTTTTATTGTTGATTTCAAGTAGTCCTTCTTGTGCGGCTGGTGACCATGAGCACATGATCGGCTGAGGTTCAGATATTTGTACATAAAGTTTTCCGTGAAGCTCCCAAGAGGCCGATGGCATCCACTTCCATTGCTGAACAGCCAAACTCTAAAGGGGGGGAAGAGGAGAAGAGAATGAAGGAAAATCAAAAACAGAGCGAGCTACCGCTTATTTGACTCACTACTCAGAGGTAGGGGGTGGACAGGATCTGCGACCCCGCCATCGTAGGGGCCAGCTGCACAAACCACATCCAGGGTGGTGGCCAACACTGCAACTTCCCAATCAAGCAGAGGGGCTAGCTGTGTGTCCCAGTAACAAAAACAGGGGGCAGCACTGCAACTCTCAGATCATACAGAGGCTTCCCTACTACCCAGCAAGAAAGACAGGGGGCAGCACTGCGACTCTCAGACCATACAGAGGCTGCCCTACGACTCAGCACCAGAGACAGGGGGCAGCACTGCAACTCCCAGATCATAAGAGGCTGACCTCTGACTCAGCAACAGAGACATGGGGGCAGCATTGCGACTCTCGGATCATACAGAGGCTACCCTATTGTTAAATGGTAGCGGCAGTTTCAGTCGATAACCTTTCAAGTATTTGCCCGGCGGTAATCGCCTCTTATACCACTCGATAATTTACCAATGAAAGAGGCAGGCGCCGGAGACTGGAAGGCAGGAAACAAAGTTTTATTCCGTCGGAGCAGAACACATCAGATCAGACAGCAAGGTATCGTCACGAGGTGCTCTAACTGCATCTCTGAGACCTGGTCTCTTATACACTGGTTTATTGCTTTATTACACATAGTACATTCTTGAGATTCCCTTGAAGTATGGGGGAATATCCCCTGAAGCCCTGGTTCAGATCCGATCCCACACATAGATACAGTAGAAGTTCCCACCCCACCCACAGTAGGAGACGGCTATTGCGCAGCAGGGTATTCCGCCAATTCCTGGGGGTGTGTGTTGTAGGAAAGTGGATATCTGACTATGGTTACCCCCAACTTTTTGCCTAGTGTCTAGCTGGTTTTTCGACTTAGTTGGCCTGAGATCCTGCCATTCAGGGTCTCAGGCTGTCTGCTCTCTCTGTAAAATGGACTCCATGTACCCTAGGTACATAACCAATTGGTAAGGATCACCTTATTGGACCCTGTACAGTGTACCCTAGGTACCCAGGGCATAGGTGTACCCTAGGCCTCCCAGGGGCTGCAGCATGTATTATGCCACCCCTGGTCTGGCCTTCCAATCAGACACAACTGGCTGATCACTCAGCTGGGGCAAGGTCGTGTAATCACCCCTTGCTTAGATATAGTATATCTATATCTGCCTTATATATAGACACATGTGTACCTATCAGCCACTCCTATGGCAGGCCTTAACAATCCTGGAGGCAGAGTGCTTGGTAACATGTGAGATGGTGCTCTAGCATGAGCTGAGCCTGTCTGCAGCTTTCGGAACCATGTCCTTATAGCTGTTCTATGATATAGCCTACCATATACTCTTAAAGTGCCTTATAATCTTAAACGGTTATGGTAACTATGGTTTGGCTTTATCAAAACATGTCGTGTAAGGTGTCTAACACTTTGGAATAATACCCCCATACCATTTCTGGTGATGAGGATATTATTCCTCCCTTCTAGAGGGAGAGACATGTTAAAATCCTACTTTGCTGTTTAACTCTAACCAAAGCCTCAGCATCACAAAATGGATGCTGCTGCCACGACACAAGTCTGACCTCCTGCAGCTGGGAGTGATCCCAGCCAGGGAGGCCTGGACAATAGGTTTCCTGCTTGGGGAGGTGCTAGCACCTCCCCAGACAGCCTTTAGTGTATTGGGGCAGGGTGGGCTGAAAGGAATGAGACATGCCTGGGGCACACAAGGTGTTCCTTGCATAGTCCAGTTCAAACCGGTGCTGGGGCACTCCAGCCCCAGCTCTGGCGCGAAACTGGACAAAGGGAAGTGGGTGTAACCGCCCCCTCCCAGGTCCCACCCATAAGGCGTGACCTAGCAGGTATCCCAGCCCCCCAGATTAGTATAAGAGTGGGAGTTGGGCCTCAAGACTTTAGATTATCCTGAACCTGCAAACTTGAACAGAAACTCTGGACCTTCGACATTCGACGAAAGAAGAAGACTGAAGAATCTCCCTTGTGGCCAAGGAGTGGCTACCCTGTGCAAACAGGCACCATCAAGAGACTACCCTTTGCTTTGTAAAACGTTCTACGAGGAACCGACTGCAGAGCCCGACCAGAGCCTTGACTCTCAGACTTCTCCGACCCTCATCCACATCTGCAGCAGAGCTGAGATCCGTGGAGGCGACGAGCGACGTGGGACCGGCTACCTGGAAAAAGTGGCTAGTAACTTACAGCGCAGCTTCTGAGGTACCCTCGAAGTTGTGCACCGGGGATTGAGAAGCCCCAACCCCAAGCACCATCTGCACCGAAGACCAGCCCCCCACACTCAACGAGTCCTGCGTGGGGCCCTTCAGCATTTTCCTGCTTGCCGCGTCTGTCCGGTTGCTTGCCCGCTGGCTAGTGGCCTTTGTGACGACGCACCCTGAAATCTTCTGCGCTGGTTTGGCTCCTCCAGACTGGCTCCCGCTTCTCTGCAAAGAAGAAGCACCCCAGACCTCCCTGGTCTGATCCTGAAGCAAGTCCTCCGTCCTTCGTGGGTTCCGCTTGCCAAGGCCTGGTGAGTCCTAGCCCAGCTTCGACGCCGCCGACAGCAAGAGCCTTCGTGGGACAGCTCGCCTCCTGGTCCTGGTCGTCCTCGACGCTTCCTGGTCCTCCTGGCTGCAGCGACAAGCTTCACCTTCACCTGCAACTCTTCACGACATCGTCTGGTTCCTTCCTGGTTCCACGTGGTCACTGGCTAGTGACCTTGACTCTGTCCCTTCTGCTTGCAGGTCTCCTCTCTTCTTGATCCCAGCCTTGGGATCCGCCGGACACTCTTCACTGACTGCCTGTCAGCATCTTTCTTCAGGCATCCATAGGAGTCGACGACGAAACCCGACGCAACTTCAACCCTATGCACCCGCAGCCTGTGGGCTAGGTAACTTGGGTACTCCGGTGCTCATCAGGATAGTGACTATCCTAGTGTCTAAGTTTCAAGTCTCAACTTCCTAGCTACTCCGGAAGTGTCCTAAATCTATCTATTTCTAAACTGTACTATTGCTAGTGACTTTTACGCATTACGCGTGAGTGTTTCCACTCTGCACACGAATCCCGTGGGCCTCCCACTTCCAATCCTTTGGTAGTCTAGTGTAGCCCCAGCGATTCCCTAGGCCTAGGCCTATTCTATTTCCGTGACAGTGGTTCTTATACCACTTACTTAGTATATGGTTTGCGTGGCCCCTAGGGCCTAACTGTATTACTTACCTGTGTGACTTACTGTATGCATTAATAAGACTGTGTTGTACTTACCTCTAATCTCATAAAGAGTGCTGAGGGTTTTCTTAGAATAAATACACTTTATTTTATATATATATCTGTTGTGGTGTCCTTTCATTTGGTATTCAAGGGATTATATATGGTATCACAGCTGGCTTCACATGCCATTCAGAGTTTAGCCTAAGACTGCTCTTGTCCATGCTACCACTAGGATAGCTGGTCTATAAGGTTGACTTTACAACCAATCACCATAAGGGTATTTGGACTGATATAAGGTGTACACTATAACTAGTGACATCATACATCAGGCCAACTTCTCACATTGGTGGCAGCGGTGGGATCTGAGCTTGCTGTTGTAATACCATTGTAATCTTGAGATACTAAATTGAAAGATCACACAGATATTGTCTAGGTACATATAACATAGTTTATAATACTTAAGTCCTACTGGACTTAGTAGTTGTAGGTTGAAGGGAGTAACACACCCTGACTACAACTACTAGAGAGGTTTAGTAGAAACAACTAGTGTAGGTAGGTGCACACACCACACCCTCACTAGATCATGCCTCTGGGAGGAGATCAAGTAGATGCTCTCTCAGGAGGGGCAGGTCTGCAGAAGACCCCCTCTAGGAATGATACCTTAACATTCCAGGAGATGAGACATTTGTGTACCTCCAGAGGAATAAAACAGGGTTCCAACCCTACCCTTAGACAGCTAGTGGAGCTTCTGGAGGCCTATGATGCTGAAAGAGCTGCCAGGGATGGTGCCATAGCTGTAGATACGGGTCTACCCACCACAGATGAGTCAGATGGGACTTCAGAGGAAGAGGTAGACAGCCAGGGCCAAGTGGGAAGACTTAGCCAGGCTAACCTAAGCTTACATGGGAGTGTGCATGGGGTCCCCCCATACAGACCCACAAGTAGGCTTTCACAGAGAAGCAGGAGGGACAGATCCCCTTCAAGGGAATCCATCAACTCCCATGTCTCTAGCATCTCTAATGCTGCCTCTCACAGGGGAATGACTTCACCTGAGAGAAAGGAGCATGAAGCCAGAATGAGGGAAGCTAATCTGAGGATTCAGAGGGAAGAACTTGCCCTTGCCAAAGAGAAGCTTGCTCTGGCTAGAGAGCAAAAATTGTGTGGGTCAGAACCCACTGGTGGCAGCAACATTCCTAGAGATAGGGATAGGTCTTATGACCATAGAAACCTAAGCAAGATAGTCCCCCCATATCAGAATGGGGATGACATCCACAAGTGGATGACTGCTTTGGAGAGGGCCTGCAAAGTACAGCAGGTACCCCAGAGTCAGTGGGCAGCTATCTTGTGGCTCTCCTTTTCTGACAAAGGCAGAGACAAGCTCCTCACAGTCAGTGATGAGGATGCAAACAATTACAAAGTCCTGAAGAGTGCTCTGAAAGATGGGTTTGGCTTAACCACTGAGCAATATAGGTTGTTGTTCAGAGACACCCAGAAGACACAGACACAGGACTGGTCTGATTTTGTGGATTGTGCCACTAAGGCTTTGGAAGGTTGGTTAAATGGCAGCAAGGTGCAGGACTATACAGGATTGTACAACTTGATTATGAGGGAGCAGATCCTTAGTAATTGTCAGAACCAGCTTCTCCATCAACACCTGGTAGACTCAGATTTGACCTCTCCCCAAGAATTGGGAAAGAGGGCAGATAAATGGGTCAGGACCAGGATTAGGCCTAAAAATCAGGGTGGTGACCAAAAGAAAGATACCACCAAGCCTCAAGAGAAGGGTGGGGATAAAGCAAAAGAGAAATCTTCCTCAGGGCCTCAAAACTCCACACAGGGTGGTGGGTCCCAAGCTCCCTCCTCTACCACAGTTAAAAAGCCTTACTGCCATGAGTGTAAAACTCCTGGGCATTGGAAAACTGACAGCAGTTGCCCAAGGGCTAAAAACAAAACTGTTCCTCCAACTACTCCTATCACACCACCTATTACTGTCAGCAGTAATCCCCCAGGTGGTGGGAGTGCCCCCCAAAATTTGGTTGGGCTTTCTTGGGGAACACAGGGGGATCCTGGCTTAGCCAATTCCCCTACAGCAGCTACTCTTGTCTGTGATGGTGGCATGGGGTTTGCCAACTTCACTGCCTGTCCCAACACTTTGGGTAGGTACAGACAGGAGCCCTACATCAATGGTAGAAAAGCTGAGGCCTACAGAGACACTGGAGCTAGCATCACTATGGTGGCCCATAGGCTAGTTCCCTCTGAGCAGCTTTTGCCTGGTTTCTCATACCAGGTGACTAACATTGATGGCAAACAGAACAGTCATCCCATGGCAGAGGTATGTCTCAGCTGTGGAGGTGTCACTGGCCCTAAAAGGGTGGCAGTGTCTCCAACCTTGCCTGTGGACTGCTTACTGGGGAATGACTTAGAACTCTCAGCTTGGGCTGGAGTTGAACAAGACACCCATTCCAAAATGGTAGGCCTTTCACAAAAGGGTAGTGGGGTTGTGCCAGTCACGACCCCTGTCCAAGTAGATTTCCTCCCTGAAAAGGTTGGAAGGGCAGTGGTAGCCACAGCCCAGGCACAGACAGACTTCCCTGTAGAGATTGGCAGAGCTGTGACAGTCACAGCTCAAACACAAACTGAGTGCCTCCCTGAAAAGGTTGGCAAGGCTGTAATGGTCTCAGCCCATACTCAGACTGACATAGGTGTAGTGAAGCCTGAAACTATGGATCACTCCACACAAACAGAGAGTAGTGGGGAGGAAGAAAAGTCTCCCTCTCCCCAGACATTAGGAAAAGGTCAGCCTCCTCAGGGATCTGACCTCACCCCTTGTGAAGGAACTGCCCCAGAGGTAGCCAGGCCTGGCCTGGCAGAGCCTCTGATGTCAGTGGCCCCTTCCAAGGTGGGACCCAGTCTGGTGCAGGTAGCCTGCCTCTCTCTACCCTGCCTCAGTCAGCCCAGGGCTGCAGAGGTCAGGGAGGCCAGTGGACCCCAAGAGGGCCCCTGTCCACAAGAACCCCCCCATCAAAAGAATGAGGATTGCCTGGCTAGTAGCCCTAGCCAGGTGATGGGTAAAAACATTCCTGAGGGATCCCCTTTACAGGTAGTTAGGGACCTCCCCCAGAGGGATTCTGTTGGGCACAGGCAAACATGGGACCTTAGGGCCCCAAACCTGACCTGTCCCTCCAGTAAGCCCACAAAAGGGACCCAGCCTCCAGCTTTAGGTAGCCAGAGGCTGACCCTGAGAGCACAGTGCAACTCAGTGAAAGAAAGAAAGGCATCCAGGGTGGAGGATGATTGGAGGAAGCTGAGGCCTCACTTTGAGGACACTCACTTCAGTACTCCATCTCAACACCAGCCTTTTACTTTGCAAAGACACACCAAAGGTAGAGATTCCCTATGGTGGAGACCCTATGATATCCTTAGGATGAGGGATTGCTTAGTGGACCATGAGACAGCGGGTAACCATGCCAGTGCTGGTTCTTCCTTATATGGCCACTTAGGCAATAGAGGCTTACCTTGTCAAGGCCAGCCTTATCTCCTTTCGTTTGGGGGGGGGGTTGTGTAGGAAGGTGGATATCTGACTATGGTTACCCCCAACTTTTTGCCTAGTGTCTAGCTGGTTTTTCGACTTAGTTGGCCTGAGATCCTGCCATTCAGGGTCTCAGGCTGTCTGCTCTCTCTGTAAAATGGACTCCATGTACCCTAGGTACATAACCAATTGGTAAGGATCACCTTATTGGACCCTGTACAGTGTACCCTAGGTACCCAGGGCATAGGTGTACCCTAGGCCTCCCAGGGGCTGCAGCATGTATTATGCCACCCCTGGTCTGGCCTTCCAATCAGACACAACTGGCTGATCACTCAGCTGGGGCAAGGTCGTGTAATCACCCCTTGCTTAGATATAGTATATCTATATCTGCCTTATATATAGACACATGTGTACCTATCAGCCACTCCTATGGCAGGCCTTAACAATCCTGGAGGCAGAGTGCTTGGTAACATGTGAGATGGTGCTCTAGCATGAGCTGAGCCTGTCTGCAGCTTTCGGAACCATGTCCTTATAGCTGTTCTATGATATAGCCTACCATATACTCTTAAAGTGCCTTATAATCTTAAACGGTTATGGTAACTATGGTTTGGCTTTATCAAAACATGTCGTGTAAGGTGTCTAACACTTTGGAATAATACCCCCATACCATTTCTGGTGATGAGGATATTATTCCTCCCTTCTAGAGGGAGAGACATGTTAAAATCCTACTTTGCTGTTTAACTCTAACCAAAGCCTCAGCATCACAAAATGGATGCTGCTGCCACGACACAAGTCTGA
Source organism: Triturus cristatus (assembly GCF_964204655.1). Taxonomy (NCBI): domain Eukaryota; kingdom Metazoa; phylum Chordata; class Amphibia; order Caudata; family Salamandridae; genus Triturus; species Triturus cristatus. Next base: position 1,086,869,094 of record NC_140588.1, on the reverse strand, counting down.
CCTCCTGCAGCTGGGAGTGATCCCAGCCAGGGAGGCCTGGACAATAGGTTTCCTGCTTGGGGAGGTGCTAGCACCTCCCCAGACAGCCTTTAGTGTATTGGGGCAGGGTGGGCTGAAAGGAATGAGACATGCCTGGGGCACACAAGGTGTTCCTTGCATAGTCCAGTTCAAACCGGTGCTGGGGCACTCCAGCCCCAGCTCTGGCGCGAAACTGGACAAAGGGAAGTGGGTGTAACCGCCCCCTCCCAGGTCCCACCCATAAGGCGTGACCTAGCAGGTATCCCAGCCCCCCAGATTAGTATAAGAGTGGGAGTTGGGCCTCAAGACTTTAGATTATCCTGAACCAGCAAACTTGAACAGAAACTCTGGACCTTCGACATTCGACGAAAGAAGAAGACTGAAGAATCTCCCTTGTGGCCAAGGAGTGGCTACCCTGTGCAAACAGGCACCATCAAGAGACTACCCTTTGCTTTGTGAAACGTTCTACGAGGAACCGACTGCAGAGCCCGACCAGAGCCTTGACTCTCAGACTTCTCCGACCCTCATCCACATCTGCAGCAGAGCTGAGTTCCGTGGAGGCGACGAGCGACGTGGGACCGGCTACCTGGAAAAAGTGGCTAGTAACTTACAGCGCAGCTTCTGAGGTACCCTCGAAGTTGTGCACCGGGGATTGAGAAGCCCCAACCCCAAGCACCATCTGCACCGAAGACCAGCCCCCCACACTCAACGAGTCCTGCGTGGGGCCCTTCAGCATTTTCCTGCTTGCCGCGTCTGTCCGGTTGCTTGCCCGCTGGCTAGTGGCCTTTGTGACGACGCACCCTGAAATCTTCTGCGCTGGTTTGGCTCCTCCAGACTGGCTCCCGCTTCTCTGCAAAGAAGAAGCACCCCAGACCTCCCTGCTCTGATCCTGAAGCAAGTCCTCCGTCCTTCGTGGGTTCCGCTTGCCAAGGCCTGGTGAGTCCTAGCCCAGCTTCGACGCCGCCGACAGCAAGAGCCTTCGTGGGACAGCTCGCCTCCTGGTCCTGGTCGTCCTCGACGCTTCCTGGTCCTCCTGGCTGCAGCGACAAGCTTCACCTTCACCTGCAACTCTTCACGACATCGTCTGGTTCCTTCCTGGTTCCACGTGGTCACTGGCTAGTGACCTTGACTCTGTCCCTTCTGCTTGCAGGTCTCCTCTCTTCTTGATCCCAGCCTTGGGATCCACCGGACACTCTTCACTGACTGCCTGTCAGCATCTTTCTTCAGGCATCCATAGGAGTCGACGACGAAACCCGGCGCAACTTCAACCCTATGCACCCGCAGCCTGTGGGCTAGGTAACTTGGGTACTCCGGTGCTCATCAGGATAGTGACTATCCTAGTGTCTAAGTTTCAAGTCTCAACTTCCTAGCTACTCCGGAAGTGTCCTAAATCTATCTATTTCTAAACTGTACTATTGCTAGTGACTTTTACGCATTACGCGTGAGTGTTTCCACTCTGCACACGAATCCCGTGGGCCTCCCACTTCCTATCCTTTGGTAGTCTAGTGTAGCCCCAGCGATTCCCTAGGCCTAGGCCTATTCTATTTCCGTGACAGTGGTTCTTATACCACTTACTTAGTATATGGTTTGCGTGGCCCCTAGGGCCTAACTGTATTACTTACCTGTGTGACTTACTGTATGCATTAATAAGACTGTGTTGTACTTACCTCTAATCTCATAAAGAGTGCTGAGGGTTTTCTTAGAATAAATACACTTTATTTTATATATATATCTGTTGTGGTGTCCTTTCATTTGGTATTCAAGGGATTATATATGGTATCACAGCTGGCTTCACATGCCATTCAGAGTTTAGCCTAAGACTGCTCTTGTCCATGCTACCACTAGGATAGCTGGTCTATAAGGTTGACTTTACAACCAATCACCATAAGGGTATTTGGACTGATATAAGGTGTACACTATAACTAGTGACATCATACATCAGGCCAACTTCTCACATGTGTGACCGGTCGGGTCTCAGGGAGTAGGGGCTTTGATCTACTGTAATCCCTTTGATGTGGGGTGTTTCCTTTACAGTAGGGGCAATAAACTGCATCCGCAGGGCTAGGTGATGGCCTGGGACCAGTTCAGACAATGGGGCGCAGAGGAAGGGGGTTATCAAAGGAGAGGCATGACCATGTATGGGATGTCGGTCGGAAGTGGTTCCGTAGCAGGGTCGCGCAGAAAGAGAGGGTTTATGGCCTGTATGAGAGAGCAGGGGTGGCCAGCGCGCGGGGGATGCTCGCAGCGCCAAGGGGACCGCGCTGGCGATTGACAATGAGCGGGGAGAGAGTGGGGTGCCTGAAAATGGCGGCCGTGCATTCGCTATGCGTGGCGCTGGGGAGAGGCAAGATGGCGCAGATAATGTTCAGTTTGTAAGCTAAATTTCCACAGTCCTCCCTTTTAACATATCTCGCCAGCTTGTATTTGCTTACAGTTACAGTATTGTCAATGTTCGTCATACATTTCTTATAGATACAGAGTCTTTAGGGTAGGCAGGAGTAATCTGACACATTTGTACATTGTCTCATACAGTTTGATAAAGTAGGCGAGGAGGAAGTACATTCAAAATTACATTAGCTGTGCCGCAGGTCAGGCCCAGGTGAGTGTGTTCGAGTATGAATAGGATATTGTCCCAGTGTATAGTCGGAAGTGATTGATGCAGCATCATGAAAACTCAATAGGAAGATAGTTAATAAAAAAGGTGGTTGGGAGAGGGTTTTCAACTTAACATAGGGTCTTCTTGCCAGTGTCCTATTATAAAGAGCCATCACTGGTAAGCTCTTGTTGTTGTTCTTCTTTCGTTGGCACTGTTGAGCACCGGCGGTGGAGCTATGGTCCAGCTCAAATCTGATTTCTCACGTGGCAGGGTGTGACCACTCACTGTTCTCTGATCACAGTCCTGTTCCTTAACACAGTTCACCACAGGTACTTTGAGACAGGGTACCTGCCTTTTGTTCTTCGGTAGTAGGTCAAAGTCATAATCCAAATGGAAGAGGAAGAGAGAAGGGGGTGGCGTGCTTCGGGATGTCGAGGGAAGAGGGGTGGCGTGGTATCGGATCAAAAATGCGGACCAAGGAGAGCAGAGTCTTTCAGCACTGGGCCCATCAATCGGGCCCGACGGGTTGAGACTTCAGGCACGCTGGTCAGTGAGCAGGGGCCCCGATGTAGCCCCTCGCGCTTATCATTCTGATAATGGCGTCTCGTCTCACGCCCTTTTTGCTTCGTAGCTTCCCCTTGGTCGATGTCATAGATGCTTTATGGTCCGCAGTCAGGCTGTGCGTCACGTCCGACCCCTCTCTTCCGATGGCTGCAGGTTATCTTTGAATGGGTTATAAGAAACGAAAGTCTTAGAGATTTTGGCAGGGAAGACATTTACATACTTCATCCTCTCTCCCAACCACCGAGTAGTTGCGGAAATGCTCTTATCTGTTACTGTATGATTGGTGTCTATTAACTCTGATGTTAGTGGGCGTGTTACTAATCTATTAATCATTGCTGTGGTGCAGGTTTCTGTGGGTGCCCCTGCCCATCGTCTGGCCTTCTAGATGTTGATTTCTGCGTCCTATATTCGTTGCAGGAAGCCGGACATCTGTCACTTTCTGGTCTATTAAAAATTCGAACCGGCTTCTCCGGTAGAGACTCATTCATCTCAATACAAGGTTTGGTAATACACATCTTCCTCCGAGGATTACTAAGTTTGAGAAAAAGTAAGTGCGAGGTGCTACGGTCATGCGTTCACGGGTATCCTTTTCATAAGCTAAGCATTATTTTTGCTGGGGACAGTAGGTGACCCTTTATCAGTTTAGGCGATGGATTTATTAGAAAACAGGGCCATCAGCTGTTTCGTTCG